>NW_028261382.1:148162731-148505231 GCF_051295495.1 Thamnophis sirtalis | reverse complement strand
CTTCCTACAAAAATGAAAGAGGGAGGAGGGGTTAGACAGAGCCCAAAGTTTTAACTGCTTCATTCTGCTCTTCCAATCTTGAAGATAGTGCCTTAATAGTTATTTCTATGATACTCAGCACAGTAGTAACTGAGCACCTACTGGTTTTCAAAGCTTTTCTGAGTTTGCTTTCATTTCTAATCTGAGCTTTGGCACTTTCTGCTCCCTCTTCTGTGCCTGATCAGCCTAAAAATAAAATATACAGGTTAGATTGAAAAAAAATATTTCAACTCTTTAGATTAATTATATATATGTAGAAGTTTTTTTTCTACCTATCAACTGAATATTGTTCAACTCTCATTCTCCATAAAATCTGTCAAGAAAAATTCTTAGACCATTTTAAAAATATTTTTCTTAATGTCGTATTTGACTCCTCACATTAAGGCATCAAAACACCATATCCTTACTTTAAAATGACTGTCTAGGAAAAGAAAAAAAACATGATTTAGTTTGTTACATTGCTGGCAAAATTGCCAATTTCTTTTACTCTTTTGAGAATCTTTGAATATGTATTACTTGATCTAGATCTCAAAAAACAAAACAAAGCATCACTACTTATCTGATCCTTTGGTCATATCCTTAATATTGACTGATAGATCAATTAGGTTATAAAGAATCTCTAAACAATTTCTTAATGAGAATGGCAAAGAAAGAGTAATTCTTTAAATGGAAGTTTAATAGAGTATTAACCGTAAACAAAATATTATGAAACTGACAAGAGTAAGTAATAATATTATAGTAAACAAGTATTTTTATTATCTAATTATCAGTTAAGTAACTTAACAATATGGTTATCATTGTCTTTTGCAGGAAAAGATGTCCTAATAATTCTTGAAAATTCTTCTCGATTTTATACATTCTTTTGAAATTGTTATATGCTGTCTCACTTTCCATAGAATCCATTTCTATTATTTATTTAACACATACCAGAAATTATGATTAAATATTACAAAGATGCTATAATTACACTTCTCACCTGACTCAAAAATGTAATATAGTGGTTACAGAGAAAACCTAGGGAGATCTCAGATCAAATTCCCACTCAGCCATGAAATCCCTGGGATGATTTTGGACTAATTACTCTTAGCCTGGCCTATTTGTTGCGCTGCTGTGAGAATAAAAATAATCTCTTAAAGAAATAAGATACAATCAATCTGGTCCAAGTCAATAAATATCCATTAAAAATTGGTTTTAAATGGTAGGATGAGATAGTTGGAATGGAGGCAGGGAGGGGGTAGTACCGTCTGCAAAACAGAATTTCTGCTTTAAGTTTTTAGATTCTGCACCTATCAGTTTTCCAATAGTAGTTTCATGTAGTAACAAACCAAAACTATATGAAATTATTATATGAATATTCTTGAAAAATAATTTGATGGATATTTATTTAATTCCAAAACAAATGTTAATTGTATCAAAATATGAGGGGTTGAAATCTCCCCCACCGATGAAAAAGCATGTACATAACAGTAGTTAGTAGCAGATTACTCCACCCATCACTATTTATTAAAGAGAATCTGAATCTGAATACTTGAAACTAACAACTGCACTAATGCATTTTACATTAGTGGGCTGCATCAAGAAATCCTAACTTTTGGTGCCAAGGGGGTAATTAATATTAGAATATGTTTGCAAAATGATTGCGTTTATGTAGGAGTGAAGACTAAGTACCAGCTTGTATAGATTAAAACAGGCACCTGTTGTGTAGGTGGTGACAAAGGAAATATAGAAAAAAATGTAATTATTGAAAGATTTTTTATTTATTTCAAAAGGTAGTCATAGTATGCTCTGAAATTTGAACTTACCTTCAGTGCTTTTCATGAAAATGTATTTTACAGAATCCACTTCATAAGGTTTCAGCACTACTTTTTTTCTTCAAAAAAAATCTGCAAAAAATGTCAATCTGCACATTGAAAAGCTTTTAGCAATATAAATATACTGTTTTATTTTATAAGTGGAGAAGAGGTATATAAGCATTCTCAGCAGGTTTACAGCTGAACACATGCACCATAGAAAACTTTTTTAAAAAATTAAACTTATCTAAGTATAAAATACAAATAAAAATGAAAATACTGGGAAAATGTAAAAGGAAAGTAGTTGAGGTTGCAATGTTATTTTATTCCAAAATAACTAAAAAAGTAGGAAGTCGATGCTTTTCTTTCTTTTTTTCCCTTGCTATAAAAAAACTTATAAGACTTTGTTTCATCAGAAGTGAATCTCATTACATTAAAGAGAACAATGTCACTATAGTAAGTTTGTGTGTGCGTGCACACACACAAATAAAGATTAAGAAAAATTTTGGAAAATACAAAATCCAGATGCCCCTTTCTTGCCCTCTATCATTTATCACTATATCATGTATGTATAAACATCTGGCATTACTGGATATACAGTAGATTTAAGTTACAGATAAATGTGTAAGTGTAGTGATCATACATCTAGGTTACAGTTTTGTTTTTTCAAGGCAAACCAAGAAAGGAGGATGCTTTAAATTATGATTTTGTGAATTACATTGATAGCCTTTGAAATGAGCATTAATTATCTACACTGTCCATATGTGATTTTTGTATTTGGTCCTTTGTTATGCCTTCCCTGCCTTTCATTGTCTCACACCAGTTGAAATACAGAATGCACGTGTTAGGGCTGTGGATCATTCTTGCTTAATACTTTGAAATATTAAACAGACTGATAGTACAACATAAATAAAACAAAAAGAACTCCGTAACCTAACAAAGCAGCAATTATTTATCATTATATATAATGCAAAATTGTTTTGTATAGAATACCAAACCATTGTCTTGTTAGGAAAGAGACACATCCTATCTGAAATTTAGATAGTTACAAGTTTTCCAACCTCAAATATTCTGAAGCCTGCAAAATCTAAATTCTGCTGTGGCTTCAAGGAATCCTAACCCTAAAGGCTAAATTCTGACAAAGGTCAAGCTAAAAAAATGTAAAATAATTCATGAATTAAGATGTTGTGTGTCAACTCAGACATGACGTTACTGCTTTCATGCTTGCACAGCATATTAAATCCTATTGGAACAATTTCTTAGAATCCTATTCAATTGGTGTACACCATATCTACTACTTTAAAAGCAAGGAAATTAATGTGACAATAAGCCCTTCTGACACCAAAACATTTATTCTGTTTTTTTCTTCATCTGCAAGAGACTTCCACACTATGGTGGCTATATTCATTTTATTCTTATTTTAGAAATAGCCCATTCATGATTGAAAGCAGAGCTGCAGTAAAATTGTTCATTGAAATAAAAGCTAGCACTGTGAACTTGCATGGAGACAGATAATGGAAACCAGACAGCTATTATTCTTTAGCATGTGAAGGGAATGGTGTAAAAGGATTAAGTATTCAGATACAATAAGTTCTATTGTTTATAGAGCATAGTTATGATGGCAGGCTCAGTTGATCAATATATAGAATACCAGTTGGAACAGATCTTGAAAGTCCAGTCTCTGCCCAAGTGGGAATCCCTACAACAGAGGTGTCAAACTCAAGGATCTGGCCCATGGGGTGCTTAAATCTGGTCCTTGAGGCCAGTTTGGAAATATCAAAAGACCAGCCCATGGTGCCTTTGCCGGCCAAATTGGGCCACAGGACGGCCCATTTTCGGTTTCCCTGGCCTCCAGCAGTACTCTGCCAGCCAAAAACCCATTTTGGCCAGCAGGGTGCTGTAGGAGTCATCCGTCCCATCTCCTCCCACTGGCCTGCAGAAAACTACAATGCTGATCCAGCCCTCAAAGTAATCCAGTTTGACACCCCTGCCCTACATCATTCTGGACAAACGACTGTCCTTAAAAACTTCAAATGTTGGACCACCCACATTTCCCAAAGGCAAGCTAATTAATTGTTCTGTCAATAAATTTTCCCTAATTCTAGGTTGGATCTCTCTTTCATAAATTTCTATTTGCTACATGTTTTGCCATCACATGCTTTGGAGAATAGTTATCCCCCTCTTCTTAACGACAGCCTGTTAAATATTGGAAGACTGCTATCATGTCATCCCTAGTCCTTCTCATTAGATTAGATATATCCTGTTCCTGCAACCATTCATCAAGTTTCAACCTCCAGCCCCAAATCATCTGTTGCTCTTCACTCTTTCCAGTCTTTAATACTTAATCATTGTAATTTGTGCGCTAATGAAAATGAATCTATCATATCTCCAGTTGCTTTGGTCCTTCATTTAAAATGACAATTCCCCCATACTACCCCCCCCGTACAAAAAAAATAGCAATAGCACTTAGACTTATATACCGCTTCACAGTGCTTTACAGTCCTCTCTAAGTGGTTTACAGAGTAAGCACATTGCCCCAATAATCTGGGTCTTCATTTTGAAGGATGGAAGGCTGAGTCAACCTTGAGCCAGTGCGACTCAAACTGCTAGCAGCTGGCAATCAGCAGCAGTAGCCTACAGTACTGCATTCTAACCACTGCGTCACCCCGGCTCAATGCTATCGGTACAAGTGCTTCTATTCATATTAAGAATTTTGTTATGCAAAACACCAGGCTAAGAAATTGTAGAGTGTATGTAGGGAATGAGAAAACCAGACTGGATATATACTGTTTGAGATAGACTGCTGGCCCAAAATGTAATGCACAAAAATGGACACTTCCAATATTCTAGTATATTTGGATCTCTGTTCATGAAAACAAATATTACATTTTAATTGTAAAAATAAAAACAGGCCAAGAGCCACATCAACTGCATAAATCTTTAGAAACAAATGCATCTCCCTCCAATTATTTTTCTTTTCCATTAAATATTAAATGCCCTAATAAGTCCTTTCTTCTAATTTTCACCAAAGTTAATAGTAAAAAGACATTGTCTGGATTTCTGAATCCAGAACAAAGGAATAAGTCAAATGCTCTATATTATAAACTAAAGAATGTGAATTGGATATATATCATGAATATACTGAATTCATAAAAGAATTTGGGCTTAAGATTAAAATGTCCATAGCCTAATAATCAAGGAAATGTTGAAAATTGTTTAAAAGAATTTACAAGGAAATTAACACAGCAAAATATTTTGAAGGATCTGAACATATTAATTTCATTCAAGACAGTTTAGATGATACTTATCAGCCTTTTATGTGGTTAATAAATCATGTCTATTTTTTACAATTGGAATTTGTTATTTTCTTGGTACCAAAATCTGAAGTTGTTTGAAATGAAAATTATTTATTAATATACTAATGTAGTAATTTTGAATTAATTCCAAGAATTAGTTTTGTAATAATGGTCAAGTGATTTAAATCTTCAAGAGTATTTGTTTTGTCCAAGAACATACATATGGGCATACATGCATGGCATTAATTGCTATAATGCCCTGAATCCTAACCATACATTTTCCTTTCTTATTCTTAACAAATAAGAATATTTTTTTGGCTGGGAAAACGATTAGTCTCTTTCATTTTTTTTCTTTTGCGTTGTTTCTTATTTCTGATTGCATCTAACTAGAATGACTTAATTTAGGTAAGATGTTGATGCTGAATTCCCATTTATAGGGGGATAGCCACTTGTATCACACAAACTTTATATTACACTTTGTTTAGGTTACAAATTAAATTAAAACAGAAAATAAAATGCAGCTACCTCTTAAGTTATTTTAACCTAGCAAAATAAGGTAATGTTTGTAACCAATTAAACACTTTTATAACAACAGGACTGTTATAAAACAATTAAATCTTGAAAATGCATTATTCCCTAGGAGAGAAAACCCAGAGGAAATTCTGCTTATTAAAACTGAAATTTTAAGACAACAAAAGATGGTCTAGAAAGAAAAATTATTTCCTAATGTCAATTAAGTATATTCTAAACAAAAAGCCATATCTATAACAGATTGAATTCAACACATTTTTCTCAACTCATTTATCTAATTCAGTCACCTTGATTATAGCTTTACAGATCATGATTCTCAGAGATAATTGTGATAAAACTTCTAAAATAAAAATATAATTTAGTTATCCTATACAAAACTAAAAATAAAATATAAATCCATTATAAATTTAAATAGTAAATTTAAAAGAGAAATTAGGATATTAAATCACAAATAATTTATTCTTCTGTTAAGAATTGATGCAATACAATTTTAAACAGCAATGAAGTACACAGTGGTGGGAAATTGGCACTGAATCTATAAGCATGTTATTCTATTCTATTTAGGATTATGGAGGAATGTATTTTTATGTCTTAATTCAGGTACTTCCTGCTATTTTCCTATCAAAATATACCAATACACAACTGATTTTATTAGCAAATTTTCAAATATCTGTCTGAATATAGGTATGCTTCTGCAACACAAAATTCAGTAATGCGCCTCAAATAGAATAGGAGGGTTTCCCTGATGAATCTGTTTGCTCTGGATGGCAAATTTCTCTAATGTGGGATTGTTCAGAATTTATAGTTTATCAGGAAACTGACATTTAAAAAAAAATTAAATTTTACTTTTGGTCTCATAATAACCAATACAAACATGGACATATACACAATTGTATTCTCTCTTAAAGATATTCACTCTTGAATGAGAAAGTTTAGACAAGTTTTACAAAAGCTGCTATACTATCTTTGTTACATAGTAATTATTGTACTACAAGTTAAATATACTTGTGAAATAAAATACATGTTAACCTATCTATAATTTTATAAATACTTTGTAAATTTAAGTCAGGCTAAATGAATACTTTTTCAAAGTCATTGCTACTGCAATCAAAAAAAGATCACAGTTCTTATTTATTTGAAACCATTACAAGGCCATTAAAAATTCATATTGTTTTGTCTTACTGGAAGAAAAGGTAAAATGAACTGCCATGGTACAACCATTTTACAGGTTTCCACCAAGTAAATTAAAATTACTTTATATGACGGGTAATATGTTCCATGATAATTCCATCATTTCAGTAGTTGGGATACAGAGTCTTCATATCAGGATCTGTCAAAAACATGGTTGGCTTCTCATCCGACACCGAGGCCAGCATACACACCCACAAATTCCTCATATTGCAGTTTGTATTTCTCCTCTACTTGGGTTTCCGACCTTACCAGTTTGTAGTGTACTACCTTGCATATTCCACATGAAAAAAACATAATATATAAAATATTGCTGCTGTAAAAATTTTCCCTTTACTCTTACAAAAAAATCTCTGGAAAAATACTAAATTCCCTTAACCTTCATAAACATACAGTACTGCTCACATACTTCAGTCTGCAACTGTTTGATATACAGTTCTAAGCTCATTGCAAATTGTTTGTGAGTGTATTTTCTGTCCAATATTGCCATCTAGAGTACAGATGTATATTTTTCCATAAGGATAATTACATTTGTTTATAATTAGCTGAGAAAAGCTAACCTAGATAGGCAATATACTCCAATACAGCCATTTATTAACAAGGCGAGGTTGTCATTTTCTTTCTAAAATTAGAAGCAATTGAAGATTTTCTTCAAAAGATGTTGACAATGCCAAAGAGACGATGAGGCTGCTAACAGATACTGCTTATTAAAATTATGTTTTCACTGCTGGTAATTTCCATACTGCCCCTATAAATAAATTGAAAAAGGAGGATAGTTAAGTAAAGGGCAAAAAACTAAAACACATACATTCTTAGCACTGATTTCTTTTAAAGTAGGATTATTTCTTATTTCAAGTGTGAAGAAAGAATTCAGCAATATATTGGTATTTCAAGTGTGAAGAAAGAATTCAGCAATATATTGGTATTTGATTTCAGTGACAACTATTCAAAAACAATTTCATAATTCCATTGTTTAGTTTTTTAGTTCCTAGAAATGTCTTTTAAAACATATCTTGAATATGTTGAATATATTGAATATAAAAAAATATTTTTTTTAAAGCAAAATATGGTTTCCAAAACAGCTTTTTAGAAATCATTGTAAATACAAAATACCGTGTTTTGGAGTATAAGACGCACCTTTTTACCTTTTTCACCCAGTGAAAAACTGGGTGCATCTTATACTCCAAATGTAGTCCCACCCCACTGGTCTGCGTGTCGGATATTTGGGTGGTTCCAGACAGCGGGGATCCTCATTTCCACATGGAGCCTGACTCCTGAAGTGGCCCAGGTAATTCCATTAAAAGCCTTTTGAAGGCACCCTCAGGAGCTGCCACATGCTTGCCGCCCCTCTGACATCCGCTGAGCCTCCTCTCACAGCAGATGTGCCATCTGTTTTCCCTTGGCCAGATCTGCCACCTGAAATGTGAGGATCATGGAGGAAAGAGCTTTCAGATGGCAGCACCTTCCGCACGGACCGTTTTTGGAATCGGGGGGATCCACCGCCTGAAAATGCTTTCTTCCACGATCCTCACGGGTGTCGGAAGGGCAGTAAGGGCTTGGCGGCTCCTGAGGGGGGGGTTGAGCCTTCTCTGCTTGCAACGTCATCACCCTGAGGGCATCGCTTGCAGTCACTTCCCGCAGCTCAGGAGGCTTAGCTCAGGAGTTCAAAGAAGGCTTTGAATCACTGTACTTCTACCCGAAAATCCTGTTACAGCGATCTCTGCAGCGCCCACTTCACCTGCCCCTTCTTGGGCAGTTCCAGGCGGCAAGAGATCGCAGTAACAGCATTTTGGGGTGGCAGCGAAGCAATCTCATGAGCTTGATTGTATTCCCATTCCAGGTTTTTAACTTCCCAATCTGTTCCTCCTCTCTTCCTCCACCCCCACCTCCAATCTGCCCGGATCTGTCATGCAGCAAAAAGATATGGTAGCTGGGGAGCCTGGCACCTGCTTTTGCACTGAGACTAAGGACACGGGGTTGCAAAGAGGGCTGTGAACAAGCGTGGTTGTTCAAAGAGGCAGCCTTGCCAGGTCGTCTTCTTTGGGCTTCCTTTTTGTGGCTCAGGGACAACCATGAATCATTAATCCATATGAAAGGGATCCCCACCCCCTTCTTGCCCTATGGGCTGTTCCCAGTTGAGTGCAGCAATGGCGGTTCATCAGCCTCCACATGTCTTTCTCTCTTCACTGAAGAGAAGAAGCAAGCCGACTGCTGCTCTTGGGCCAAGCAGCTCTGTGTCAGAGGGGAAAAAAATAAAGCGCAGAGAGATATGTTTAGTCCTGCCCTGCCCTGAGGGGCAAAGAAAAGTGGATTTAAGATCGATGAAAGCCTTATCCTTTAGGATGATCAAACCCCCACACATCGCGTTTTTGCCCTCCCCGACCCCCAGAAGCACTTTGCAGGCCTCCCAAACTCTCTGCATGCCTCAGTTTTCAGCGGGTTTCGGAGGCCTGCAGAGTGCTCCGGGGGGGGGGGGGGGGGAGGTCAATTTTTTTTAATAAAAAAAAATTATCTCTTCAAAATCTTGGTGCGTCTTATACTCCAAAAAATATGGTACATTGTACTCTGTGTCTGCTTTTTAATTTTAGTATGTAAGTATAACTTTGTTCAAAGATAGATTTTTACCTCTGCCAAATCACATATTTACAAATGTCATGGTAATTTTAAAATACAAGAAGTTGGAACTGTCTTCAGGTAAAATAAATAGCATAAACAATATTAGATTATGCCACCATTATATACAGCCCATTATTACCAACACACTATTCTCTTGGTACAGGAATATTTTTTAGCATCAGTTTATATACTACTAATATTCTTACTGTCCATTTGTAACCTTAAATTGGGCAAAACTGGAAGGTATAGGGCAGTAACTATGAACCAAGCAATCTAAATGGACCAATTTACAGAATGCTGGGACCCATGATCCTCCTATAATGAAATCTTGAGAAGTTGTGGACACTTCAACACTACTGTCTTTTCCAACTACATTTCTGAGAAAACTATAAGTTGCATGGTGTAGGGGAAGATGGGAGGAGCTTTCTTTCTTGCCTTCTGCAATAAGCTGGCAGCAAGGCCAATAAGTGACCCATGATTGGTTGCTTTGGAACTCGGATGCTGGCTTGTGAGGTAGACTGGCTGTCACTGTTCCCTCTAAGGTGCGCGTGTGCGGCAGTTTCTAACTGCCGCGCAGAGATTTCTACCAAAGCAAACGTGGGGAAGTCCTTTGCAGGCGGCTAGAACTGGCCTCCCGCAAAGGACCTCCCCAGTCTTGTTTTGATGAGCCGCCAGTCCTCTTGCTTCTTCTCCTTCACCAGCAAAGCTCCCGCTGGCTTCCCGGCCCATGGCTTTGGTGCCTCTCCCTCCACGCGGAGCACCTGAGCTGGCTCCCGCGTTATCCCTCCCCCTTCCTCCTCTGCCGTGCTTTTGAGGCCGCGGGAGCTAGTAGGAAAGCGGCGGAGGTGGAGGCTGCGGCAGGGGTAACCCAGAGCCCAGCTGAGGTGCTCCGAGTGGAGTCAGCTGGGCTCTGGGTTACCCCTGCCGTCGCCTCCACCTCCGCCGCTTTCCTACTAGCTCCCGCGGCCTCAAAAGCACGGCAGAGGAGGAAGGGGGAGGGATAACGCGGGAGCCAGCTCAGGTGCTCTGCGTGGAGAGAGAGATGCCACTGCCACGGGCGGGGAAGCCAGCGGGAGCTTTGCTGGTGAAGGAGAAGAAGCAAGAGGACTGGCGACTTTGAAATGCAACCCCCTGGTCCCGCCGGCCGCGGATTTGATTCGGCGTAAGTGGGGGCTGAACACATGCTGAGCCGACTTTGCGCAGTGAGGTGGAGTAATTCAACCCCCCCCAAAGAACGTGTGTGTGTGTGTGTGTGTGTGTGTGAGAGAGAGAGAGAGAGAGAGAGAGAGAGAGGGAGGGAGGGAGGGAGGGAGGGAGGGAGGGGGAGAGAGAGAGAGAGAGAGAGAGAGAGAGAGAGAGAGAGAGAGAGAGAGAGAGAGAGAGAGAGAGAGAGAGAGAGAGAGAATTGGATCAAAATTGGTGGCCAAAGGAGTGGAGGGAGGGAGGGAGGGAGGGAGGGAAGGAAGGAAGGAAGGGAGGGAGGAAGGAAGCCCTGCCCCCTGTGAAAAAAACTGAAGATGGAGCAGTGAATGAATAAACCATAAAAGCAACAAACAGTTAATGCGTAAGTAAGCTGAGGAGCAAGTTCTCAACTAAGGAAGCAATATAAGAAAGAAATATAAAAAGCTCAATATGCCAAAACACTTATTTTAGTCTTCATTTAATTACTTGTATTGTAGTCTGATGTAACGTCTTTTTAAAGTTAACGTTAGTTAGAAAATATAGGGTACAAAACTTAAATAATAAAAAAATTGTACATTCATTTTGAAAAATAAATGCAATACTTGATTAATTTCATATCTTTATTTAAAATAGTTTTGGCATGGCATATGATTTTATTGACTCAGTTGGAAATGATGTGGATGTTGTATCTGATTCTGAGGTATATATATTCTTAAGTAACATAACATATAGCATATTGTCCAAACTTGCTAGACTATTTAATTGATCTTACTACTTTAAAGGGGGAGAGTTTCATGATAAATTATTTTATTACATTTATGTTGCATTTATATATTATATTTATTACATTTATATTCCACATAATATATTTGTATTGTTATTTTAGTGTATATTGTCAATTTCGATAGATATTATATTGATATATCAATACTGATTTTAATCATACTAAATAACAATTACTGCTATTATTTATCAGCATTACATATTTACAGTTTTTAATATCGAGTTAGTCGTATTTTAGAATAATAGTGTTATCTTTTAATAGGATAATTGGCAAAATCTAATTCACATGTGATGGGTTGCATTCCAAAGGAATGTGAGAGGACAGGTTGCCTGCAAAATGCCAGGACCCAGGACCCTGTTGGTGCCATGTCTCTCTCTAGCCAGTCTAACAATCTAAAAGCTGAGCAGAGAGCCTTTTTTTTCCAGGGTGAGGGGAAAAGTATAGTGTTTGAGTGGCACTTTTCATGTCTGGCATTCATCAGGCTGAAACCTCGCTCGCAATTGGCGCTTGACGCTTGGAAGGTTGCGCAAATGTCCAGCAGACGCGACAGCAGTTCAAACTGTGGCTCTCTTAGGTGCTCAGGCATGAAACTGTGCAGCTCACACACTATACTTTTCCGCTCACACTGAAAAAAAATTAGAGGGAACATTGCTGGCTGTGGGTGATAGTTGATGGCTGAGCTCTTTTTCTCTCTGGAAAGAGGGGGCCTTTGGGGACATGTCAGGATGAGGAGCAGGATTGCAGTTTTCCCTGCAGTCCAGACTCTTTTTGTTCCTCCTCCCCTCAACAAAGTGGCAGGCAGGTCCACGGGTCAATCAAGGAGGAGTGATTTCTGATACTCTCTACCAAATTTCCATAAATAACATTAATAAGTAACATAAATTGGAAATTGATTCCGCGCCCACTGTTTTTTTGTCCATTCATGGTAATTTTGTTTCTCTGTTTAGATAAGGAATTATCTCTGAAAGGATAACCCACTGGGCCAGGGGTACAATTATCTAGAAATGATATGCAGAAAAAGAAAACAGCTGAAATCCACCTCTTGTATCTTTTTAATTTCTGATCTGGAAAGACTGAAAGACAAAAGATAATTTTTGGATAAAACGAACATTTGTATTTATTTTATTATTTTGTTTTTGTATTACTCTGGTCCTTCAGGAGCCAAGAAGAATGATAAAAAGTATTATGGGTCAGAAATATTCAATATAAACTATTAGATAAAATATTTTTAAAGAAACAATAGCAATCAGAGAAAGTACAATTAAAACAGTTTTTAAAATATTATGGTGAGTTGTAAATATAATTTGATTGTGCCAGTTGGAGTCTCCCTGTAACCCATGCATTTCTCTGTGCTGGTTTGTTTAAAGCTTTACTCCTGCATAAGGGCAACATAGTGGCTCAGTGATTAAGATGCTGGACTTGTTGGCTGGAAAGGTTTGAGACCCGAGATCCACATGACGGGGTGAGCTCCCGTCCTCATGCAGGCATCTTCCAACTTAGCAGTTCGAAGGCATGCAAATACAAGTAAATAAATAAGGCTCTCAAACTCTTGGCATGTGGGCTGGATGCGTCATGCTCTGGCCATGGCCACACCCGGTATAGCAAAGGGAAAAAAGTCCCGATATGTCACATGACACTACTGTGATGCCGCGAGTTTGACACCCCTGATATAAGTAGTGATGGAGCCAGATAGCACTATGAACAATATTTGCTAATACTCAAGTATCTTTCCTTTAGGCCCATTACAATTCATCAACCCATGCAGATGAATAGTAATGCCTATTAGCTCTGAAGACTGATTCTAGTGTTCAGCTAATTACCTGAAAAGTAAAGAGAACTTGCACAATGGTATATGTGTAAAGCTTGATTTTACCTTTTATTTAAAATGGTTTCAGGGGAAATGCTTAAATGTTCATATAGGGTAGCATTTGAATTTGAACAGTAAAATTTTAAACGCACATTCAAAAATATGTACTGTATTTCTCAGACTATAAGGCGCTCCGGACCATAAGACGCACCTAGCTTTTGGGGAGGAAAAGAAGAAGAAAAAATCTGTGTCTGCCTCCCAGCATCTATCTGGTATTCATCTGGCTTGTTTGCATGACCCATTTGCTGCAGCAGTCCATTCACCGCCACCCATTCTAGAACACCTGATCGGCGCCACACCAAACCTCCTCCTCCCCGCCACAATATTCACTGTATAAGACACATATACATTTCCATCCACTTTTTTTTTTTGGGGGGGGGGGGGGGACACCGCACCTTATACTCTTAAAAATATGGTAATTCTAAAAACTGTACCTGGTCATATCCATAAGGCCTTTGTTGTGGAGGCTGGGGAGGGCCAGGCTGCGTAGGTCTATATCCTCCATATTGTTGACCTTGTCCTTGAGGATAATTGGAATACTGAGGTCCTGGAGCACTTTGGGAAGGACCTACAATATTTTGTACAGAAATTCTAGCAATTCAATAATTAAAAACACAACTTTTTATATTTTTATTTCTCTAGATAAGGACCTTCAATTAAAATTTTAATAATTTATACTTTCCCACTTGAGGTCCAAAGTACTCATCTCTCTTGATTTACAAATACAATCAATAGGCTTGCCTTAATGAGGCCAAATTATACACAAATAAGTTTACAGCAAAGTTATCAATACCTTTAAACTATCAGAACAAAGAAAATTGTTTTGTTTTAAGAATCTTATTTTTGCCTTTTTGAAAGAATAGGGATTTAAATGTGTGGAATAATGTAAAAACATTATTTTCAAAATTGTAGTGAAATGTTTTTTTTCTAAAATTGATGGAAAGAAATTAAATATTTTGATGTCTCCCCTAAGACTCTGTGGGATCCAACTTAATTAAAAGGCCTATGAATTATCTAAAAACCATTAAGAAAACTGTCTTGTCTAATCAATATTATTTATGTAGATGCAACTTTACCTCAATTTAATTCAAAGGGGGTGTATTTATATAACACTGTTGTCACAGACTATTCTACTTGTACTATACTTGCAAAAATATTATATATTACTCACATATTCAATATTTTAAGCCAAATATAGCTGTATTGATCTTCCACAGCAGAAAGGGAAACAATAAAACTAGGGAAGAATGGGAATTGAATTGCCAAGGCTACTAGCACTTGCCCAGAATACTTGCATGTTGCCAAGTACAAAAATCTGGAGACAGAATGATAAGTGGAAAACTTGGGCAGAAATATCTAAGAGTTTGATTTACACAAATTACTTCTCCTTGATTATTCCATACTTAACTTCTTCATATTGCATACACCTTTCCTATATCAATAATCCTATACTTAAAACCATTTCTTTAATGACCGAAGTTACAATGGCATGGGAAAAAGTTGAGTTATAACCATTTTTCACATTTACAACTGTTGCAATATCCCTGTGGTCATGTGATCAAAGTTTGGGTGCTTGACAACTGGCATATATTTATGATGGCTGCAGTGTCCTGGGGTCATATGATCACCTTTTGTGATCTTTTGGCAAACAAAATCAATGGGGAAACCAGATACACTTAACAACCATATTAATAACTTAACGAATTCAGTAAATTCACTAAATAACTGTGGCAAGAAAGGTCATAAAATGGGGCAAAAGCCACTTAACTTTCTTGCTTAGCAAAGGAAATTTTTGCCTCAATTGTGGTTGTAAGCCAAGAACTACTTGTATTCCAGAAAAGCATTTCAAGATTTTAAAAGTTGTACCAAGAAAAAGCGCAATCATTAAGATTTGCATGTTGCATATTATTGGGATTCATTTTGAGACATTAGGAGGCAGTAGTGATAGCAATGTGCCAGAATTGGATGATGAAACACTAACTTGGACTCCCACGTTCCCACTCCCCCCTTCAACAATAACAAAGAAATCAGAAATATTGAAATTATTCAGAATTCTCTCTTATACGTGCATTCCAGGACAATGCTTAGTTTAATCTATGGTTAGTGAACGTGCCACTGATTTCCCTTTGATACAAACTTGACACAGTAATTATTTAGTTAACAGTCTCAAGTACAGATTTAACAGATTTCCTGAAACTTAAAAAAAAATATTTCCCATGTAGCCACCATGGAATAAAAGAGGGAAGGGAGGCATACCTTTTATTTAAAACTGAAACAACTATACTGCTTGGTGAAGGCAATCCCAGTTGTTGTCTTAACCCCAATGCACACCCAGTTAATTAAGTGAGAAGTGACAGGAGCCCCAAGTAAGAAATGTGAGATGCTGCTGAGGGCGGAAGTCAGGAAAGAAGCTGAAGCAAGTCATGTGTGAATTGTGTGAAAATAGGGAAAGTTTTGGGAGCCCTAGTGCA
Organism: Thamnophis sirtalis; assembly: GCF_051295495.1. Classification (NCBI taxonomy): domain Eukaryota; kingdom Metazoa; phylum Chordata; class Lepidosauria; order Squamata; family Natricidae; genus Thamnophis; species Thamnophis sirtalis. Next base: position 148,489,467 of record NW_028261382.1, on the reverse strand, counting down.
GACCACGAATGCGGGAAGGCTGGCTGTACAGATGGCACACTGCAAGTAAAAGGTAGCCATAGATGGTGGGAGTGCAGCAAGGTTGGGGAGGGGGGGGAGGGGTTGGCATACATACAGAAGGCCGGGGTGAATTGTGTGAATGAAGGAAGGCTATGGGGTGAACAGTGTGAATGCAGAAAACTGGGATGTGTGTGTATGTGAAGGATGTAATTTAGCTGACTTTTCTTGTGGGAAGCCAACAGGAAAGGTTTCAAATGGTGATCACATGACATTGCAACCAACCTAAAGTGCAAGCTGGTTGCCAAGTGTCTAAATCATGATCACATGACCACAGGGAACTGCAATTATGATTCAGGCCCTTCAGCAGTTCAAGAAACAATCGTAAGTTCACTTGTTCACAATTTTGAATGGTCACTGAAAGAGTAGTCGGTAAGTATGACTACGTGCTTAGCTTGGTTTATTATTCTTACAATATATTTCTTTGGTATTTGTTAAAAATAAGAATACAATCTAGTTAGAAAATAATTACATGTACTCTTTGAATTTACTTTAAGTGGATTCTAAATTTTGTTCTAGTGAGTGTTTGTTCTACTTCTGTCCTTTGCACTAAATCCTTCCTCCCTTCTATCTTGGTGGTACACCCACCCCACCCCACCCAGGTAAAGAATGAATCTTGTGCTTCCATTCTAGAATAGTGAGTCATAAGACAGCCAACATTGACACATTCTAAACTGCGTTGAGTAAACAAATTTATGAGTATCAATAAATTTGTTCACCAAACAAATGATGAGAATCTGGACAAATTTTTTGCATCAAAATGCACTGAGTGCCAAATTTAATTAGTTTCAAAACAGTTGAGTACCAAGGTACCATTGTATAAGGATATCTTGTATTGTTGCATTTATTGTTCTAAAAGAAAAGATTTCAGAGAGCTTTTAATTCTTTTCAAATTTTTAAATTCCTCTTCATCAAAATATGAAAAAGTTAGGAGAGAATGGGGGGAGGGAATTCCAATCTTCCCATTTTCTCCCCTGGAGTTTCACATTTATATCCTCAATTCAAGGAAACTGTTTTTTATATTTTTCATATTCCTCATTAGAACTCTATTTTGCATACACGCAGAAATGTTTTACTATTTTACATATATATATATAGGTTATTGGTAAATTGACATTTAAAGGACAAAACAAAACTATGGAATCTAACTAAACCACTGGTACTACTGCATGTGTTTGCATATGTCTTTCATTAACACAGGGAATTAAGAGGATAAACAAAGGTTGACGAAAGCTGTGCTTGATATTTAAGATTCCCTACACAAGTGTATCCTCTTGCTTACCATAACCTTGCTGTTGTCCAGGATAACCCTGCTGACCTGGGTATTGTTGCTGTTGATAGCCTGGTTGTTGAGGTGGGGCTTGGTATGCATCTTGCTGTTGGCCATACTGAGCATTACCTGAAATAGGAAATGAAACAAAAACAGTTAAATGCTGTTTCTTCTGCATGCATGGTTTTTTAAAGATGCACAGCAAACACCACAAAAAACAAAATGAAAATGCAGATTTATATCAAAAACTAAGAAAACAAAGAAAACAAACCAAAACAGAAGATATTCAGCCAAGCTGCAGTTAAAGCCAAATTTGCAAGGCTAAACTGCAGTATTTTCACATCTCTGCCAAACGAGTATTACTTTTACTGGAACGTGATGTCATGACTTGATAAGGCCATGACTATGCTAAACAAACAAAAAAAGACAAAATTAAAGACAGCTACAGAGCACAAACTAGCTACACAAATCAGCAAGCTGTTTCCTAGTGGCACTATATTTGTATGTGTACATACACACAAAATATAAACTTGACCAATGAGTTTATGTTCAAATAAAAATATTATTGAAAAAACAACTAATAGTGTTATAATTTTACTGCTGTTAGAATGACAAACTTAAAATTGTAAGTTTAGATATTTGCAAGAAAGTAGTTCCCTGCAATTCTTAACAGCCAGCAACTAAAACACTACAAGAGCTTTGCATGGGCAGGAAACAAGTTAATGTTGTGCAAGAAATGTTTGCTCTTTTGTGGAAGGAGAGAGGAAAATGAATGTATGTGCGCATGTGTGTGTGAAGGTATATAGATACCTCCTTCGTAGTAATGTTGTGAGGAATCCTCATAAGGCCTATCGTAGCCTTGTTCAGGATACGACGGTTGCTGATAACCGTAATCACTATGACCTACATCAATTCGACAAGAGACAGGAAGAAACGTTAATGGCCTCTGAGTGAATACCCTATGAATATTTCATTTTACTGAAAAATTAGTGTCAGCTGGAAATACATGAAAAAAAAAACCTTCAAATTAAATTAGAAGGATTCACCAATAGGACAGGATTTCCTTTCTTACTGAATGAACATGTGACAGGAGGGAAAAAAATCAGCTAATGAAGTAGTTTTAGTAACATCACAGCAAGGAATGGTCTTACAGCTTCTGGTAAAAGGGTAAAAAAATTGTTTTTTTATGAGATCATTTATGCTTTACACATGTAAAGAATTATTTAATTACAATGAACAAAGAATTAAATTACCATACTTTGCTGAACACCTGTTCTACTTATCTTCAATTTTAAAAAAGTATGCTATTAAAAGCAATGTGAACTATAATATATGTTCAATAAACTTTTCAATAACCTTTATATGATTTTACATGACATATTTGTTAAAATACCTTGTTTCCCCAAAAATAAGCCCTCCCTGGATAATAAGCCCAATCGAATAAGCCCTCCCTAAAAATAAGCCCTCCCTAAAAATATTGCAACGCAGCTATGAGGTGACCACGCTCCCCACCTCCTGCACCTCAAAAATAATAAGACCTTCCCAAAAATAAGGCCAAGTGTTTGTCTTATTTTCTGGGAAACCTGGTACTAATAAATTATCTAAAATCTAATTAAAAAAGAAAAAAGAAAAAAGAGGCTCTCCTATACATACAAACATTACCAGTAAATGCTACATTCTACCAATAGGATCTGCTTTGACATTTTCACTCACATCAAGATACCTGCCTATAAGAATCTAGTTCATATGCACTATTGAAACCAATAATGGCTTTGGAAATAAAAAACATTTCTTTAAAGCCTGTGTTAAAGTAGTTTGTTTTTTATTCTTTTGTGATGGGCATCAGCTATACAGCAATTTATTTTTGCTTTGTTTTGCAGTGTATCTTCTCTACAGCTTCTCAAAGGTTATAAACAACATTTTATACTCATACATTTATGTGTTGTACCTATTTCAAATATAACACAGTTCGCAAGTGCAAAAAGTATGCCCCAGAGAGTGCCTAAAGCTTGCCAACATTCCTTTTATAGTTCCCAAACTCTCCCAGATTGAGTGGCACTCTAAATGTGGGACTTAATTTACATTTCAAGGGCTTTGAGAGTAAAAATGGCTGCCTTAACTGATGTAGATCCTTAAAGTAGCCATTTTGTCTCTTAAAATCCCCAACCCTGCCTTAAACACCCCAGTCCCTTCTTCCTTTTGGAATTAGACCTTGACAAAGTTTGTTGTGACCTCTTGAGATGACACAAGTTGTGTAACCTTGCCTCAACTTACCTAGTTGCAAATAAAATTTAGGATACTTTTTACAATTATTTAAGCAACATCTTAAATAGATGGTTAAACTTTTGTTGTTACATTTTACTTTGTACAGTCAGACAGAATCCACTGTGACTTTTAAAAATTATTAGCAAGAATTTAAAGATATTTTCTATGCAACTTATCTTACCGTAATCTTACATAGCACAAAACAGAGTCTACATTTATCCAACAAAAGATGTTCAAAACTGATTTCATGATATACAAATTAAGTAAAAAGTAAGCATGGGGAATCACCAGTAGTAAGTATATTGTTTAAAACTTAACAAAAACAATTCGGGAATTTTTTTCCCCAGAAAGTAAAATTAATTTCAAACAAATATTTGCAATAAATAAGAATTACATTGAAAAAATAGTTTACTATCCACCATGAATTTTAATACATAAAAAGTGTCATTCTATCTCTTACAACTGCAACCCATATCTATTCAGTTTGTAATTAATCATACTATTTAAATATATAAATTAAAAATCTGAATTCTTAAGTAAAATTCATATATTTTCAGGATATACAACGAATCAGCTGTGCTGTAATGCTTTTCAGGTAATAGATTTCAAAAACTCTATGTAATTTCCAGAATCTTAAGAGACAAACTTATATATTTTTCAGAAACAATGTGGTTTACTGGATTAAAGTATTGAATTTGGATTGTGAAATCTAGATAATGAACGAGACTCAGCTACATAAATTTATTATATAATTTAGGGTCATTCATTCTGTCTCAGTCCTATCTACAGGTTAACAAAAAAGGAGGAAGTGCTTTGAACGCTACTTCAGAATGAAAAGTGGAGTTAAACATCTTATAAATAAATAAATAAATAAATTTGGTGTAAACAATTGTGCCACTTTTTTAAAAAAATGCAGAAAAAATATACTTTTGAAAAATCATTTCTGCTTTAAGGATTTTAGGATGAAATCTATTTTAGCAGACAAGTTTTTGTTAAATCGTACTTTAAAATAGCAATAGCAATAGCAGTTAGACATATACCGCTTCATAGGGCTTTCAGCCCTCTCTAAGCGGTTTAGAGAGTCAGCATATTGCCCCCAACAATCGGGTCCTCATTTTACCCACCTCGGAAGGATGGAAGGCTGAGTCAACCTTGAGCCGGTGAGATTTGAACAGCCGAACTGCAGAACTGCAGTCAGCTGAAGTAGCCTGCAGTGCTGCACTCTAACCACTGCACCACCTCAGCTCTTTCTATAAGTGAAATACTATTATAAACAGACATATTACATAACCACTATCTGTGGGAGGGAAAAAACTTTAATAGCAAAATGAGGGACTTGTTATAAAAATGGCATTGTTGTACTTGAGTTAAACTACAAATATTTTGAGAAAGCAATAAATTAATATTATTCTTTGGGTTTCCAAACTATGGAACTTGAAAACGTTGATAAATAAAATTATTCTAGTGATTAACAACTAAAACTTTGCTCAACCAGTGGTTTTATATATGTATCACTAATAATGGGCAGGTATATAAAATGGGAAAGTTAACATTATGAGAGATTACCATCAGGGTAATATTGCTGGTTCATGCCTTCTGGAGGACCCTGTCCACCATGACTGTATTGGTCCCCATAATAGTCTTCCTGGCCTGAGTACTGCTGTGGTGGGCCTGAAAAACCACAACCAGTCAATACGTAAATAATTTATTTTTTTATGTTAACACGCTCACTAATTTCTCAGTGTAATTTGAAAACCCTCTCACCTATAGATTTCCCCCACCCATAGCATTGTGTTTCAGAAAGTTTACTTAATGCTTTGTGTTTAATACATGTACGTATTGTAGAGAGCACCTTGACTATATGATATACTAAATGTGAATTTACATTTCACAAAGCATATAGACAATATATATTTAAGCTGCCCTCTGAGACAGAAATACAGATTTCAACATTTATTGGCAAGGTGGTGATTAGTTTAGCCTCAATTTATTTGAAGGGAAATGTAATATGACACATTTGACAATGGCTAGATATCAGGATGCTTATAGCAAGCAAAATTTGCCTCAAATGCTGAGACAAAGGGGGCTTCTATGCCTGAAACAACTGAGAGAAACTGGATGGATAGAGTAAAAAAAGTGTTCAATTTTTAAACCTTACCTTGCTGTGGTGGTCTATATGGAGGAATCTGCCTCTGTCCCATCATATGGTTTCCTTGATTAACTTGGCTTATCATTCCCATTGGTGGCTGTTGTCCCTGATAATGTTGTGCCCCTCCCTGGGGTATATTATACTGTTGAGATGGAGGTTGCTGGTGCATCATTGGACCTACAATGAGAAGAAATATAGCAATGTTTAAGGTTTTTTTTCCCAATTCTGTAATATTAATTTCTCTCAATAGTACCCAATTTATTATGTTTTAAATAGTCCTAAAAATATGCCATAGGATTTCCTGCATGAAAAATGCCCATAATCTACCAATCTATAATATTTTCTCTTAGTAATAAATGAGCCAGTAAAGCTTCTAACAATAACAGATGTAGACTTTTTCTGAGCATTCAGGAACTCTTGCAAAGGATATGCTAGCTTTTTAGGGCACTAATAAGTAAAACTTATTGATATATTTTATGACAGAAACCATTGAAAAAGTTTAAGAATCACCTTCCCCCCCTCCCCACTTGACTATAAAGGCTAACTTATTAACAGAGTGAGTAAAATCAGTGCACATAAACATCCTTTTTAGAAATAATTTTAATACTTTTATAATTTTTTTAAGCATTTCCTCTTGTGATAATTCTACTTTTAGCGGAAGGCCAACAATCTATTTCATTACCTTGATTTATATTTATATTTGGTCTGGGACCATAGCTGGTCATAGGTTGTCCTTGGCTTATTGTCATCTGACTCTGTCCAGGTATACTTTGTGAAGATGGCACTGAATGATTATAGGCCCCCATTGACCCATGATTATTTGAAGGTATACTCATGGAGTTGTTTGTCATGCTAAGTTGGCTTGGTCCAGGTCCCTGTATGGGCATATGGTTAGGTCCTTTGAAAAAGAAAAAAAAAGAAAAATATCTTTAAAATAAATAATAAAAACTGAAAAATATCTTATACTTCAAAAATGTCATGAATAATCATAATAAATTTTCAATCCAACACCTGTTATGTACAATAGTAATATAGTAATTTAATAGCAATAGGTTCTCCTTTCACAATAAATCCATTCTAAAAAGTAGTAAATTTATACAAATGGATAGTATATCTATTTTGAGGTTTTAAAACTCAGAAAATGGCAAAGTGTACTACACTGCAGCTGCAATAATAAATACATATAATTTATGACTATGGGTCATAAATATACATCTAACAATTTTTATATTGAATGTTATCATTTTCATTCCTTGCATTATACTATTAGCCAGGGACAATGTGAACATCTCATTCTCCCTATTCAGTTTGGAACTTGTGGTCTGCCAACACCATATAGTATGACAACTGGCAAAGAATTATGACAAAATACCTGAAGAATATTTGGCTACTTACCATGAAACTTTAATGTCCAATACTATGCTCTCATATATGCACTGCATATGTTTCAAACATGATCTGAGTTCAAACATTCTATGTTAAATTAAAATGTTTAACCCAGTGGTGGGTTGCAGGCGGTACGCCCCGGTACGGGCATACCGGTGCCTGTCCAGAGCACCGGATACCATTCCGGTATGGTGCTCCGGAGGGCCCACCCGCCCGAGCTCCTTATCTGTATTTGAGCTCTTTGGCTACAGAGCGCATGGCGCCTGCGCGACGCTCCACCAAGTAACTGGAGCGTCACAGAGGCGTCGCAAGAGGTAAGGATGCATGCACGTGCTGCACACGTGCATATGATGGACACCAGTATGGTTACAACGGGATCTGGAACCCACCACTGGTTTAACCATTTTGGAAGCATTTCAAGCTCAAAATGACCCCATTTTGAGATCAAACTCAAAAGAGCTGTTTATGTCAGAAAAATCTAACAACAAAAGTTTGTTTCTGTAAGAAATATAAATTGGATTATGCTAGCGAGACTATTATTTTGAAGTGCAAATTAATAATACAGATGGTCTTCACCTACCCTTTTGTTCAGCAACCATTGGAAGTTACAATGGCACTGAACAATAACAGTATTCTTCATTTTGAAGACACTGTTCTTCAAAGTTAGACTATTTCAGTGTCCCCATGGTTATGTGATCAAATTTCTGGAAAATGGAAGCCTGCTTGTATTTATTTTCACAGCATGTGCCTCAATTCCACTAGCCTATCTCCCCACCCCCGCCAACATCTCTGTCTTGTTTGGCTGCTCTCAACTCCATCGCTGTCACCAGCTGCTGAGAAGGTGCATACAGTCAAAGTAGCTCCTGGCTGTTTATAAGGTCCTCTACCAAGCACACATCAGCAGCAGCCGAAGAAACAAGACAAAGAAGGTCAGCTGGGGTAACAGGGGTATCAGAGAAGTGCAAGACAATCAAAAGGATAGAATGGAAGGAGACAAGCAGGTGGGGGATTGAAGGAAAGGCTGAAGGACCTCAGCTAACGGTAGCATGGTTGTGGCCTAAAAAATGCAACCAGGACTACCAAAGCTACTTTTACTAAGTGATGTGGTCACCTAATGTTTCACCTAATGAACATTTAGCTTAGTGATGAAAATTCTGGTCTCAATTAGGATTATTAAATGAGGTCTACCTTTATTTCTATACTAAATTTGTAAGAGGTAACTTGAATGAAATCAAAGTGCGGTTCAGAGAATATGGCAATTCAGAATTAATTTACGGTAAGTTAGTGAACAAGTCAGAAAAATCAGAAACAAATCATTGTTTCTATCCTTAATTTTCTGAGAACACACCAGAAACCAAAACCACATATCATGATTAAGCTTGTAGGCTTATATCCTACCAAGTAATGTTTTAAACACTGATTTGGGTGACATAGCTCCTCTTGTTAATCTTAATACAGTGATAGGAAGAACGATAGGGAATAATCAGCACATTGTTCAATAATATGTTGCTTATTTCATAGAGTTCCAAATTAGAATACTGCCTGAACACATTTTGGAGTATATCTTTTTTTTATAATCTAATCAATCATGCATAAATAGTATGTTACATATATTGTCTCATTAAAAGAAAAACTAAGTTAAAACTATACTTAACTACTACAAGTAGTCCTAATTTAGCAATCGCACCTGGGACTTGGTTAAGCAAAACTGTCACTAAGTCTATTTATGATTTTACTTCAGTTTTCTTTTGCTTTATAAACCTGTAAATTCATGCTGTTATTTTCTCATCACTATCATTAACTGCAATGATTGCTAAATGAGGCAATTGCTAAATGAAGACTATCTGTCTTTCTGCCTGACAGTTTAAACCTAGGACTAGAAAGTTAATGAAAAATAAATATGATAATCAGTAATTTGCTAGTTTTTTTCTTGGATTGCATCCCTTTACAAAGTAATAATATTGTAAACATGAATAACAGAAAGCAGTGCAAAAGTATTTTAAAGTTTCACAGGTATGATTTCAGCTATATGTCTTGTACTATACATGTCATCTTATAATTGGTAAAACTTATAATTAGATAATTATAATATATATATAATTATATAAATGACTATATAGAATATCTTAAATTAGTTGCTTGGTTGACATGACAAGCATACAGCCTTTCTTACTTCTACATGTGTTTCTTGGCTACACAAAGATTAAAATTACATGAATTTTATTTTTCTTTGCATGCGTTCTAAACTGGATGTTGAGAATAAAATATTCAGTTTGGGTTTGAAAAGAACGATAACCGATAGAAATCTGAGGCCCATTAGTTGGATAAATATGAATTAGTCTTTCCATATTACAAGAAACATTAAGTCAATTTACTCAGAAGACTATGATTGAGAATTTATTCTTCTAAAACTATGCTTAGATTTACAACCCAACTATTTAATTTTCTGTTGGAATTTTATAGGAATTCTGATGACAGCTTTTCCCGCTTAAGAAAATAAAAGAGAGTTAAGAGCATGGTGATATGAAATAACTTGAACAAATATGATAAAAGAACAATTTTAGAAAAAAGAACCCAAATCCAATACCAGAGCATTATAATAAACATCCTGAGAAAAGATCTTTCAACAAGAAAAGATCCTACCTTGTCTGAAAAACCTATGATTAAAAAGCAATTTTCTTCTATAGGTATAGTAAAATGTAGACCACTATGAAAAAATATCAATAGCTTATACCTCTTTATTATCTTTAAAAAGCAGTTTTAAGGTCTGAAATAATTCTTCTAAGATATTTTTCACATGAACTCCCTAAAGAATAGCTTGTCATTTCCATCTGTTTTGTCATGCAGAAGATTAATAGAAAAATAACGTAAAAAGATAATCAAAATTTTACTAAGTTCATTTCCTCTTTATCAAACTAATTTAACAGTAATTATTTTAAATAATTTATTCCAATGAGAATGCATTCATCCATAAATCAGTATCTTTCTTTGGCAAGCCTTTTAATGACTTTATACTGTATGGTTTCAGGCACACTAAATTTAGCTGGTTCTGTTCAAAGGAATGCCCAGAGGCAGTCTGATAAACATAGAATACAGGTCACTTAACTCTGTAACTAACAAACTCTAAGAGAACTTGTACTCAAGAGCATTCAAAGTAGTTTTGTCATCAACAATCTTCAATCCCTTGAGAATACATGTTGTTTCAGTTGCTGAGCAACCTGGTGTTAATATCTCTAGAAGAAAAACCTACCAGGCATCTGTCCGTTCATCTGGTTCTGCATGTGTGGAGCAGAAGGGCCCCCACCTACCATACCATCTGAACTCATATTGTGAGTACGTGGAGGTGGGGGAGGGCCACTCTGATTCATTCCTCCAGGACCCATTGGCATATTCTGTGTGGGTGGCTGAAAAGGGATTTAGTAAAAAAACAGGTTATAATCCAACAAATATACAGCGTATCTTCACATACATATCTACAACTATAACATGGCCCTTGTTTTTTTAATCTACTTCTATTCTGTTTTACATGGCTCTGAAGAACAGTGATATTTCTGAATGACTGTGTCCTCACAATTCACTCAATGATTATTTAACTGATAGCTTCAATCATTGTGTCTCCTTTTTATTAAATATGCTGCAAGGGATGAAAGACTGATCTTTGTATTTGTGTATCAAATTTATAGAGCCACCTGACTCCATAAATGACTCTGGTTGCATACAAGAAAGAAGAATGAACACCATCTGGACAGAATAATAACCATACTACTTAGCATACACATTCACCTACCCTACGCCCAAGACCTAAAGAAAACACCATGATCTTAAAGACTGAATAAGGGTAGGTTAGGAGCTATACAAATCTTGTGGTGGGAGCTGTTTCAGAAGGCAGGTGCTGTGACAAAGAAGATTCACTTCCTGGTTCCTGTCAGATGTTACTATTGCTTGCCAACTTTGTTTATTTGTGCAGGTCAGGCAAAAACTACTAGAGACAGATGGACTGTTGGATAGCCCGGCCCTATGCCATTAAATCACACATAGAAAAGAATACAGGTAGTCTTCGATTTACGACCACAACTGAGCTCAAAATTTGTTGCTAAGTAAGAAATTTGTTAGGTGACTTTTGCCTCATTTTATGACTTTTCTTGCCACTTTTGTTAACTGAATCACTGCAGTTGTTAAATTAGTAACACAGTTGTTAAGTGAATCCAGTTTCCCCATTGACTGATTGTCAGACGTTTGCAAAAGGTGGGACGCTGCAACGTCATAAATGTGAGTTAGTTAGCAAGCTTCCACATGTAAATCACATGACCACGAGGATCAGTGGTGGGTTCTGGATCCCATCGCAATCGACATGCTGCGACGGGGCCAGGCGTCCACCACGTGCATGCTCAGTGGAGCGTTGCGCAGGCTCTGTACACTCCGTGCGCATGTGCAAATGGCCCAGTTGGCTCAAATCAGGTAAGGACAGCGGGTGGGCTCTCTGGAGCACTGTACCGGAATGGTACCTGGTGCTCCCATCAGGCACCAGTATGTTCGTACCAGGGCGTACAGACCATAACCCACCACTGACAAGGATGCTCCAACGGTCATAAGTTGTAACTTCAAACTGTTACTAAATGGACTGGTGTAAGTCGAGGACTACCTGTACTTGGCAACAGGGTTCTCTCCAAAATCTTACAGTATCAAACAAAACCATCAGATATGTTAATTGTATTCTAGGCGAGTTTAATATAGAGAGATAAATTTTAGGGATTAAAGATTACTGCTAAATCACAGTAAACAATTAGAACAATTACAATTACAGTAAATACAAAACAATTAGAACAAGAAGCCTAAACTTTTTCTTCTTCTTCCTTTTATACTCATATATTACAGTTTAATCAAAATTCATCTTGATTTATTTAATATGAAAGTACTGCAAAAGATTCAAGGTTTCTTCATCAAAAAACAAATGTTTTTGAGTTGAAATAACTGCCTGTTTTACAAAAAGAATTAACTCAGAATTGAGGCTTCAGAAGTATAAGACATTAAATTTGATCTTATAGGAAAAATTGTAGTGAAACTTGTCCTAGATACTTGGTAAAATAGCAATAGCACTTAAATTTATATACCGCTTCACAGTGCTTTCTCTCCTCTCTAAGTGGTAAGAACCAATTACCATTTTTAATGTTAAAAATACTATGTTTGCACTTTATTATTATATAGTATAATAGTTTTCAACCTTTCTCTGGCAAACCTTTTTAATGCTTAAGTTCAATTAAACACTCTTTCAAGAATGCAGGTCCTACTCTTGCACAACAAACATCCCTACATTGATTTTGATTACCACTTACCATGAGGTACCATTCTGATAATTGGAAAATGGACCTGAAGAAAGGGGCTAATTTCTCTTCTTTTAGTAAGAAGGTAAGGTTTAGACTTTTACAGCTTTTACAGGAAAAAAGTTCCTCTAGTTACCCGTGTTTTATTCAGCTAAGAACTAACTTATCAAGATCTTCATTCTTTGCCAAAAAAGAGTATTTTACAAAGAAGTATTTTCAAGTAATTATTGAGACCACATGGCCAAATAAGAACCACCAGGGAAAAAAACCCCATGGAATTCTTATCATTATTACTATTATTATAGTTCTTTGACGGTGGAGTCCATCTTCTGTTGATCAAAATGTATGATTGCTGATATCACTCCTGGTTGCTGAAGATGAAATTGACAAGAAAGGAGTGTACAATAACAATATCCTGGCATAAGACTGGGGGAAGTACTCTGTACCATACAGACTTTAACAGCAACACTCTCTGTGATCAAGATGTATCATCTGCATATTGATGATATCTGACCTCAACAGATGCAAACTCTGAAACACAAATGGGGCAGGCCCTTTTTTTCCATTAGGTAGGGTAACACCACCAACCTGAGAGTCATCAGACCATGGCAATGAATTTTGAAGAACCAATGACAATGTACTTCAAAACCATAGCATTTTGCAACTGCCCCAAAACAGAAATGGGGAAACCCTGTAATAAGGATGAATTCATTCTACTCAGCTCTAAAAGCAGCCTTAATGGTAAAACAGATATTTAAACTGCAAAATCCCTGATTATTGTTTGAAATGACCTCAAAGAAAGGACTTTATATTCCTCACAAAAAGGACTGTATATTGCCCAGAAATGTGGATAGTCAAAATCTATCCGGATGTAATATTATTTTAAAAAGATATCTTTCCTATAAACTGGGTTCAAATATTGCATTACAATACAAATTATAATTTCTTGAATAAGCAGAGTGACATTTTCTATAATTCTGCTTTTCTAACACAAGATTAACAATTTCTCAACACTGAACTGCTTTTATATACCTTTAGAAATAATAAATTTTATTAAAATAATGTTCAGAGACTTCCACATAAATTGTTTCTCATAGAAAGTAATAATGTTTGAACATATTTGAATTTAGGAATGCTTGCTAATGAATTAAGTATCTTAATATATGACCATTAAATATTTAAATTTAAAAAAAAGATCTGGTTGAATTAATAAAACAATTAGATAAGATCTACTTGAATGTACAAGAAGTAACCTGGAATTAAAAAAAATCCAAATGAAAAATATTATGACCTAATACAAAGATGGATATAATACTCAAATATATATCTAAATATGCATGAGGTTTAATAATATAATTCTACATTATACAAAGTTATAGTCACAATATACAATACTCAAGAGTTATTAAACCATAACCATATGTATTTTAGCACTTTTCTGTGCAATGTATCTTTGTTCCTTGGAGAATAAAATGGTTTTTTCATGGTACTTACTGGTGGCAGTATAGATTGCATGTTTTGATTGGAGTCAGCTATTGTGGCTAAGTAGACCAGATTTGTATGCAACAACTGCTGGTACCTAATTTTAAACAAAAAACATTAAGTTAAAAAAAATTCACATATGATCATTTTCCACTAACATATAGGTTATAAAATTTGTATATTTATATAATTTTCAACTATATAATTGGAGAAAAGTACAGCAATGATAAAATAATATTTCAAGAATTACTATCAATAATGTAAATTGCAGGATAACAGACTGTTTTTGCTATTATCACTGGTAAAGCTTATTTCAAAATAGAATCTTTTATATTTAAATGACTCACTACCAACCTTGGGGTAAATTATTCAATATACACTATATTGCCAAAAGTATTCGCTCACCCATCCAAATAATCAGAATCAGGTGTTCCAATTACTTCCATGGCCACAGGTATATAAAATCAAGTACCTAGGCATGCAGACTGTTTGTACAAACATTTGTGAAAGAATGGGTTGCTCTCAGGAGCTCAGTGAATTCCAGTGTGGAACTGTGATAGGATGCCACCTGTGCAACAAATCCAGTCGTGAAATTTCCTCGCTCCTAAATATTCCACAGTCAACTGTCAGCTGTATTATAAGAATGTGCAAGTTTTTGGGAACGACAGCAACTCAGCCACATAACCTCGTCCAACATCAGTGTGTGACCTCACAAATGCGCTTCTGGAAGAATGGTAAAAAAATTCCCATGAACACACTCCTAAACCTTGTGGACAGCCTTCCCAGAAGAGCTGAAGCTGTTATAGCTGCAAAGGGTGGACCGACATCATATTGAACCCTATGGATTAGGAATGGGATGTCACTTACAGTAAGTTCATATGCGAGTAAAGGCAGGTGAGCGAATACTTTTGGTAATATAGTGTAAATAGATTCCTTATTTTTGTTCAAAAGACTAAGAAGCATGGTTGACAAGTGTACTTAAACCATAAGATAACTGTTGGGAGGGAATAAACTGAATATACAGTATGTGCGTATATCATAGTGGCTTGATTCATACATAAAGTCAAGGCTTGGAAACCACACTGTTTGGGTTTTCCCATCCAAGCCAGAAACAAAGGACATTTTGGCTTAGTAGAATGTTGATTTTGAATAGTGAGATCCTATCAGGAAGCTTTTTCTCAGTAAGCTCCTCCTAACTTTAATCCCCAAAATCGCAAACATATGGACGTTGATGAGACTTCTGAGAGTTGGAATTCACAACACTTAGAAGTGGGCTACATTATGAAAAACCAGACTTGAGAAGGAATATGATGAAGCATTTTCATACTTACCCCAAAGCCTGTTGCTTTCCCCTAAGCTTATAGAGGAATACTTTTATTCTGATTTGTCTTCTCCATACCTCCATGTTACAAAACCAATTTAGTGACAAACAAATTGCCATAAATATATTATGGCCAACAGCTTGATGCAATAACTGTATACAGGTAGTCCTCGACTTAACAACCATTAATTTAGTGACTGTTTGAAGCTACGATGACACTGAAAAAGTGACTTATGACCGTTTTCACACTTATATCCCAGTGGTCACATGGTCAAAATTCGAACACTTGGCAATGGGCATGTATTTATGACAATTGCATTATCCCAGGGTTAATGTGATTGTGATTTGTAATCTTCCTAGCCGGCTTCCAACAAGCAAAGTCAATGGGAGAAACCCAAATTCATAATGACTGAATGACTCACAAGACAGCTTCAGTGATTCACTTAACAACTGTGACAAGAAAGGTAGTAAAATGCAGCAAAGCTCACTTAACTGTCTTACTTAGCAGTAGAAAGTTTGGGCTTAATTTTGGTTGTAAATTGAGGACTACCTATAATTACAAACAGATTCATATTTTTCCAAATACTGGTTATGCACTATAGGTAGTACTTGTTTAACAACCATTTGATGGCTTCAGAAACAAGTATAAAGCACTTTTGACCATTACAAAATGTAGCACACAGACCTCCACGGTCAAGCTCAGAGTATGCTTCAGCAGCCCAAAGCCAAGCAAGAGAGAGCTTCCTGTATCCATCTCCGCAGAGGCAGGCAGAGAGGGATTTTGAGCATTGTGCCTTCTTGAATTTCATCAGCTGAGGTCCAGGCATACATGGATCTTGGGGTCTTTTCTTCCCACCTCTGGGGAGAGCTTTGAGGAGGCAGAGGGAGAGAGATTTGAGGCTCTGTGCATGCTTGTATTTCAGCAGTCGAGGTCCCAGGATGAACAGAGCTTGGTGTCTTTCTTCTCTTGCCCTTGTGAAGCTGTCCGCAGAGGTGGGGAGAAAAGGACCCCAAGCTCCATGCTGCTTGTACCTCTGCAGCAGAAATCCAAGCATGAACAGAACCCCCAAATCCCTCCCTCCCTATAACTTTGCAGGCATGGAGAGAGACTCTCTTTGCTTAAGATGTGATATCATATAACAACTGCAATAGGGAGTGTTGGAATCATAGTCAATGAGCAAAATGCCACAGGGATGTTTTGCTTAATGACAGCTTCATTGAACAACCAAGACTCTAGTCCAAACTGTGGTCATCAAGCAAGAACTACCTATAGCTTAGTCAACCATTCTTATACAGCAGGAAAAAAATCTCTCCCAAGTTTTCTAAAACTTGGAGGAAATTGCTGTGATACGTAATAAAACAGAAAATTTTATTAAAAAAAGATATTTAAGGAAAATAATGGCAAACTACTTATGTGCTGGTAACATGAAAAGTGTGTGGACACATTCATATAACCACTGGGAGTCCAGGCTAATATATTTAAGTTAACATTAACTTACTGAGAGCATTCCAAAGTTTTCCCTTTATTCTGGTAGTCCATTATACACTGAATCAGGTGATTATTTTCATCCAACATCTGAAATAACAGAACAGATTTTTAGAATGAGATGAACTTGTACTGACTGAGCTCTAACCGGTCTTACTGTTTTACCTTAAATACAGATGTCAAGACAAAGCTGAAAAAAGCTGAACTTTATCAACATGTCTTGTTTAACAACTGTATTTAAACACCATTTCTGAAAGTTTGGCAAAAGACTGATTACTTGCCTACAGTTACTTGTGACAAGATTATAACTAAAGTTATAGCTTGTCATTTCCCCCATTCTTATAAAATCATACAATTCAGTTTTGCAGTATTATTTTTTACTAAAAAAAAAACCTCAAGTGATCAGAATGGCATGAGAAAAATAACAGGGATGAACTCTTGCTCTGTTCCTTTGTTGTTTCACCACACCTCTGCAGGATCTTCTATGACACAAAAATATAAAATCAGACCCTCAGGTGCATAAGAGTGCACCCAGAGTCGATGGGGGTTGGGTGACATACAAATGTAGTCAACAATAATTATAATACCACAGATTTAACAATTGTTGATAATAAAGCCAAGAGTTTGGACAGTAGAAACTGCAGAGCAGAAAAGAAGAAACTAGAGAAACTCATACAATACTACAAGTTGCAAATAGAAGTAGGACAACTGTGGCAAAAGAAACCATTGGCATTGACAAAATTACCACCAGTCAATTGCAAGAGGTAGTTTAAATTGGAACAATTTACAAACCTTTAATACCATCAAATAATACAAGTGCCTATCCCAGGTCCTTGGCAAGGACTTGATAGGTCTCACTAAAAATGCCAAATTCAGACTAAATATCCAGCTGACTATGCAACTATTTATTTATTTGTCATATTTATGTGGTGTATATTGGAGGTGGTAACCCTTTGAAAGCTGTAGGTAATGAAATTTCATTTTAATGTATGCCGATAAGTGTACATTTAAAGTGACAAAACAGTTATTCTAAATCTAACTAACATTAATAAAACTACATCAAAAAGGACTCCCTTAGTTATATAAGTTATCCCTCCCATTGTTATAGAACTATAGTTTTACTTCTAGTACAAAAATCAAACAATAGCCTTTCTAGATTTTTTTAACAATAAAAACTATTTCATCATAGCACAGTCTCTCACACATCTATCAATCATTTTGAATGAAAAACAACAAAGTCTCTTTCAAAGTAGATATTTAGCTTTGGGAAGAAAAACTAAGAATATCAGAATAGGACGAGTCTGTCATACAAAATTAGAACTCAAAACAATTTACTTAAATATGGTAAGTGTTCGACAATAATCATTTTATATTACCTTCCTTAGCTACTCTTAAATAAATGACTTTTCTGTCTTTTGATCAATCACATTTCATGGCTAGGTTTCAAGAAGAAAAATCCAAAGTTTTCTAAGGGGTATCAGTTGTAACAGATAAAACAGATTGATTTTAATAGATCTACTAAATTATATTACTTTAGTTATTTAAAGCATATTTTTATTTTAATTGTAAGTAGCTATGACTTCACAAGTAAATTAAAATTGCTTGGTTCATATAAGCTACTTTTTTAATGGAAATCAAATCAATTATTTGACATCAATATTTCTTTTTTGAACACTTAGTTTCACACTGATTTTAATTAAAAGTTAACCAACTTTTAGATTAAAATTATAGTTTCCTTCCCAGTAGGGAAGGAAGTATATGGTATCCTTCTGAATTAGCTTAGAAGATGGGGTGGGCAGATGGTGTCGTGCTGTTTCACCTCTTTTCTTTAGGTCATTTTCTCTGGTGGATGAGAAGGTGAGGTCTGCCCTCCTCCCCTATTATGGGGGTGCCACAGGGTTTGGTATTTTCTCCTTCCTGTTCAGCATTCATACAAGGCTACTGGATGAGCCCATCTGTTATCATGTGTTAGTGACAGCATGTTGATCATACCCAATTATACATTTCTACTCCTGATGAATTAAGTGATACTGAGAATGTTTTACCCTGGTGTTTGGAATCTGTAAAGAGTCTAGATGAGGAAAAACAGGCTTCAGTTGAATCCTGACAAGACTGAGTGGCTCCAGAGTTTGGGTCTGACTGGTTCCAGGACTATGCCATCTTTGGTGCTGGATGGGATTGCACTGTCCCACATAGACACAGTCTATGATTCAGACACAATCTGAGAGTCAACACAAAATTCACAAGCAATCAAAAGGTGGCAGTCATAGCTAGATGAGCTTTGGATAGCTTTGTATATTGCACCACTTATGCCTGTTTAGAATTACTCCAGATTGAACCAATGAGCTCAACCTGAGGTTGTCTTTGAAGAGCATCTATAAATTTCAGATGGTACAGAATGCAGCAGCAGGGCAGTTGTAACTGCTCCTCCTGCATGTTACAGCTCTGTGAGCTGCACTGGGTGCCAGTTTACTTTCAGGTCCAATTCAAGATGCTGGTTTTAACCTTTAAAGGCCTTCATGCCATGGGACTGGACTGACACATCGCCTCTTCTCAGTTATATCAGCCTTTTCTTTTAGATCTAGTACAGAAAGCATGCGGTGTATACCATCAGCTAGGGATCTTTTGGTGGGTTCCAGGAAACAGGCCCTTTCTGCCATGGCACCCACCTGATGAACATTCTTCTCACCTCATCCAAGACCAGTTTAGCTCCATCCCTTTGATATTCCAGAAGTCCCTCAAGACCTGGTTATGTTAACAGGCACAGAGATCCCAGGAAACTGGAGCCATTCTTCAATGGCTTCATTGCTGAGCTGGCTATTCTTATTGTCTCTTTGCCTAGATTTTGTAAATTTGTTTTTATGATGTTTATCTTTTAGTGAGGATGTTTATATTTTATATTTGTTTTGTTGATTGATATGTGCTACCCAGAATCACTTTTTGTGAGACAGGTTGCTATATGAATGTGATTAATGAACAAATAAACAAAGGAAGTAGTCTGAGCAGAGATCAATGACTGGTCCAAGACTTCATATTTTTTAGCTTTTTTTTTTAGCTGCTATAGTTTATGAACAATATCAGTGATCTAAGCCTTCCTTTATATTGTAACATGCACCAACAAGAATTTCACATTTTTCTTTAAGGCGACATACAGTATGAGCAGCTGTAATAACCAGATACCTAGAGCAGTTTTTCTAGTCCTACAACTACAGAAACATTTTTCAACAGCAGTTTCAAATCACAGAACTGGGTAAACTCTATTAACATTTTTCACAGCACTTAGCACAAATCATATGCTCACTTTTTAACTACTTCTTTTTATCCGATAGACAATATTCAAAGAGAAACAAAAATATACACATCGTTGTCTGTTCTCTATCTTGTATTCTTTTTATATAGTGTATTGATCTTATGTTATGGTGACTAAGCTGCTTAACTTGCAACAAAAATGCTTAAATATATATTCAGATGAAAGTAGTGTAGCTCTTTAACCCTAAAGGTTTAAAACTAATCTTACCTTACCTATTTAATTAAACTTTATTAATGTGTGTCAGCAGGTGTAGCACTAATCTTGGTTAGCCTTAAAATCCTGTTCTTACAAGCACTAGCTCCCTCTCATGTTCTTTGAAGTCCAAAGATATATGAATTAATATGATGTTGGCTCTTATTACTTGTTTCACTAATAATTGGCAAGTTAACAATAACATGCTGTCATATATATGTCAGGAATGCCCCCATCAACGGCCCAAAACATTACCCGAGTACCTTTTCTATTACATTTGATCTCTTTTAATTTACTTCTTTTTGTTTTAGGTATGTGGCTATGTTTACAAAGTATGCTAGTTATGGCTTGCTCAACCTTGGTTTACTCAGTAACCAACTAGCTAATTCCCAACAATCCAAAATTTATGCTTTATAGATCACAACCACTGAATTCTGAAAATGAACTAAACTAAAAACACGCAATGTGGTTTAGCATTCTGTGAAACCACAGCCTGTCTCACTTTTCTACACTTCAGATCAGCCTTCCACTAATGTAGTATCCAAAGTTGTATGCAAATTTCCAAAATTCACCCAGCCATTAAAAACAACTAAACTGCAATACAACTAGAAGACGCTAAGAATATTGACTTTATGCCTGGGTTCTTCAACTAACGTGCGGAGTTAAATGGACTATTCCTATTCATAAGACCACCAAAACAAGCTATATTATTACTGCAACATTAACAAGCGCTCTAGTCCCAAAGAGGCTTTTTCAAGAGGCAACTGGACTTTCTGGTTTTTCTTTGAAGAAATTTTGTTTCTTCGGATGAGAAGTGGAACATCTTCAAAGAAAAACCAGAAAGTCCAGTTGCCTCTTGAAAAAGCACCTTTGGGACAACCATGATCTGTATGACTGAGAATCTCCATAGACAAGAGTTCCAGTCATCTCACTATCCTCCAGAGGTCCCTTACAGCACGGGTCACCAACCTTTCGGACCTCAGGAACCACTAAATTCATAATTTTAAATCCCACGGACCATTAATATGCATTTTTTAAAAAGTTAAATAGTATTTAGTGCAATATAAAAAATGCAAATAATTTTTCTGCAGACCACCAAAATTTTCTTGCAGACCACCAAGTTGGTGACCGCTGCCTTACAGGAATCAGTCCATCTCTTGATTTGGAGTTGGTCTAGGTCATTTGAATTTACAAGTGAATTCCCTCCCAGTCTATTTGCTGTACTCGCAGGCCACAGTTTATTAAACCATGGTTTACCCAATCTCTCTTTAGAGTTTGAACTGCAAAGCTTGCTCCACACAAGAGGTTAGACTGGTCAGATAGTATACTGGTCAGAGTCGCCAATGCCTGGAATGCACTACCTGACACTGTGGTTTCTTCCCCAAACCCCCCAAAACTTTAACCTTAGACTGTCTACCTCACCCCATTCCTAAGAGGTCTGTAAGGGGCCATTAAGCGCACTACCGTCCCTGTCCTAATGTTCCCTTTTATTCTTATACATTTCATGCATCCAAAATCATGTTTATACATATATATGTCTAATACATGCTTGACGAAATAAATAAATAAAATAAACAACGACTTCTAGTGTCCTGCAAATACAGGCCTGAATGCTAATGTTTTCAGCACCTTCGTCCCAGAGTCGTCACCCAAAGCTTTGAAACGCCCAGGAAAGCGACAGTGAGGGAGAGAGAAAGAAGAAGCTCGGCATCAAAAATGAAGACTTGCATCCGACATCATTGCCAGGTCACGAGCGCCGGCCTTGGCCCATCTCCAGCTCAGCCCACGCGCAAGGAAGGACGAGGCAGAACCCCGACTCTCTCGCTCCCCACCCCGCTTTCTATATGGGACGAAGCACCCGATCCCCCACTCCCCCGGGCTAGGCCCGACAGTTCACCTTCTGGATAGCAGCCGGCGTTATCTCGCCTTTGCCCCGCTGCCGAGGGGCCGCAAACGCCACCGACATCTTGGGTCCCCGCCTGAAGACGCCTCAGCGCGCGCGGTGGCTGACTCCTCGACGCCTCTCGCGCAGCGGCGGCCAAAAAAAAATCTCCAGAAAAGACGGGCCACTTGAAGGAGGAAGCAGTTACCCGTTGGGCCGAGCCATTTCCTGCCTTAAAAAGCGGGGGGTGGGTGGGTGGAATGGGATTGGGAAGGCCTGCTATGTTCACCAGATGGAACCGGGCAACGCGCTGTTAACGCGCCATAAAATCGTTGTGGGGGGGGTTTTTTTGGTAACTATTTTTTTTCATGAGCCAAAGCATTTCTGAGAACGTTACAATGAGCGCGCTACTCCCCTACGATAATAGTATATTCCTACTACCCGACTTTCTCCGAGCTCTAGAGCTACGACAAATTAACAGCTTGGCAGAAAAACAAAAGGGGGGGGGGAGAGAGATGTTCGTCGTAGAGTCGTGTTTGTTCCCCGCTCTTCTCAGCGTTGGTTCAGTCCATTCTGTGCTGGGAGAGATTGAGTCACTCTTACCCTTTTAGATCACGAGGGGCAGAATGAAAAAATAAAGTTTCGTACTCGAGTGCTAATACAATTTTTTAAAGTTGAAATCTTGGATAAATCATATTTGTGCTGCATACTTTTAGCAGTTTGAGATTTAATCTTGTCTCTAAAAAGTTGGAAGAAATCCTTGACTATGATTGATTTAGCCAAAAAAAAAAAAAAGCGCCTGTAAAACATCATAACTAGTTAAGGTACTTGGTAAAATCTTAGTTTTATATAACAAGTTGCCAAAAGAATAAATAAAGCTTTTCTTTTGTTCTATTATCAGTCAGTGTGGACCAAAAATAGTTAACCCTGAATTTGAACAATAAGAATTATCAAATTGGTCTGGTATATTAGTATCAGAATATAAAATACAAATAAAAATAACGGGGAAACAGAGAAGGGAAAGGGGTGTTGGAAGAAATATCCATCTGTTTAGTTCCAAGCTGGGAGAAAGACACTGGAAACATGAAGGCTGATTGGAAAGACGGTTTATTGATGAACACGACCATCAGGGTTTGTGGTTCTGGTGCAGCTAGTTTGAAGAGTACATGGATTTTTATAAGTTTTGGAAATGCTGCTAGGTGGGTTGTGCAATGTCTGAAATGCCTTTAGGACCATCATGGTGGACCTATGGCATGCGTGCCACAGGTGGCACATGGAGCCATATCTGCTGGCACGTGAGCCGTCAACTCCAGTGTCATGTGCGTGCCGGCCAGCTAATTTGGGGTCTTCTAGGGGGTTGGGAAAGGCCATTTTCACTCTCCCCAGGCTTCAGAAGAGCCTCAGGAGCCTGGGGAGGACAAAAATGAGCCCAATGGGCCAACTGGAAGTTCAGAAACGATCCATTTCCGGTTTCCAGAGGGCCGTCGGAGGCCGTTTTTGCTTTCCCCAGGCTTCAGGAAAGCCTCCAGAGCCTAGGGAGGGCAAAAACCGGTCTTAACGGGCCACCAGAAGTTCAGAAACAATTTCTGGTTTCTGGAGGGCCGGGTGAGGCTGTTTTTGGCCTCCCCAGTTTCAGGAAAGCCGCTGGAACCTGGGGAGGGCAAAAAAACAGTTCCAAACTTCCAGTTGGCCCATTGGGCCCGTTTTCACCCTCCCCAGGCTCCAGAGGCTTTCCTGAAGCCTAGGGAGGGCAAAAGTTCCCCTCCACATGTGGGGGTTGTATGTGCATGTGCAGGTGGACAGGGCACATTGCATTGTGGGTGTAGGGCACACACATTTACAAAAAGGTTCACCACCACTGCTTTAGGAGATTGTGAAATGTAGTGAGCTTTGTGTCTTCTGCTAAATAGTAGTGGGTTAATCTTATTATGTCCTTAAGGGTCATTTCCTGTCCTTAATCGCATCACCCTGAAGCTAAAGCCTTTTGTTTTGTAGATAGGGTGGCCCAATTTTTCTTTATGGGCACAACATATCTGCTGGGGGTGGGTTATTAAGAAACACTGAACATGGTTCTCCATTTCTCCCTCTGGGGAAATATAACATTCTGACTTTTTTATATTTCTCAAAACATTTCATTCTTCTGGGGTGGGGTGGGTGGCTTCCCACAGGGGAAAGAGAGAAGTGTAGGATAAATGGGAAAATGCATTCTTCCAACTCTTCAGCACAATAGAATAAAATAATATTACAGCCTTAACTTTTTACTTTTACATGCTTAATATGTACTAGCCATTTCTATAACAACTAACAACTAGTCAAAACCAAAATCAACATTCATTTTTTTTCTATCTCAAGCACAAAATTCAGCATACAGATAAAGTTGGATATATTCATTTCTTTGATTATAGGACTTAATTTGGCCATCTCTGCTACGTCTATCAGTTTTTCCATTCTTCCATTGTGGGAATTAGAATATCTTTCCATTTCTTGTGCAGCATTCCTGCTGCTTGTCAACAGGTATAACAACAAAGTTTCAGGGTTTTTTTTCCAAGTTTTTTTTACCATAAACTCTTTTAAAAGTCTC
Source organism: Thamnophis sirtalis (assembly GCF_051295495.1). Taxonomy (NCBI): domain Eukaryota; kingdom Metazoa; phylum Chordata; class Lepidosauria; order Squamata; family Natricidae; genus Thamnophis; species Thamnophis sirtalis. The sequence continues at coordinate 148,464,765 of NW_028261382.1, read as the reverse complement.
TGGTCTGATTTTTGTATTCATTTCGAGACTCTTCAGTGACTATTCAAAGTTATAATGGCACTGAAAAAAAGTGACTTAAGACCATTTTTCACACTGATGACCATTGCAGCATCTTGTGGTCATGTGATTTACATTTGGATGTTTGACAACTGGTTCATATTTATGACGGTTGCCGTGTCCTGGGGTCATGCGATCATCTTTTGTGACCTTCTGACAGGCAAAGTCAATGGGGAAGGCAGATTCACTTAACCGTGTTACTAACAACAACTGCAGTGATTTACAGAAAAGTCGTGGGAAGAAAAGTCGTAAAATGTGGAAAAGCTCAAAACAAATTTCTTACTTAGCAACATAAATTTTGGGCTCAATTATGGTCATAAATTGAGGATTACCTGTATTGTTTTTGCTTTATCACAAATCCGCCCAAAAAATGGTAAAAAGTTTCTTTTTTGCATTTACATTTCCAACATACATTTGAAATTTGTTTATACATCTTTGACAATTTAACAGTTGTTAAATACCAATGCTACATCATTTTATATTTTTTTAAGAAATATATATAATTCAATTTCAATTTTAAACCCTTCATCCATATATTTTCCCATTGTTCCAGCAGTATATTATATCCCAAATTTTTGTCCATTGACTCATACAATTCTTTTGTATTTATTTTACAAATTCAATTAAGGTAAGAATTTATAAACCTTGGCAATAACACGTTCATCATTACCATACTGTATAATACATACAAAATAGTATGGTGGGTTTTTTAAATTATTATAAACTAAACAAATAATACAATGAACACAGAAATTAAATGCACTAAATTACCGTATTATGTATTATATAAAGTATTATGGGATCTCAGAAAGTTGGGTTGAGAAAGACATATAATTAATAATGGGCAAATATATCAAATAAATACAAGCATTGTACTGTTAGTATTTTGATAATGGTCCTCTGTATTAAAGGTAGAACTATCAGTAAAGGTTAAGAAATGGGTAAATCTAATAACTCAGTTATAATAATCTGCCTAATAGAGAATGGCCTATGATTAAATGAATGCCAAATTAGTTGGTTTCAAAAGGTATTTTCTCATCAAAGCCACAAAAGTTATTCTCTATTTCCAGTCTTTGGGTAGAAAGATATGAAACATCCCCTTTTTTAATTTTGCTACACCAGTCCTGACGCTTGCAACCATCTCAGTATCCCCCCCAGTACCATGACCAAAATTCAGGTGCTTGGAAACTGGCTTGATTTATGATTGCTGTATCTGAGGTTGTCTTATCAGTGTGTGTACTTACTAGTATTTGGCCCCACATTTGAAGGCTTCATAGTAACTTGTAATAGATTAGGACAGTGATGGCAAACCTTTTCGGCACCGTGTGCCTGTGCGTGCCTGTGCATACGCTGGAGCACCGAAAACCCAAAGACCAGCTGGCCGGTGTGCATGCCTGTTTTTTGGGTGGATTTTTGGCTGTTTTCAGGCGGTTTTTCAGGCTGTTTTCAGGCCATTTTTAGGCCTGAAAACAGCCCCCAAAATGACCTGAAAACAGTCCAAAAAACAGCCCAAAAAGGTCCCCAAACCAGCCTGTTTTTTAAATCAGAAGAGCAGCTGCCAACAGCACGTATGCCCACAGAGAGGGCTCTGTGTGCCATCTCTGGCACGTGTGGCATAGGTTCGCCATCATGGGATTAGGAGAAATGCAAATGATCAGAAGACTAGAAACTAAACTGTATATAGAGAACAAAGGCACAGAATATTTGAGAAAAAAATAACTAAAGAAAGATTTAAAAAACACTCTTTAAAACTCTGGAAGGTTGTTGCATATAAATAGGTCAACACCTGTTTCTTCATTCTACAAGGCAAGATGCAAGGAAATGAATATAAATTACAGCAAGCAGAGTCTGAAACTTCCTACCCTAAGAACTCTGATCAGAAAGGGAGTAGACTTCCCTTTGTTGCATGTCTTTAAATGAAGGATATAACCATCTGCCTGGGATGCTTTAATTTGGATTCCTGCACTGAGCAGGGAATTGGGCTCAATGGCCTTAAAGGCCCCTTTCAACTTTATGATTCCAAGCCACAAAAATCCTCATTATTTTCTGGACATTGCAATGAGGAAAAGAGAGGCAGTTGCATCTTAAGATAAAGATATCCGCTGATACCAATTCAGAATATTATTAAAGCAGAGTTGTGCTAAAGCAGCCCTTTTTATTGTTCATATGCAATAAGAGAGGACTAGCCCGGTCATTTCATAACACTGTTACAGCATAATTGTATGAGCATGCTCCCCTTCTTTCTAAATTAATTAGCAGAGGTCTCCTCTCCTCAATGGGGTGGGTAGGCTGGAGTTATAAGGGAGGAGGTGATGTTGAATATGAAATTCAGAATAATAATGGAGAGATGAATGCTGGAAGAGTAATGGCTGCAGCTGATGGTGACAAACAGGAAGTGTGTCTCCAGAAATTCCTCTGATCAGATCTATAATAAATCGACGGGTGATAAATCTTTACGTTTTATGTGGGTGTTGTTGCTGCTGCTTTGGATGCCTTTGAATTGGTGTCGATTCTTGATGACCGCTGGACTAGTCCCTGCCAGATTTCATAAATGGTTTGCCTTTGTCTCCTTCCTATAATTTAGAGAGAGTGACTGTCAGGACTAGAACTCACAATCTCCCAGTTTCTAATCTGGTGTCTTAACCACTATACTGTACCAAACTGGCTGACTTTAAGTGGGATAAAAGTAAAGGTAGAGGTTCCCCTCACACATATGTGCGCCTAACACCTATTTTACATGTTATGATTTATATAGTGGGGTTGTTTTGCTTCACACATGGAATAAAACAGGACCTTTCTTTTAAATCCAAGCAAAGGTAGTGGTTGTGGCATGTGAAATGGAGAAAAAGGCTAAAAATATAAGCAACCAAGAGAAGATAAGGAAGAAGGAAGACATTGGGAGGATTAGTGGGTGGCTAGCCAGTGTGTTAATTAAGGTGACCAGACGTCCCGATTTTGGCGGGACAGTCACGATTTCACACAATTTGTCCCGCATCCCGGGGCGTTCTTAAAAAGTCCCGATTTTTGTGACCGGACCCGGAACTAAGCCTGCCCCGCCCCTAGCCCTGTATACCCGTCCAGGCCGGCTGGTATTTTGTCCCTTCTGTCTCCCCGTTGCTCAGAAAAGCAACTTTGGGAAGGTCCTTTGCTAGCAGGCAGGTTCTAGGACGCCTGCCACCACCAAAGGACCTTCCCGGAGTTGCTTTTCTAAGCAACGGGGAGACAGAAGGGACGCAATCTCCTTTCATTCTCCCTCTGCCTCATTCATTCGTTCGAGCAGCAGAGAATGAAAGAAAATCGCATAGCCGAGGACAAAGGAGCCTGCACCCTCCTTCATTCAAACGTTCAGGCAGTGGGGATGGCGGGGGGGGCTTTCTCGCATTCCTTCTTTCTCTGAAGCCGCGCCGGATTCAGCAAACCGGTCAGCGCGTGCCCTTGGGATTGTGCAGCAGCCGAAGATCGCCTGGTTAAAAAGATCGCCTGGTTAAAAAGATCACCTGGTTAAAAAGATCGGCTGGTTAAAAAGATCACCTGGTTACAAAGGAGGAAGAGGAGGCTCTGCTAGTCTGGACCCCATCCGAGGGGGCAGGGATCCCCCTCGCGTTCCTCGTCTTCCTGGATGGGCTCCTCCTCCTTTTTAACCAGGCGGCTATCAGAGAGAAGAGGGCAGCGCAAGAAGCGCAAAGGAAGAGCAGAACAGCCTTAATCATGTCGAGCTGCCCAGTCAAAAAACCTTTTCCTTCTGTAGAAAAAAAAAGGGGGGGAAATTCCAGAGACCGACTCAAGGAGGGAATCCTCAGCCAGGACACCCTTTGCTCCACCACAGCAACCTTTTCGAGCAGGATAAGACTAGTTTGAAAGCCTCGCCTTCTACTTCGGCGGGGAAATTCCCTGCCACCCAGGCTCCGTCCCGCAGAAAAAATCCCCTTCGCCGAAGCTCGAGAGGCAAGCGCTGCCTCTGCCCGCCAGAATCTCTGGAGAGAACTTTGCAACTAGTTGAGGAGCAGCGAGCAGCGGACTTGAGCGTTTGCACGCATTCAGCCAAGGTCCTGCTGAGCCCTGCTACTTTGGACGACTCGATGGATGTGCACCCCCAGGAGGTGTTGAAGAAGGACAGGTAGTTCAGCCTGATCCAGGATGACAGGTGCGACAGCGGCTTACAGACAGAGACACACACACACACACAGAGGGAGAGAGGAGAGACAGAGAGAGACAGACAGGGAGAGACAGACACACAGAGAGAATGACAGAGAGAGAGAGAGACAGAGAGAGGGAGGGAGATAGAGGCAAAGAGCCACACAGAGAGAGAGAGACAAACAGATACAGACAGACAGACAGACAGATAGGAGAAGGGGGATTTAAAAAACTTGTGAGTAAATCCAGGAAAAGGGAAGAGATGGAGGACTGGCTTTTCGTTCCAATTTCTGAGACTCCAGCTGTTAGTGACAGAGGAGGACGAAGGAAGGGGTTGCATTTTGTCAGGCTGACAGCTCATTCTGTGGTGTTTTTAAAAAGTCCCAATTTTTTTTTTAAGCACGAAAGGAAAAATCTCGCAAAGGATCATGGTCGCAGAGAATGCAAATGAAGATGCTTATCTCCCCTTCCGGCTCTGTGTCCTTGTATTCAAATCGGAGTCACGCTGAGTCCCATTCAGAGTGCGGAGGGACGCTGTGCTTTTGTTTTGTTTTGTTTTACCTATGTTCTCACAACCATGCAAAGGTGGGTTTTGTGCTACAAGGATCTTTCTTTCTTTCCCTGTCTGCGGTTCCGATTGCAGTCATCCTTTGCTTCGGATTAAAGCACTGTTTCTCATTCCTTGCAAAACTGGGAAAATGGCAGAGCTGCCTCCCTCCCCCCTTTCCTTGCAGCACCCTCGGTTGCAAAATGTCCCCCTGATTTGGTTTATAAGTTCGCAGCAATGCAATCCAACAAATAGGAAAGTTTTAATAAGATCTTCTGACTTTATTTGGTCTCTGCTGCCCCCCCACCCCCAACCCCATTAGCCCTTGGGTTTGCGAGTGGGAAGGAGAGGAAGGAAGGAGGGAGGGGGGAAGGAAAAGAAGAAGGGGGGGAGAAAATGGAAGGAGAAAAGATGGAAGGAAGGAGAAAGAATAGAAGGAAGAAGGAGGAAGGAGAAGGAGGAAGATGGAAGAAGAAAGGAAGAAAAAGAAGAAGGGAGGGAGAAAAGAGGGAAGGAGGTAGGAAGAGATGGGGAAGAGAGGAAAAGAGCAGAAAGACAAAGAGGATGAAGTTGATAGGTAAGAGGAAGGAGGGAAGAAAGAAAAAGGGAGGGAGAGAGGAAAGAAGAAAAGATGGAACTAGAAAGGAAAGAAGGGAGGGAGGGAGGGAGGAAAGGGGAAGACAGGGAAAGAGCATAAAGACAGAGAAGCTGAACGTAGATAGGCAGAAGGAAGGAAGAAGGAAGAAATAGGAAGGAGGGAAGGTGAAAGGATGGAAGGAGGAAGGAACAGAAGCGAAGGGGAAGAGAGAGATGGAAAGAGCAGAAAGACAGAGATCGGGTTCCCCCGTCTCCCCCACCCCTTCTGCGCAAGATATCAGCAGCCCCCGGGCTGCGAGCTCCTCCCACTATGAACAACTTTTGCTTTTGCTGCCAATGCAAGCAAACTCCTTGGCCTTTTTGTTATATTCATTTCCCTTGTAACACACGTGTCAGCACAACTGGCAACTCTCCTGCAGCACCTCCGCTGGCAAGGAAGAGTGGATAGGCGCTGAACGACGTCCCCCTCATCCCAGACCCCAGAACAACTATTGCCCTCCCGGGATGCGGCGTGCTTCCTCTACCTTCCCGCGTTGCATCTCTGCAGGTAAGCCAAAAAGTTCTTTCTTGCTGGCCAGAAGGTTCAATCCTGTTGCCTCGTTCCTTCAAGTGAGGTGTCTCGAGGAGGGGGAAAACGTTTAGTGACCAAAGTTACAATGGCATTGAAAAAAGTGACTGATGACCATTTTTCACACTTAGCGACCGTTGCGACCATTTTTCACACTTAGCGACCATTGCAGCATCCTCATGGCCACGTGATCAAAATTTTGATGTTTGGCAACAGATTTGTATTTATGATGGTTTCAGTGTCCTGGGGTCATGTAATCACCTTTTGTGACCTTTTGACAAAATATAATTTTTTTAATCAATCCTGCCCCCCCCCCCCGGTCAATGGTGTCCCTCTTTACCAATCTGAAAATCTGGTCACCTTAGTGTTAATGCATCTTTGGAATTTTAACAAGAACAGAGAAGGTGATCTGCACCAGCGTTGCCCTAATTGCCCATTGCTATTAACTATGTTATTTCAGAAAACCAGAGTGTTCTGTGCTTTAATTAACTGGAAACAGTTAGGCAAAACCTCTAGAATGCAATGGTTTATTTCAGGTTTCATCTCTCTCTCTCTCTCTCTCTCTCTCTCTCTCTCTCTCTCTCTCTCTCTCTCTCGCTCTCGCTCTCGCTCTCTCTCTCTCTCTCGCTCTCGCTCGCTCTCGCTCTCTCTCTCTCTCTCTCTCTCTCTCTCTCTCTCTCTCTCTCTCTCTCTCTCTCTCTCTCTCTCTCTCTCTCTCTCTCTCTCTCTCTCTCTCTCTCCTATAATTAATGGTATAATTTATTTCTTTGTTCTGAGCCTGAAGTTGCCACCAATCCATGTTTGCATAGAGATATTATCATGTGCACACAACCCTTGTAATGGCGGTGGAATCTTGGTTTGAGGTGGAACTGCCGTCCTAAACTGACAACATGGGGAAGGATTTTACCCACACCTATGATTAAGTCATGAGTCTTAGAAAAAAATGGAAATTAAGTGGGTCTTGGGGAAAAATGGTAATGGAAGGAAAGGAAAAAAGTTAAAGGAATTTCAGGAAGAGAGAGTACAAGTCCTGTATAAAAAGTATTTTGGAAATGATCTCCCAATCGGGTTAATGGAAGTTAGGCATGAAAAAGAGAATATAGAAACTCCTTCAAACAAGTGTGAAAGGAATACAGACTGCAGCAGTTATGCTAACTGGAGGTATGAAAAAGGATGATTGGTGGTATGGTAGAGTGGAAAGACTGTGGAAGAAAATCTATGCATAGAAAAGAAATTACATTGCAAATAGAAGGAAAATGGGAAGATTTGTTATATGTATAAAGAGAAAAATATAGATGTAAAGAATGGAATCAATGAAAACAAGTTAACATTAAAACACACTGGGGGAAAAACACTGAAAAAAATTCAGAGTCATTTTAATAGAAATAAATATTTTTAGAAGGGTGACAAAGACTAAAGAAGAAACTCCCAGTGAGTGGAATTAAAACAGAGAAATGATATGGATGGAACCTGAAGCAAAATTTTAGAGAATGTGATATGTTGAAGAGTAGAAATGATGCAAATACTACAAATGTTAGTATACAAAAGGTGGAGGGGAACCGAATGAAATAGAAGTCATAAATGCTATGCAAATCGCAAGGCCTGGATCTGAGAAGGTGCAAAATAAGAGATTGGATCGTTTTGTGGATATAGGCCAAACACAAACCACTGAACGATATAAAAAATGGATTAAAACCAATCTATTACAAAAATGGACAGATAGATGCAATTCAATATTGAAATATTAGGGCGGCCATATAGAGAATCAGATATTATCCCTCCTTCAATTTCCCTCCCTCTCCATGAAAGCGGGGTGGAAATCATATAATACTTTGTGGGGAAATGATGTGTCACCTCTGTCTAAGAATGAAGGTGGAGTGAATATACTATGTGGATAGCCTCTGTTAAAAACTGGATTTTGTTTATAAGTTTCAAGTGAGAAAATGCCAGTTTTAAAGGCTCTGGTGTTTCTAGAGTCTGAGCCTAAGCCACCACCTGGCCTCTCAGCTGTGAGGGTTGCCTTTAGCAGGCAGTTTTGCCATGTGTGTGCAGAGTAGCCTCATGGCCCTGCCACTGAGTTGCCTTTGATTGCTGTCATGATATACAAATACCTCAATCTGTGCTGCCTCCAGCCCTCAGCTGCAGCTTTAGCCCTATTTTTGGACTCAGCAAATTCTATCTGTCATTAATAGGCATTTGACTTTAACGAACACCTCCAACACATATATTGTTAAATTAAGTGCTGACTATACTTTCGATTTGAAATGAATACAATTCCACCCCCCACATACACACACACCACTCCCCATACCATCTCTAAAAAAAAAACTGAACTTTTAAAAATAATTACACAAATTGGGAGTCTTCCAAAGAAAGAAAGAAATCTTAAAATCCGTTAAAATCCTTGAGGGGTACATGCCCTAATCCTGTGATGGGGAACCTATGGCATGCGTGCCAAAGCTGGCACGCAGCACCCTCTCTGTGGGCACATGAGCCATCGCCCCAGTTCAGGTGTGCTGCACATGTGTGCGCGCCTCCCACTGGCCAGCTGGTCTTTGGGTCTCTGCCACACATGCGCAGGGGAGGGGCATGTTGCACATGCACGGGGACGCATGCATGGGTCACACGTGCATGCATGGGAACTGCACGTGTATTGCATCTCGGGGGTTCGGGACCGCGTGTTTGCATTTGCGCACATGCACGCTTTGGCACTCAATCCGGAAAAGGTTAGCCATCACTGCCCTAATCATTGCAATTTTCCTTTATTTCTAAGGAAGTATAAGATTTGGAGTTTATGTACAATACAAAGGTTTTTAATGTGATCAAACCTGCCCAACTTTGCTTAGATTGTATTGTCGCTGGCATAAGAGGTTATGAATGTCTTCTTATTCATGGAAACAGTTGGGGAGGGGGCATGCACTACAGCTTTCCTTTTTACTATATTTTATTGCATATAAGGGATATCAACAAGGAAAGTTGCCATGACTTTATTCCATTTATGGGTTTGTTTTGTCATGGCTAGATTTCTCAGATTTGATATTTATGATTTGCACTGGATATTGGGTGGAATATTTAAAGAGCAGCTCTTGAAATATGAGCCTCAATATCCTAATATAAAAAATAAACTACCAAGCAACAGTGCCCATTTGCAAAGATATTCATGCCTCAGAGATTTTCTGAGAAGGTAATGATGAAGCAAAAGGCAGTCACAGCAATATTAAATTTTGATTCTGCTCTGTGTCATGTTAGTTTACAAATAGATATTTTTGGAATAAAAAATACATGTCATGTTAAGCAGCCCACACTAATGGGAGCAAGTGGCACAGCCCTAGTCAAGAATCTGACTTTATTTTTTGAAAGGAATCTCATATGAACAAATGCACTGATAAATAAAATTATCTTTCTTTCCTAACCCCTCAAGACTGAAAGGCTACTAAGACTAGGTTGCCTTTTTCTAAACAGTCTTATTTATTAATCACATTTGCATTCTTCTGTGAGTATCATACAGATATACATTGTTCTTTTTTACATTTTTGCTATCAGTATACTGTCAGGATAAGACTTCAACAGTTCAAATTTACAGAATAAACAGGAACGATCAAAATACAACAGGATTGAGTGACCACTTCATTTTTTAATTTATTTATTTATTTATTTATCGTAACTATTTCTATTGGTGCCCACCACACTGAAATTCAACTCTGGATAAAGGTAAAGGTGAAGGTTCCCCTCGCATATATGTGGTAGTCGTTCCTGACTCTAGGGGCAATACTAATCTCCATTTCAAAGTGGAAGAACTAGCGCTGTCCAAAGATGTCTCTGTGGCATGTGGCTGGGATGACTAAACGTCGAAGGCGCTCAGAACGCAGTTACCTTCCCACCAAGGTAGTCCCTATTTTTCTATTTGCATTTTTACATGCTTTTCAACTGTTAGGTTGGCAGAAGTTGGAACAAGTAACGGGAACTCACCCCATTATTTGCCACTAGGGATTCGAACTGCCGAATCGCCGAACTGCCAACCTTTCTGATCGACAAGTTCAGCATCTTAGCGACTGATCCACCACGTCCCTTTTCCAACTCTGGATACATACAACAATACAAACAAAGTCACAATATCCCAGCAATAAATGCCAATGGTATCAATTTTTTGTGGCTGCCTGCTCTTGTGCAACTCTGGGTAGTTAATAAAGGTTAAAAGCAATATTAGAAATTTTGTAAGTTGGAATAGGGTGGCCATATCAAGGAAGAAAATCATCACAATTTACAACCCAGCTCGGCCTTACTGATAGGTATATATGTCCTTTTAGTCTTGTTATTTTGGAAAGAGTCAGGTCTTCGGAGCAAACAGATTGAGGAGATATGGATCACAGAGATGAGACAGAGGTGGATTACTATTTCAGAAAGAAGGTACAGGAATGCCTCACAAGATTATATTATTTAATAAATAAGTCTAAAGCATGCCATCTTTGTTACCAAAATGATTTCAGAACAACATATAGAGCAGAAGCTACAGTTTCTTATATCAATAACTGACTTGGTTTCAAGTTATAAAGAAGAAAAATGCAGTGTTAAAAAGAAAGTATATTTGCATAGAACCTGATGGCATCCAGCATTCTTAACATGCTTCAAGTGAAGTAATGCCCCCCCCTCTAAAAATGCATGTATGGACCATATTTTTCTACTTTTTTTAATGCCATGAATACATCTTTCCCACTGTGGCAGATGCACAGAAGCAATCATGATAGCTGTGGTATGTTTTCCCTAAAATATTAATTGTAAAATTTATTCTGCAGAATTGTATGTTAACAAAACTGATTGTCACACTGTGGAAATTATAATGATAATTTCTCCCTAAATAATGCACACAATTATGTTTTCATATGGTTTCCCAGAACTCTTTCATACCCGTAATGTTCTCAATATGGGGCTTCTTACAGTATATTATAAATTAGCATCAATTACTACAGCTCACAGCATTGTCAGTCTAGAGACAATGATAACAGAAGTCACATAATGTTGTACCACCAGATGTTAGGGGACACCTTGTGCACTTCATGAATTTTCAGTTGAAAATCACTGTTACTAGTTAGAATAATTTATATCAATTCCATACAGGTGATGTTTGTTTATTTCTATTCCTATTTAATGATTTACTTTTGATGGCTGGTTTCCTATTGCTATTATTTAAGATATTTAAAACATTTATGTCATTCTTCTGAATCAATAATTCCAAAGGTAACTTAAAATATTTTTCCACCGCACATTCAAATCAGCCAATAACCAATAGTCCTCTGCCCAATTAATGAAGCCAGAGTTTTAATATTTAACCATGGTCTATTGATGTAACTATGTCATAAACAAGCAATATGAAAATATTCTGGCTCATAAGTGGTTGTTCTGCTTAGCTTCTCTATTACATTCTTTTTTTTTTTTCATTTCTTTTTTTTAATTTTATTCAATTTTCACATTCCATTTGCAATCATTTATATACAGGGTATTCACTATAAGAAAAGAAAAAAAAAAGAAAAAAAAGGAATAAAACGAACAGATAAAAAGGAAACACAACTCATCATTCACAACCCCACCTAACCCTTCCATCCTCCATACACCCCATCTACCCCCTCCAACTTTCCTTTCTCCCTCTAGCACTCCCCTCCTACTTCCCTTTCCCCTCAAACCTTCCTTCTCCCCTTACTCCCCAGACACCCTCCTTACATTCCCCTTACTCCTTACATTCCCCTTACTCCTTCCTTACTCCTCCCTCTTCCTTCCCTCTACCTCCCTCCTTGGTGTATGCCTTTATTCGAGTGTTGTTTGATCTGATAAAGGTAAAATGAACCAAGGAAAAAAGAAGAAATAAAAAAAAAGAAGAAAAAAAAAAGAACCACCGTATATAAATACATTTTTATTCTTATTAAGGCTATGTTAACACCCCCCCACCCCACCCCCCACAAATCCCCATCCCTAATCCTCCCGACTTCCCAGGGCCCACACCTGGCACTACCTTCTGTCTAAAATATCTTGTATACATATGAATTAAAAAATAAAAGTATATATCAAAAAAAAAGAAAAGCAGAGAAAGAAAAAAAAAAGAAAAAAAAAGGAAAAAAAGAAAATAGAAAAGAGAAAAAAGAAAAAAAAAAGAAACCACTCTTGTGTTGATCTCAGCCCCCCATCTTTATCTATGCTTAAATAGTATAAATCATTCTATCTATATTTTATTCTCGTCTCTTACTTCTTTGCTATTTACCCCAACCTTCTGTAGACTCTCCCGTTCCCTTCCTAAACCTCATGATCCCTTCCAATAAAATTTAAGCAGCGTGGTTCATGCCATATATTCAAATATAACTTTACAGACAAGTAATCAAACTTTCCCTTCTAGTAAAATTTAAACAACGTAAATGATCTTTCTTTACCCCTTCTTCAAACAGTAATTCAAAATAATAAATAACTTAGTTCATTCCACATGCATTTTACCCTCATCCCTCACTTGTCTGATATTTACCACTATCAAATTTATACTAGCATTTGTTTAAAATATAACTCAGAGTGATTTGTAGCATGAATCATTCCACATATTCCAATAATACTTTCAGCAAGAGTCAGTTAACCTTCTATTTTAAGATAGTCCCTTCTAACAGAGTTTAAACAACATAAATCATTCTGCATTCTTTTTACAGTTATCTTCCCAAGCGGCTTCCTGTTCTAATAAGCTTTAAACAACGTAGATTTTGCCCTCTTCCCTTGCTTGTCTGATGTTTACCACAAATAACGTAGTTCATTCCACATGCATTTTACCCTCATCTCTTGCTTGTCTGATATTTACCACTATCAAATTTATACTAGCGTTTATTTAAAAAGTAACTCAGAACTATTACAACCAACTTTCCCTTCAAATAAAAGTTAAGTAGCATGGATCATATTCAAATAATACTTTCAGCAAGAGTCAGTTAACCTTCTATTTTAAAATAGTCCCATCTAACAAAGTTTAAACAACATAAATCATTCCGCATTCTTTTAACCACTATCAAATTTATGCTAGCGTTACTTTAGAATCTAGCTCAAAGTAGTTTCACCCAGCTTTCCCTTCTGATAGGAATTAGTCCACTTTTTCTACCGGAGAGAGGTCTCAAACCCCCATTCAGTCCTCAACTTTAGGAAGTCTTTTGAAGTATCTAAATTCTCGATCTGCGTTCTTCTGCTTCTCTGAGGAAGGAGGGGCTGCCCCCTCCATCTTGCAGCCGCATGGCCAGCCGTTTGCTTTCTCCTTCCGCTTGTCTCTCCTCTCTTCCAAGCGCGTCAGGAAGTCCCGCCTTCAGAATCCTACAATAGAAATCTTGAGCCTCCGAAACAGAGTTAAGACGATATCTTTGATTCTCAAATGTAACTGTAATACCGGCAGGGGCCTCCCATCTGTATCGAATCTGTTGACTCCTAAGCTCCTTAGTTAAAAAGGTGTAATCCCTTCTTGCCTTCAACATCTGAAAAGGAATATCTTTGAAAACAATCAGGTCCTGGCCTTCAACTCGAAAACTGTTATTATAAAACTTTTGCACAATCGCATTTCTAGATTCTTTTGTGGAAAAATGTATAATTATGTCCCTCGGGAGTTGTCGCTGTTCCGCTATCAATGAGTTCTGGCGATAGATTTTCCGAATCTGCCAATCAAAGTTAAGTCCCGGGCTTCCCAGCTCATGGCTGAAGGCTTCAGCAAAGGTCTGTTTTAAATTCTCTTGCTCCTTTTCACGGAATCCTCTGACTCTAATTGCAAATGCCTTCCTATTAAAATTTAACATCATAAGCTGTTCTTCGTTATTTCTAATTTTTTCTTGTAAAATTTGAATATTGGTAGTCAAATTAAAATTAGCCTTCTCCAGACTTTCCAATTTGTTCTCTATTTCAGCAGAGTAATCTGACAGGGCAGACACGGCTGCAAACGTATTCGCCTTCATTTGATTAACTTTAGATTTTAGATCATCATAAAGTTGCAATACAAATTCCTGAATTTCTTGTTTAAAGGCATTAAACATTTTAAAGAGATATTCCTGTGTTAAAACTTCTCCAGTAGAGGGCGTAGGAGACAAAGGCTGTGTTTCCAGAAAAGATTCTTTAAATTCCTTAGACACATTTGTAGCAAGACGCTTCTTTGATCTGGGTGCCATAATAAATAAACAAGTAAGCAGCGCTTCACTCCCCTCTATTTCCAAAGAAGAAGAGTTTATTTTGTTAAGGAGCGGTCTGCAGGAAGATAAACCCGGCTAAGTACATCCAGTAATCATCCACGGAGAGAAATCGCCATTTTGAAGTCTATTTAAACAAAGAAGTCTTTAAGACGAATGGTGCTGGTATTTAAGATAGTAATAAAAGCATAAATCTCACAGGGGTGGTACCCTCCCGTATCAATTCTAGCTTGAAAAAACTTTGTTTTGTCCTGGGGGGGGCTAGCCTGTCTGGGGCTGCCAAAAAAAAAAGGCAGCTGAGAAGAACTGGCCGGAGATAAAAGCTCCGCTTCGGCTGGATCTAATCTCTTCCACAGCCAAAAAAAAAAAAAGGCTGTGGCTTACGAATAGACCCTAGTCTACGGAGCTATCCTCCCTGCCCCTTTCTTAGCCAAAAAGGGGTGCTATCTATGATCTTATTTAGATATACAGACCAGATCTCTGAGGAGCTCGGTGGAGCCCTCCTCGGCAACAGGCCACGCCCCCAGGAAGTCCTATTACATTCTTTTTTTATATACTTGTATGTATGACATAGTCTGGAAGAACAATCTTTTCAGATATCGGTAATGGAAATGAAACCAGAATTTAAATTTCTATTGGTTTTAACTGGAATTTAGAACTGCTCTGGTATGAGACAACATATTAAAACTTTGCAAAAATATCAATTTATTTAAAGAGTCATGCCTGGTAGGATAGAAATATGGAGTATATGCATTCCCATCAAACAAACAAACAAACAAACAAACAAAAAACCCAGAATTGACATCTGAAATATGATCTCACAATGTTTTGCCAAATGGAAATGAAGCAAGCCATATGATGTATAATATCAGTAACAGAAATTTTCAGTATCACAAGATTTGGCTCATATTTCCATTTAGTGAATTTTAGAAAGCATTTGTTTCCCATTATTTTAATACTGTACCAAGGAGTAAAAATAAGAGGGAAACCTTTTGGCAATTTTTCATAAACCAGATATATCACCTCTAAATGTTTTGTTTCATTGGTTGGGTTTTCCACAAATTGTCTTTCTTTTTCTTATTTTGGATCTATGTATTTTTAAAAGGGATACATATGTACATGGAAAAAAAGAAGAAAATCCAACCCACTATTTTTCCATCAACCCACTATATTATCCTATGAAAAATCCAGGACAGACCCAAAGTAATATATTGAAAAGTATTGATGCTTCAGAATCAGCTTTATGTAATTTTCATACAATATAATGTTAAACTAGTATATTGAAGTATATTGAATTTGTAAAGATAAAGCATCACAGACAAATTGGCAAACCTTCACATCACAATAATACATTGTGCCTTCAGCTCTTTATTGTGCTATATTATTTCTCTCACAGTCTGGTAGCAAACTGTAAAAGTTCTATGTCTAGGTTACCCCTTTTTTTAGGAGTATCTTGTGAATTTCTAATAAATACATGCCACTGAGAATTTAAGGCCATGTTTTTCCTATACTTTGTCTTCTTGAAACAATTTTTTTTTGTCATCAAGTTGTTGGAAATATACAAGAGACTCTTTTCAGACAGACCCTGTCAGTTTATTATTGATAATTACAGCTACTTGCTTGCTGGCTTAATACACTGTACTAAAATCATAATGTTGTTTTGGTTTACATTCTTGATAGAACTAATCATTGGTTTGTAAATCATAACTTATAATTTACCATTATATGCAGTCATGCCTGCTGATGATGATTCAATAATCTTTAACAACCCTTGGTTTAGTATGGCATATGATATATACCGTACGTATAGGCTATTCTGATTCATATTTTTGGCTAAAACAAAAAAAAACATCATTAGGTTTGGTCACAATGTGTTAATGTGGCATCTGACCTTTAGATATGAGGATTGACAACATGAGTACTGCATTGCTATCATAACTTACAAATGATATAATGATGATGATGATGTATTACATGTACTTGTTGCCTGATTCCTAGAGATTTGGGGCAATTTACATATTGTTAAAACCATTTCAAAGCAAAACACCCCCCCCCCCCGCCAAATGAATAAAAATGGCAGAAATAACAAAACTGGATGGGGACAAAGAAATCATCCTTCCCAAAGGTAAACATCTACGTCTTCAAGACCCTTCAAAACACCAGTGGGTTATTTGAATCTTGGGGAAACCTTATTCCAGAATGTAGGTTCGCTATAAGGTGTACTTCAAGAGCCCTGATAGGTGTTGTTTTTTAATTGATGGACCTTGAAGTTTGCCTACCTTGCTAGATCAGATCAGCCAGGCAGATTCTACAGGAGATAGATGGTCCCTCAAGTAACCAGCCCCTAAACTATGTAAGATCATAGTTATATTATAACTTACAAATAAATTAATCTTAATTCTGGGCAAGGCACTCATCTTCGTCCAACGAATGTATCCCACATGAATGAGCAAAGCATTCTTATTGGGTTGCCTGAACCCAGCTAATTGTGTTTTGTTACCCAGTCACCCAGTTATCCCTTCTCTGATTTTGAGATTCATAGGCAGCAAATTCCCTGGCTGCTTTATGCCAAAGACAGAAAGCCAGAGCAAAAACGTTTGGGTCCAAAGTCAGGTTTGGCTAACAGCTGATGGACCAGATGAAACCTCTACATCTTCAGAGTTGAATGGATATCATAAATCTTCAGTCTTTCCAGAAGAAACTGAACAGGATTCATAACAGAAAAAAATGACTATATGTGATTTGCATATTCATGTGCAAGTTTTCAAAAGAACAGTCATTTATTATTCTTGCATTTATATTCAATAAAAATCATAAACTCTAACTACAAATAGTAAGCTATTTGTAGTTAGAGTTTATGCTTTTTATTGAATATAAATGCAAGAATGATAATAAATACACGTTTATAAAACAACTCTTATATTGCTAATATGGTTTATTTATACTTTTGCGAACCCACTATTTGGATCCAATTTCACTTCCAGTGATCAGGTAGCAATTGTGACATGCTTACTGTGTCCCAGAGCTACAAAAATATGTACATCTTATTTTTTTCTCATTATGAAAGATTTTGATGTACCGTACCAGTGGAGAAGAGAAATATAAACAATTATATTGTAATTGATTTTCTTCAGTAGCTCAGATAAATGGATTTATAATACTGCAAGTGAATTTATAGTTCTTGAGCACTGCGGATAGAAAGCAAATTGCTACTTACTTTCAGATCAGTGGGACTAACAGGTTAAACATCACCTGGACCCAATAACTGAGCAGTTATTTTATAGGATATCTAAAGGGGGGTGGGGAACTGCATTTATATATCTGCGCATGTGCGAGACCGAAAAATGGCGTCCAGGCGTTCTGCTCCGGTCTGACGAGGTGAGCAAACGCTGAAAAAAACCTAAAAACTAAACAACTTCGTGCCTCGAAGAAGGTCCCGGGGATGTCCGGAATTCAGGGGACCCGAGGAGCCCAGACCTTTGCGGGGGTCGCCGCTTCTGGGCGACCCCGGACTGCACAACTTCGTCTGTGTGCTGTGAGCTGCCTGCGTTATCCGGCGGTGGGGGGGGTGGCGTCACGTCGGCGTTTTTCGGCAGCCTAGGCGATTTCATCTGGCTTATCGAGCTGCTTCATTGGGGCTTTGTGGGACTACTATCGCTCCGGAGGGAGAGAGAACCAACTGAATCAGCCCAGACCTTTGCGGGGGTCGCCGCTTCTGGGCAACCCCGGACTGCACAACTTTGGTGGTCTGTGTGCCGTGAGCTGCCTGCATTATTCGGCGGTGGGGGGGGGGGGGCGGCGCCACGTCGGCTGCAATGGTGGCGTTTTTCGGCGACCTAGGCGATTTCACCTTGCTTATTGAGCTGCCTCATTGGGGCTTCGTAAGACCACTATTGCTCCGGAGGGAGAGAGAACGAACTGAATCAGTGTGGGGACTGAGCAGATTGGATGGGCGGTTTTTCCTGACGCTGCATCGGCCCCTCCGGATGGCTCCCTTTACTATTCAGCCTCACTTCCCTCCCAGCATTGCCTCCTTCCTCCTTCGCCCCTGCTCGGTCAAGTGGCCCTCTGGACGCATTCTACTCTTTGCCCCCCCTTGTTGCGGTGAGGCTTTTTCCTGTGTTTTCCACCTGCCATCTGGCGCCCCCCTACTGTGGCATTTTAACTTCTGGCCACCTCTGGTTGCGGATTTTGGACTTTCAGACCCGCTAGCTCAGCCCCATCTGGCTTTGAACATTATCAACACTACCACCTGCCATTATCCCTGGGGCTCTATCTGGGACAGCGCTTGTGGAAGAAGGCCCCCTGCTTCCCTCAATTGTTCCGGACTCTTTGGACCTATTCAGACCTGTAGAAGAGGGGGACACGAGTTACGCCCCTGTATACCTTCTCTGGACCATAACTGGACGCTAATTATCGTAATTATTCTAACCATCTCGATTACTGAGAGCCACTTGGCTCTGCCTGGACTCGCACCCTAACAGCTGCGCAATCTATCTTTTTCTTCCTTTTCTCTACCTTTTCTCTTCTTACTTTGTATGGGATATGCTAGGGGTATGTATGTAATTGAATGAATGATCCCACTTTTTATCACCATTATTGTTGTATTTTCTGTGTTTTTAACTACTACGTGGGGACTGCCTGGGTGAGTGAATGAGTATGTATGATTCGGAGGACCTGCCGAGGAATGCGGGGGGCACTGGGGTGGTCGGGGGGCCCACGGACACGGGAGTGGGCCGGAGCATTACGGTCGTAACAGGGAGGGGCAGATATGGAGGGGACTTTAGGGCTGGCCATTACCGGGGAAGGAGGGTTCGCTACGTCACAGAGATCCCTCCTTCCGGCCCTATGAGTCCCACTCCGAGGCCAGACGGCGCGAGTAATCAGGACCCTGGTCTCAGGCTGTTGTCGCTAAATGCCAGGTCTGTAGTTCACAAGGCTCCCCTCGTCCGGGACTTAATTTTAGACGAGAGGGCAGACCTGGCATATATTACTGAAACCTGGCTGGGCCCGGAGGGAGGAGTCCCCCTCGTAGAGATGTGCCCAGATGGATTTCAGGTGCTTCATCAGCCGAGAGCCCAGGGAAGGGGTGGGGGTGTGGCTATGGTTATCCAGGAGTCTTTAGCACCTCGTAGGATCCCTGCTCCGGAGCTTGTCGGGTGTGAGTCCCTGCTGGTGAAGTTGGACCTCAAGGGTCAAGTGGGTTTGCTGTTAACGTACCTGCCTCCCAACAGCGTTGCAGCAGCCCTCCCCTCGCTCCTCGAGTCGGTAGCCGAGCTAGCAATTGAGTTCCCCAGACTTATGGTCCTGGGGGACTTTAATTTGCCTTCGCTCGGTGAACACTCTGATGGGGCGCAGGAGTTCATGGCTTCCATGCGGCCATGGGCTTGACCCAGGTAATCCGGGGCCCAATCCACTCAGCGGGTCACATGCTCGACCTCGTATTCCTCTCGGAGCAGTGGACTTGTGATCTTGGTCTGAGGGGTAATGAGATCATACCCCTGTCGTGGTCAGACCACTGCCTACTGAGGCTTGACTTTCGGAGGCCAAACCCCCACTGTAGGGAGGAGGAACCGACCAAGTGGTTCCGCCCCAGGCGACTTATGGACCCCCTGAGGTTCCAGACGGAGCTTGGGGTTATTCCTGATACTCTCGCCCACAGTCCGGTGGAGACTCTGGTCGCTGCCTGGCTCTCGGCAGCATCGGAGACCCTTGACCGGATTGCGCCACTACGGCCCCTCCGAGGCGGCGGATCCCGGAGGCCTCCTTGGTTCACCGAGGAGCTCCGGGAGAGGAAGCACCGGAGGAGACGCCTAGAGCACCTATGGAGGTCCGATAAGTCCGAATCGAACCGAGCACTCTTAACAACTTGCACCAAGGAGTACATCAGGGCACTTAGGGCAGCAAAAAGATCTTATATTGCCACCTTGGTTGCGTCCACTGAGTCCCGCCCAGCCGCCCTGTTTAGGATAACCCGTTCCCTCCTAAATAGGAGGGATACGGGGGAACCCTTGCAGGGTAGGGCTGAGGATTATGTCCAATTCTTAGCGGACAAAGTTGCTCGGTTTCGGTCGGATTTGGACTCCACCTCTGCAGATCCAGCCGAGGCACAAGAGGATGAATTGGTAGACCACCCCTGGGTTGAGTTTCAGGATGTTGCCCCTGGGGACGTGGACAAGGCCATGAGAGCTGTGAGTGCCTCCACCTGTGTACTGGACCCGTGTCCCTCCTGGCTGGTCGCCAACAGCAGTGAGGTGACACGAGGCTGGATCCAGGAGGTTGTCACCGCCTCTCTTCGGGAGGGGCACTTCCCCGCCGCACTTAAAGCGGCGGTGGTGAGACCCCTCCTGAAGAAGCCATCTTTGGATCCAGCTGTTCTCAACAATTATTGTCCAGTCTCCAACCTCCCCTTTGTATGGAAGTTTGTTGAGAAGGTGGTGGCCTTCCAGCTTCAACGGTCCTTGGAGGAAGCCAGTTACCTTGACCCCTTCCAGTCGGGCTTCAGACCTGGTTACAGCACAGAAACCGCTTTGGTCGCATTGACCGATGATCTCTGGAGAGCCAGGGATGGAGGCCATGCCTCCATCCTGGTTCTCCTTGACCTCTCGGCGGCTTTCGATACCATCGACCATGGTATCCTTCTGCGACGACTGCGGGAGGTGGGGGTGGGAGGCACTGTTTTGCAGTGGTTCTCCTCCTACCTCTCGGACAGGTTGCAGTCGGTGTTAGTTGGGGGGCAGAGATCGACCCCTAGGCCCCTAACATACGGGGTGCCGCAGGGTTCGGTCTTATCCCCCCTACTATTCAACATCTACATGAAACCGCTGGGCGAGATCATTCGGAGGCACGGGATAAGATACCATCAATATGCGGACGATACCCAGTTGTATCTGTCCGCCCCGTGCCAACCCAATGAAGCGGTGGATGTGATGAACCGGGGTCTTGAAGCCGTTAGGGACTGGATGAGGGCTAACAAGCTTGTACTCAACCCGGAGAAGACCGAGTGGCTGTTGTGTTTCCCTCCCAATAATTTGGCTAGTATTCCATCACTCAGGCTGGGGGGGTCAAACTCTATACCCCTCAGACAGGGTTCGCAACTTGGGAGTCCTCCTGGACCCACAGCTGACCTTCGACCATCATCTGACGGCTGTGACCAGGGGGGCATTTGCCCAGGTTCGCCTGGTGCGCCAGTTGCGACCCTACCTGAACCGGGAGGCTCTCACAACAGTCACTCGGGCCCTTGTGACCTCTAGGCTGGAATACTGCAACGTGCTCTACATGGGGCTGCCCTTGAAGAGCATCCGGCGACTTCAGCTAGTCCAGAATGCGGCCGCGCAAGTGATTGTGGGTGCACCTCGGTTCGCCCACATAACACCTATCCTCCGCGAGCTGCGCTGGCTACCTGTTGATCTCCGGGTGCGCTTCAAGGTGCTACTTACCACCCCTAAAGCCCTTCATGGTAGTGGGTCTGCGTACTTGAGAGACCGCCTCCTACCAATTACCTCCTTGCGACCTATTAGATCGCATAGATTAGGCCTCCTCCGAGTTCCATCCGCCAGTCAGTGTCGACTGGCAACCACACGGAGGAGAGCCTTTTCAGTAGTAGCTCCGACCCTTTGGAACGATCTCCCCGTGGAGATTCGTACCCTCACCACCGTCCAGACCTTCCGCACAGCCCTCAAGACCTGGCTATCCCGTCAGGCCTGGGGATAAAGATCGTAATCTGTCCCCACCCGAATGATGAATGAATGTTGTGTACTATTTTTACTTATGTATCGTCTTATGTTCACTGTTTTGTACCCCCCTCCCTATATTTTGTAAGCCGCCCTGAGTCCCCTCAGGGAAAAGGGCGGCCTATAAATAATAATAAAACTAATAAAACTAAAACTAAACTAATATATAATTTAAAGAGGTGTCTGTTCATTCATTAGGAAGAAGATAGCAAATATTAAAATAATCCCATGGCAACCAACTGTAATTATATTAGGAAACATTTTAGGAGAAATTATGACAGTCCTGCACAAAAACAACACTATGTTATTTACATGTAAACCCCCTGAAATATTATTTTCCAGATAAGTCTATATAGTTTCATAAAACAAAAATATACAACATAATAGAACAGAACTCTTCTAGTAAATCCACTACTGCAAGTATGTGTTCAATTCTTGTGCTGTTTCTAATCCTGATTTCTTTCTTGCCATGGCCTTTATAAATTGCCTAGACTCAATTTGAAGCTGTGCTTCAAAGAGCAGTTGCATAACATGCCTCCTGTGCCCAACTTTCAAACCCCATTTCACAATGTGGATTCTCCACATTTCTCAGGCAAATCCAGATCTGAAGACCTAGAAAACTCTTAAACAAAAAGTCATTGATGTGACTGTCCAAGATGATATTGCAGCACTTAAACATGTTAAATTCTTGAAGTGGCTGGATTAGCCTCCCAGTTAGAAAAGTATTTAATTTATATGCCTCAACACCTTGAAAGAGCGTTTTCTAGAGCTCATTTTGGGCAACTAGACATCCTTGCAGAACTAGAGAAAAAGGCCTTAATCAAGAAAACAACACTTTTTTCAGATTCAGTAGGAAGGGCAGTGACAACATTTTCAGCGAATAAACAAGGCTCCTAAAATTCTCATTTGACATCTTAATTAACACATTGTCTATGCATCAAGAGAGAAATTAATTTCCTTACCGCTTTGAACTGCTGCACAGCTCTGCTTGCTTATTATGATAAGGTGCCACTTTAGTTGTTGTAGCAGCTAATGAAGAGGCAGTTTACAGCTAAGCTGCCTAGCAGTCTATTCGCTCTGAAAACCAAAAGGCACACATTCCTAAAGAGTAAAGCAGACAAAATTAGTCATTCAGATATGTGTACATGTGGAGCAAGCATATATTCTTAGAAACATATTATGTAGCGTAAATATATTTGGATATATGGTGCATTTTCAAATAAATGTCTGCTTATAGATGAAGTATGACGTGTAAGGAAAATGTGATCCTTTTTTAACACCAATTGTTGCAGTGAAAACACAGTAAGCTTTTTTCCCATGACATATATTTTCTCTGCTCTCCATAAATTACTCTCAGTCTGTGAGAACACAAGTTTTCCTTTGGGGATACCACATCAACACAAAAATATATGTTTCTAAATGGCCAAAAGTTCAGAAGATCATCAAATTGTGTGAGATTTTGGTGTTTGTGCCTGAAATCTAATGACATTTCACGATTTTTATTCCAAATTTCAGAGCTTTAGATAGAAATACCAACATCTTATAAAATTTAACAATCTTGCAGGATTTTACCCATTTTTTAAATTAAATTGTCTAAAAATTAATTTTAGGATCATGTAGAGATCAACAATGAGTATTCTACTAATCTCAGTATCCAAAAATAGTGATACTTTTGCGTTGGACTTCAAAAGTTTTCCATCCTCATATAATAGACTTTGGAAAGAAAATGGATAAAAGATGAGTATTGTTGTATTAAGTCATAAATGCAATTTCTAATTAAAACTGTAATCTTTTACATACTTAACTAGGAGTAAATCCTTCTGAATCTATGGTAAATAATATAACAATAACAGTAACAGTTCTTGCTGATACTTATACCAGTCTGGTGCCTTCTAAACATATTAGAATTCCTATGATTCTTAGGGAACATATTTATTACAGTAAGTTATGGCAGCTATGTTTGGAGGCAGCAGGTTGGGAAAAACTGATATACAGACATGCGCAGGCAATATGCTAAACGGTAACATGTTTGTTAAGGGATGTGGTGGCTCAGTGGCTAAGATGCTGAGCTTGTCGATCAGAAAGGTCAGCAGTTTGGCAGTTCGAATCCCTAGCACCGTGTAATGAAGTGAGCTCCCATTACTTGTCCCAGCTTCTGCCAACCTAGCAGTTCGAAAGCATGTAAAAATGCAAGTAGACAAATAGGAACCCCTTCCCACTTTTGGTGGGGAGGTAACAATGTTCCGTGTGCCTTTGGTGTTTAGCCATGCTGGCCACATGACCACAGAGACGTCTTCAGACAGCGCTGGCTCTTCGGCTTTGAAACATAAATGAGCACCGCCCCCTAGAATCGGGAACAATTAGCACATATGTGCAAGAGAAACCTTTACCTTTACCATGATTTAATTGGCATTTTCTTAGGGTAGTAGGCAAATCCAACTAGTTGTGGTTTCATCAATAAATAATAATGTAACATCTTCAATAAAGATGTTAAGGAGAAACCAGACTGCATTCTGATTTAGAATATTGTGTAAACACAACCACATTATAATGATCTCAGATCTTTTAAGTAGCATTTTTTTAAAAAATTAAAATATGAAAATGAATATTTTATTTAAAAAAATTGACATGTGACGTTGAAATGTTCATAGAGCTGTTCTAGCACTTTGTCTGTCAGACAAGGAAAGAATGAATGCACGGATATCCACCTGGGCATCGGGTGCAGATAGTGATGACACAAAAATGGAAAAACATGCATTGCAACAATAGCAATAGCAATAGCAGTAGACTTATATGCCGCTTCATAGGCCTTTCAGGCCTCTCTAAGCGGTTTTACAGAGAGTCAGCATATTGCCCCCAACAATCTGGGTCCTCATTTTACCCACCTCGGAAGGATGGAAGGCTGAGTCAACCCTGAGCCGGTGAGATTTGAACCGCTGACCTGCTGATCTAGCAGTAGCCTGCAGTGCTGCGGCACCTTGGCTCTTATCATAACAGAAACACTATTCTTTTGTAATTGCTTCTTGATATCAGATATAAATATGTAAATCGTGTGATTTGTATTCTGATAACAAATTCATTGTTTATTTGTCGCTCATATTTGTACAGCTGCCAATCTCACAAGAAAGTGACTCTGGGTGGCATACACCTTGCCCATCCTTGCCTTCTCTGTGAACATGTATGGGCATCTGCAGCAAACTGAGATTGCAGCTCATGCAGATACCACATGCTTTGTATCATGATGCAAGTTTTCTCACTTGTTCACGCACCCTCCTCCATGTTCATGGATGAATGACTATCCTGGGAAGCAGCTGGAATGATACTGATTCAATGAGTTGGTTTTGTTACTCCCTCAGGGTTAGCTGACTGGGTCATTTAGCTGATTTACAGTTTGCACAAAGCACTTATATTTCCAATGTTAGTGTATCAGGAAAACAAGGTTAATGAAGAACCCTTACTGAACATGTGTGACATTTCAGCTTAAAACAAATGCAGTGCTGTTCCTTACATTTTGCCTTAGTGGCTGTGAAAACCCAGTGCCTGTGCTTTATTTTACACATAATGTTTCACAGACTGAGCCAATATTTATTCAATAAACCATGATTAAATTAAATCATGCTGCTACCTTTATGTTTACTATAATAGCAAACATAAATATGTGAAGCTACTTCTATTTGTACATTAAAGCTGTACAAATAGGCAGTCTAAATCTTCTGCACAAATCACATTTTAATTAAAGTATATTTAAGCTACTAAGAAAACTATATATGGTTCTTTTTAAACTCAAAATTCAGTTTTGAGGTGAGAACAATCAACAGCTCTCTCTTGGTAGCAAGGATAATATGCTATTTTTAAAACAGTTCCTTCAACTTATTTTTCCTACAATTAAGTAATTGAGAAATCTCAGATGTCAGGCTTCAGAACATGTTCTTCACATTTATTTGAAAGCTTCAAAATATTGTAGTTTCTGTGGTGTACACAGTGAGGGGTTCAAATAATTTAACAACCAGTTCTCTGTCCTATTGATTTCTTCCAACAACCAGTTCACCAAACTACTCAGAAAGGTAACAACCGGTTCTCCCGAAGTGGTGCGAACTGGCTGAATCCCACCACTAGGTGTATAGCAGCAGGTTCCCATCTAGATTGGCTAATACAAGGAAGGCTAGTGCTGATCATGAAAGAACCCCACAAGGGAACAGCACTGACCAATTACCAGCCAATAGCCTGCCTCCCCACAACATGGGAAGTTCTGACAGGCATCATAGTCACCAAACTATACTACCATATGGGGCAACACATGAGCATAACTCAGAAGGCTCTGGGAACAATACTAGAGGATCAAAACACAGTTGCCAAGTATACCAAGTCAGTCAGGAGTGGTCACCATTACTACCGGTTCAGTAGTAACAAAAATTGCACAGTAAAAAATGTACACTTCTAAGACTTGATTTTTATTTGATTTTGAAATCAGTATGATATAATGTAATATTGGAAATGATAAAATCTTAGTATCAAAATGATTTTACCATGCTCTTTCCTAAAAGACCAAATAAACCTTGTTTTTAAATACTCCAATGTCTTGTTTGCAAAGGTACGGATTTACAAATTTTTAGAAAGTTGGGAAATGCACTGTACATCTACTGTATTTTTAGGAGTATAGGACGCACCGGAGTAAAAGATGCACCAAGATTTTGAAGAGGCAAATTAAAAAAAAAGTTTTAGCACTCTGCAGACCTCCCAAAAATGGTCCATTTTTCATGAAAACGGACCAGTCTTTTTTCAAAAAAAGGGCATGCATAGCCTTTAGGAGGCTTATAGAGTATCTCTGGGGGCTGGGTGGGGGCAAAATTGAGCAAAAAATGTCCCATTTTTCGCTAATTTCTGCCCTTCCCAGCCTCTGGGGGCACTCTGGAAGCATCCTAAAGGCTATGCACAGCCATTTTTTGCGAAGGGGGCAGGGTTTCAGGAGGCAAAAAATGCTGCATTCAGTGTATAAGACACACTCAGATTTTCAGCCTCTTTTTGAGGGGAAAAGGTGTGTCTTATACTCCGAAAAATATGATAAATAACTTGCTTACTTGTTATGTCACTTCTGGTCTACGTCTGTAGTAGACAATATATTTTTTCAGAATTCTTTGATATATTAAACTTGATTTGCTACGGTCCCCCAAAGCTATACCGTGTTTCCCCAAAAATAAGACAGAGTCTTTTTTTTTTTTTACACACAAAATATGGCTTGGGCCTTATTCTGAGGGGAGGGTTTATTGTTTTGGGGTTGCCGGGCAGCTGCTGTCTTGCGAGCAGGCTCCCAAAGAGCTGGGCACAGCCTCATGGGCGAATGGCTGTGTTGCGCTCTCGCAGCAGCGCAACACAGCAGCAATGAAGCGACCACGCTCACGAGCAGCCACCTGGCAACCCCCCTTTCCAGCCGGGCACAGCACCATTCACTGACATAGGAGTATTGCCAAGCTGCGTTAGCGCCTGTTCGCCGCCGCCCGGTTCCCGTGGCTTGGCGCCTTCAAAATGCCAGTGAATGGTGCTCTGCACAGCTGGAGAAGGGGGTTGCATGAGCGGCTGTTCCAATCTCGCTCACGCGCCTCCCAGCCTCACGATGCCCTGATCCAGCTCTCCCTACAGAGCCAGGTCACCTCCGCTGCCACTGCCGCTGCCATCTCAGCATGGCTTTTTCGGTGGCTTCCAAACCGAGTCTTCTGGCAGTGGCCACTCTGGACATACTCTCTATGGTTGTACGCTCTGCTAACAGCCAGCCCCAACCATTGAATGTATGCCCAGAGCGGCCACTGCCGGAAGACTCAGTTTGGAAGCTGCTGAAAAAGCCATGCTGGGATGGTGGCGGCAGAGGTGCCCTGGCTCTGCAGGCAGAGCTGTACCAGGGCATCGTGAGGCTGGGGGGCTCACGCAACCCCCTTCTTCAGCCGTGCAGAACACCATTCACTGGCATGTCGAAGGCGCCAAGCCGCGAGAGCCGGGCGGCGGCAAACAGGTGCTCACGCGGCTTGGTGATATCCCTAGGTCAGTGAATGGCGCTGTGCCCAGCTGGAAAGGGGGTTTGTCGGGTGGCTGCTGTGCCCAGCTCTTTGGGAGCCCGCTCGCAAGAGAGCAGCCGCCTGGCAACCCCCCTCTTCAGCTGGGCACAGTGTCGCTCACCAACCTAGCGGTATCCCGAAGGCACCAAGCAACGCGATCACCTTTGCCCCCCCTCCCCGGTTTTCACAGCTTGGCATCTTCGGGATACCGCTAGATTGGTGAGCGGTGCTCTGCCTGGTCGGAGGTCTGTTGTCCAGGGGGCTTATTTGTGGGGGAGGGCTTATATTTTTGCCCACCAGAAAAATGTGGCATGGTCTTATTATCAGGACATGTCATATTTTCGGGGAAACACGGTAGTATGTTGTAAAATGCTCTTTGTATCATTAAAAACATTAGTTTATTCAAAATCCCATTTGTGTAGTCTTCTTGCATAGTCTACTCATTGTAAATTATCAGCCACTGCACATTATCAGCCTCTCCAAATGTTAAATATATGCATCAACAATAAAAAAACCTGAGTCTCCTAGTTTTGCTGCTGTTATCACTTTTACTCTGCACATGTCCAGTTGTAACCTACAGTAGTAAATGTATTAAGTGGTTTTTTATAATTATTCAGAAAAAAACTCTGAGGAAGAAATACATGATATGGACACAAATATCTGAAAACATTCACAGAAATTTTTCCAGGATTAGATGTGTAATGATTTTATAAGCTGAATTGGTAACACGAGTACAAGTAATGCAATATTATAATTTAAAAAGAAATTAGCACTTGAAATAGGTGTAGAAATAAATTTTGTGAGCCTCTGAAAGAAACACAACATTTTTGTATACTCTTCTAGCATGCAGAACATTTTAAAGTGTTAAAGTAATAAAATGCAAAAAAAGGCTGGGAAGAAAAGATCAATTTGAAATTTTATAACAAGTAAAACTAGTATAAAAGCTAGTTTATCCTAGCACTTGAAGCACTGAGGTGGAGAAATCTTAGTTTTAGCGTGGCCTTGGGCACAAAGCCAACTAGCTGGGGTCTGTCTGTGAAAAGAAAGCAGCAGCAAATCATTTCTAAAAATGTCAAGAAAAGTCAATAGACTTATCCATAAAGCAATAAAATTGGAAAAACTTGACGTCACTTGTAGGATGAACTAAGCTTTTATAGTTGCCCTGCTTTTACAAAACCTTCTCTTTGTGATCCAGGATTAACTCGTTTCTTCTAGAAGGCACAATAATATGTGTGTTGTGATATATGTGTTGGAAGAAATATCCTTCTGGGTTCGACTCCAAGTGGGGAAAAAGACACTGGAGACATGGTGGCTGCTTGGAAAGATGGTTTTAATGGTGGACAGGACCACATGGTTTGAGTCCTGTGATCACATGCTTCAATGTTGGTGGAGAAGAAGAGAAGGGAAAAAGAGAAGCCGAGTTCCTGGTTTTATGCCCTCTCTGGCCTTTGATCTTGAGCTTGTATTCTGATTGGTTGTCAGACTCCCATGGGGCCATGCAGGGGCAACTCTCTAGGCTGCGTTTTGAATCCAGGTTTGGTTGAGTTCTCAGATGCCATGTGGTGAGTTGGGTAAAGGGTCAATATCATTATGCCTTAATCCCATCACTCTGGAGCTGAAGGGGACTCTTTATTATGTAAAGTGGACTAGGTCGGGCTTTAATGGCTCATTGACAAAGGGGGATGGAGAGGAAGCTGCAAGCAGCTATTCTGTCTTTTAAAACATGTTTCTTTCTTTTCACATCCAGAGAAATATTCCGCCTTTTCAATATTTCCTAGGATATTTCATTTTTCTGGGAGAGGGCTGGGTGATGACTTCCTACATATGTAAATGCCATGGATTACATCATTTATATAGTTGTGTGAGTCTGTACAGACCATGTGGCATTACTTGTCTTCATTGCTTTCTTCATGGAAACTTTGGAATGTGAGAAAAGCCTTGGATTTTCAGCCATTCGTGGGCAAATGTACGCAGGCAAAATTCCCTAGAGCCCGTGTAACTTATATTTTTGACAAATTCTTATGGCTACCGTAGTTTCAATTGATTTGTGGTACTTAGTACTGTGAAAATTTGAAACATGAGCTCATTCAATAGCACACGTCAAATTAAGAGAAGGGAGAACCTGCTTGTTATCCTTGGATATAGCACAAATTGATGTGAACGTCCCTATTCCTTTTCTCATGAGTCAACCCTTCTTTGCGAATGTTTCCCTTGATTAATTTGCTGTTACCAATTAAGCGAAGTTCTGGAGTAATAAATAACTTTCAGGGAACCTGAAGCATAACAGAGCCGAAAGTAAAAATGAGTCACACAGCTTACCACCGACTTTCCCGCCTAGAACAGCCTTTTCGGGAGGGAGGGGGGGAGGAACGTTTCCTTTCTGTGACGTCCCAGGAAGGCTGCCCAATCCAACGATTGGGTGCATGTGCTGAGGGAGCCAGAGGGCGTGCACGCCTGCGCTCTGCGATGCTACATAAATGAGAGCGAGAGCCGTTCTTAGTTTCTGGCGGGGCGGAGATTTAATCCGTGGAAGACTTATTAGGGCGGCGCCCCTCATAGGTGTAGCACCACCTGCAGCGGCACGTGCCGCTTCTTCCTTCCCTTACGCTTCTGGTGTGTGGGTGGGTGGGGGGGGGGCTGGGGATCCCCACGTGCATGCCTGCGAAGGAGAAGAAAAGGGTCGGCAGCGGCGGACGCGTGACCGTGTGGTTGTTTGCCTGCGAGCTGGGGACTCTCCTGGTTTTGCCGCACCGCCAACTGCGGAGCTTTTGCTCAGCTCCCGAGCACCTTTGGCGGCTGCTATGCTGTGGAATAGCTCGGGCTGCGCCTCAAACTCTATTCCTGTGCCCTCCGGTGCCTTTTTCCTCCTTCATGACTACTCCTGCGCCGGCGGCGGCGGCAGCCGTCCTGGGGAAGGACATGGCCCCTGGGCCTCCCGAACATGCTGCTTTGGCCGCCGATCCCCCTGTGAACGCGGCTAGCGGGAAGCAGGAACCCCGGGCAGTGGTGCCCGCTCGGAGAACGGTCCCCTCTCCCTCCTGTCCGGCGATTCCCACGGGCAGCCCTGTTAGGTTTGTCCTGAATCCCGTGGGCGCCAGGCTTCCCCTTAGCTTCGTCCCATCCTTCGCTCCTCAACCCCGAGTGCTGCCTGCCCCCATAGGAATCAAACTAGCCCCCTCGACTCCTGGGCGGCAGCTCTCCAAGTCAAGCAACATGGGTGTGAGGCAGCCAGTCCCTCCCTCGGGAGGACCCAAACCCGCACAAATGACAATACAATTGCCTGCTAATTTTCAGATCCCCCAAGGTAAGCAGCTCCCCTTTTTGGACCCTTCATTTATGGCTCTTCTGCACCTCCCTTTATAGGCTGAGTCAAAGTTATAGTGAATTTTGAAGCTCCCGAATGATGCTAGATGCTGCGAAGTTTTGCTCTGTCTATGAGAAGAACCTTTTTCTAAAAACCCGGATATATAAAACCATGTTGAGTAGTGCAGATATAAATTGACTTCCATGGTCAATTT
This sequence comes from Thamnophis sirtalis, assembly GCF_051295495.1. NCBI lineage: Eukaryota > Metazoa > Chordata > Lepidosauria > Squamata > Natricidae > Thamnophis > Thamnophis sirtalis. The sequence goes on along the minus strand of NW_028261382.1, from coordinate 148,433,384 downwards.
CATATTTAGAAAGTTGTATTCACGATTTCTAGGTCTTTTGAGATGGGGGGGGGGGAGAAAGCATCCAGATATTTAACATTCCTCAGTATATATGATTCAAACCAATCTTCTGAACAGCACTAAATTACTTGCCCATTTTTTATCCAAATTCTCTAAATTGTGCTTGGGAAGAGATTTTCTTTCGCACATCTTCAAAAATACCCCAAATGGAGGACAACTCAGTTTTACGGAGTTCTCAAAATTTTATAATTGTAGTACTAAATGTTGTATCCCTATTCAGTGCAAAAAAAAATCGACATCATACCTATCTGTTTGGTCAGTGGTCACTTTGGAAATACGTGTGATATACTGAAATTTTGAGAATCGGGGTCACTGTTCTCAGTGCATATCAAAATAATCTAACCATGGTTTTTTTTATTCCTAAAAGTCCAAACAATAGGAAGGTCCAGGTGTGGATCCAAGAGTTTTAGAAAGTTGAGAAAGACAATATACTACTAAATAACACTCTTACCTCTTTCCCTCATTTTCCAGGTTTAAAAATGTTTCATGTAAAATTACAAGAAAAAATTAACAGTTAAATTCTTAAATCTAGAATAAGATTTATGCATTTTAGGGCACAAGTTTCTGAAATAGACACAAATTTACTGTATATGTTTATCAAGAATTTCAAATATTTTCAAGTAAAGCATGTGCAAAACCAAAGTTTTGAGGCAATAAGTAACTTAAGGTATGCCTTCTGTTGCCTTCTTTTTTATTGCTTCTCATTTTTCCCTAAACATCAGGATCTTTCTTTGTATTATCTATTCAAAATAAGCAGGTGTTAGATTCATTATTATCTTCCATTGTGCAATCTGATTTTACTTCATTTAGTTTTATATGATTTACTCTTGCTCTATGTCAACCATTTTTTTCAACACTGCAATTCAAAGGTTTCTCCCCTTTTTGAAAGTCCAGCTTTACAGCCATGTAAAACCATAGGTCGGGTAATACAGTGTATAACATAACTGTGAGCTAAGGAAAATAGTCTGTTCCTGTGTTAATTTCTTCTCTGTATCTTTGCATTCAGTTGGTATTACCTGTTAACACAATCAAGGCTTTAAATTAATTGTGGTCATGTTCTTTTCTTTCACTTTTAGTAACATTTTTCACTTCTAGCCAAATCAATAGCATTATCAGGATAACTGAAATTGTTGAAGTTTCTCCCAGGATTTTTAATGCCAATTTCTATCTGTTCTATTCCAGCATTTCTCAGAATAAATTTGGTGTTACATTGAAAAAAGCTGATTATACAGTCTTACTTTGATGTCATTCTGTCTCAACTTTCAGTTTCTTCAAACTTTATTTTAATTTTTGGTTCCTGATCATCAAATAAATTCACCCATGATTTTTAGGACCATCTACAATTTGTTGTAGTTTATGAGAGATAAATGTAATTGTTTGGTATACTGGTCTTTTTTTGGTAGAGGATTCTAAATTGATCTTTAGGTTTATTGTCATAAAAATATTAATTGTAACAATTAACAATTTTCAAATAAAAATCCTTTATATCCTGATTAGTAGGTTCTAGTGCAATAAGTTGATATATCTATGTTATAACAGTATTTTATATTTGAAAATTAAAATTTGTTTTGAGATATCCTTGATGCTTTCCGAGTTTGGTTGGTTTATTGCATTCAATTACCCAAACTAGGTAACATCATCAGTGCTAGTAGAGAGTGGGGTTTGCTCTCAGTTTATATTCTAATGGCTTGCCATGTCAGCATTGCTGGAAGTGGCCTTGGAGTGCTTTAGTTGTTTTGTGTGCTACGCGGATGCAATTTTTTGGTAGACTTGTGTTTCTATCTTGCCTTTGCAAGATAGTAGTAAGGATATCTAGGAAGGGTAGTGTCTTGTTTTTTTCTTCTTCCCTTGTGCATTTGATTCCTTTGAAGATGTCATTGATGGTTTTGTGTGTTCTCTAATCTCTAGTCGTTTTTTATTATGCTAAAGATGTCATCTACATACATGATCCATATTTTGGATTGAATGTATGGAAGTACAGAACACATATTCTCCTATATTGATAAAATCTGTTTATCCAAATATTTCGGAATGTCTAAGCATCATACAGATAGACTTTCCCCAGAATAATGTGTGTTCCTCCTGGTCCTCAGTTCTTACAACACCATTGAAATAAATTTCATCCATCTTGCTGTTAGTTATCCTTGCATAACATTCTTTTAGCCAACTCAAATGCAGAATTGGAATGTCAGCCTACAAATAGATTAAGAAACCAATGATGTATAGATCTAAAACTTTTATTAGAATGGCTGTAGTAGAATCTTTCAAGTTTGATTGTGTTTCCCCCTCCTTCCCCTTTTATTTTCATGTGAATTAAGTGAAAACTTAACTTTTTTTGTAAATCTTTTAAGTATCAGCTTAAGGCATGCTTCTCTGTTGCTTTGGTAATGGATTTTCCTCTCTCTATGAAAGCTATCCTCTACTCTCTACCTAAAGGAAGATGAAGCAGGTAGAAGACAGGCATGTCAGTCATACCATATTTTTTCCTAAGTGGAGTTGCTCAGAAATAAGAATTGAAAGCAGAGTGTAAATGTAACCAAGATGAATAGAAAGTTAAGTGAGAGTTATGGATCCATTAATGACAATGTGATCAGCCCAGCAAGTTGCAGATCAGCACCAGCATGAGTAGTCTTTGGTTAGACTCTTCCAAATAAAAACAGAACAACAAGAAGGGAGATGTCATTTATAGGAATTGACCTCTGGAAAATTATACCCAATCATAATAAGGAAGCACAGTGTCTCCTTGGCTAAAGAAGTTCTATTTTAGTTCAGTGTTTTGTAGGAAAACTCCATTTTGAGAAATTGGTTATTGTTGTAATTCTGCTTGTGCTGTTTAAGCAGTATCAACAGAGATAGGACAGTGGTGGTGAATCTATGGCATGTGTGCTGTCGCCCCAGCCCAGCTCCATCATATATTTCTCATGGGGGGGGGGGAAGAAAGAGGGAGGGAAGGAGAGAGGGAGGGAGAGAAAGAGAGAGGGAGGGGAAGAGAAAGAGAAGGAGGGAGAGGGAGGGAGGGAAAGAGAAAGAGGGAGGGAAAGAGAAATGATATTACAAAAGTTTTTGTTTATTGTTACTAAACGCAATATTTCAAAAGCAGAAAAAAATGAAGGGGCATAAAAGGGCATTATCACGTTTTTCTTAGAATAATTAGATGAACTATTTTAGGTAGTAAAACCTCATTATTCAGGTTAAATTGCCATGTTGGCACTTGGTGATAAGTAAGTGGGTTTTGGGTTGCAGTTTGGGGACTCGGTCTCTAAAAGGTTAGCCATCACTGGGGTAGAACGATGTGAAGTTCTTGCTGGAATTCAATATTTCGGGTGCCAATTTTCTGTAAACATTGATCACACAGGAGATAGCTGAGAAACTGTTCCTTGTCTAAAATACTTATTTTGGATCTTTCTGTGAAATATACCTGTTACTGGTTAGACTGATACTGTCAAGATTTCATCACTTCCTCTGTTCAATTCCATATTCTTTTGTCTGATAAGTGCAATTCTGATTTTTACCTGACTAGTGTTCTTTCCATTATTGAGGCACACTATAAGGTCTCTGCTGCATAAATACTTAAGTAACTCAAATTTCCCTTTCACTGTACTATTTTCACAGGTAGAACAGCCTTGGGAATATTTTTTAACAGAAATAATACTTTTAAATTCATTGTTTCTCAGTATGGATATTCTTTCTACCATCTGATAACCAGTAGCCCTTGGTCCAATCTTTATTTCTAGATTTGATAACTAAAGAAAGGAATGTGGTGCACGTCCAAATAGTGTATAGTGGTAGTTGAGGGCTGCATACAATTTATATTAACCAACTGATGAGTTACCGTATTTTTCAGAGTGTCATATGCACTTGCCCCAACCCCCAAAAAGTGGGTGAAAATTTAGGTGCGTCTTATAGACTAAATATGGGTATTTTTAGGCTCCTGAACCCTCCGCATCGCCTTTTTGCTCTCCCTGTCCCCCAGAAGTACTTTGCAGTGCTCTGCACGGCTTGGTTTTGCCAAAAGCATGCCTGGTTTTGGCCTGCAGAGTGCTTTTGGGGCTGGGGAGAGCAAGAACGCAATACACAGAGGATTCAGGAGCCCAAAAATGAGTCCATTTTTGGTGAAAATGGTCCATGAGGAGCACTGCAGAGTGCTTCTGGGGGCCGGGGAGGGGAAAAACTTTTTTTTTCTTGTTTTCCTCGTGTAAATCTAGGTGCGTCTTATAGACTGGTGCATATAGTCCCAAAAATGCAGTAATTTAGAATGAGAGAGTGAATGGCTCAAAGTCTCCCAGGGATCATGTCAGAATTTAAACTTGGATTTCTTGATTCACGCCTAGCACTTTAACAATATATCTTTGCAGCCATGAAAGGAAACGTGAATAACAAGTGTTGCAAGTCTGTTGAATTTGATTTATACATGGTCATTTTTCATCTGTCACTTTATTCCATTTATTTATTCCATCTGATGTTCATTTTGTTTTAAAGCAATCCATTAAAAAGTCAGCATTGTTCCTAGGACATGCATTTTAATGCACTTTTCCTAATGCATTTTTTACTAGAAGCTTATTTTGTGATTTGTATACATTATACTTACAACCTTCTGTTTCTGACTTTACCGAATCAGTCAGTAAAACCTGTTCACTAGGCACCTTATCCTCAATCTCAAGAGCAGTAGTATTGATATAACTATATTTATGAAATCTACAGGCTACCTAAATAAATCCATTATAGCTTTGGGCATGCCTATGGAGATTCTCAATCATCCAGGTCATGGTTGTCCCAAAGGTTCTTTTTCAGAGGCAACTGGACTTTCTTGTTTTTCTTTGAAGACATTTCGCTTCTTCATCTAAGAAGCTTCTTCAGCTCTGACTGGATGGTGAGGAATGGAAGGAGTCTGCATATACCATGTTACTTAATTTTATTGAGGATACACATAAACCTCCAAGTGGCTTCAACGACTGGTTCCACCACAAAACCGCAGTCGACTAAAGCACGCTCGACGAAACCGCGTACCTGACGTCATCACAGCGTGACAAAAAAAGCACGCTGTGAGCGGTAAAGCTAAAATTAACGCGTAAACCTAAACCTAACCCCCCCAAACCTAACCCTAAACCTAACCCTTAACCTAACCCTAAACCTAACGCTAACCCTTAACCTAACCCTAAACCTAACCCTAACGCTTAACGTAACCCTAAGCCTAACCCTTAACCTAACCCTAAACCTAAACCTAACCCTAACGCTTAACGTAACCCTAAGCCTAACCCTTAACCTAACCCTAAACCTAACCCTAAACCTAACCCTTACCTTTACGTGAATTGGCTTGCTTTAAAAGCGCTTTTTAAAGCGCACTTTTTTCTCCGCGGTCGTTGTCGCGCTGCTGCTGATGTCAGCGACGCACTTTAATCGGGCGCGCTTTAGTGGACCGCGGTTTTGTCGTGCCACGCTTTTAAAAGCACCTTTGGGACTTTGGGCATGTCAGCACCAGGGAAATCAGAAGATTCAGGCAGTTCAAATGTGTACAAAGATTTATTGTAAGCTTAAGCTGTCTACAAGAATCTGAACTACTAACAGTCAAGGGAAATTAGCGGAAGTTAAGAATATACAGGAATTCTAGGTGGGCTGGACTTGGAGCTCTTGTGAGTGCGAAAGCATTCGTGACTGATGACGCATTTCACTCCTTCCTCAGGCTCAGCCTAGTCATCTACACCTTATAAAATATAACAATAAAAACAAACTATGCATCCATTAGAACAGGAACGTCAAACTCATGTTGTCATAGCATTGTTACATGACCTATCACGACTTTTTCCCCTTTCACTAAACCAGGCGTTGCCAGTGTGTGACACATCCAACCTGTGGGGCATGAGTTTGATAGCCCTACCTTAGAAGAAAAACATTTGGTAGAATGCAACCATATACTAATACAAAGAGTCTGTCTCTCACTCTGACCCAACATTTGAGGGAAGAGCAAGACCATGGGAAAGCTACAGGTAATCAGTGCTTAACAGCAGTATTTGGGACTGGTAATTCCATTAGTAAGCGATTTGGTCATAAAATGCAATGTCATTTGATTGGACAAGTTATTTACTGCCCATCTCAACCACAAGTTGACTCTGGGTAGCTTACAATGTTAAAAAGAATAAAACAATGCAACAATACGTATACAACAAAGTAAACACTATAAAAATACAACTAAAGTTAAAAGATGGAGGACGGAGTAGGCTGAGCAGGGGTGAGATAGGATCTGTTATTAACTTGTCAGCCACTCCCAGTATGACCTTTGGAGCCCCAGGCCAACTGGGAGAGCTAAATCTTCAAGCCCTTGTGGAAGTAGGAGGGTTGGAGCCAACCACATTCCTTGGGAGAAGATGTCACAAAGAACAGGAGCAAATTGTTAAGCAAATGGTTATTAGGCATGATGTCATGTGAGTGCCATTTTGCATCTTCCTGCAGGCTTCCCCAGTGACTTTACTTGCTGGAAGCCAGCAGTGAAGGACACAAATGAGGACCCAGACTGTGGGGGCGATATGCTGACTCTGTAAACTGCTTAGAGAGGGCTGAAAGCCCTATGAAGCGGTATATAAGTCCAACTGCTATTGCTATTGCTATCATGGGACTGTGGGACACTGCAGATGTCACAATTATGAGCTGGTTAGCAAACATCCAAATTGTGATCACATGACTGTGGGAAAGTTGCAATGGCCGCCACTACAACTCTCAGTCATAAATCTTGTTCAGTGCCATCTTAACTGTGAACGGTCACTCTTGCTGAACAAGTGGTCATTAAAGAAGGACTACCTTGCATATGAAGCTCTAAAATGCCTAAAGCCTGTTCTGATCTCTTTTTCTGCCCTCCCACCCCCATTTTTCTTACAGAAAAAATACCTTGTAAAAATAATACAAATACTAAACAGTAGCTATAATTATATATGTATGGTTGTATTTGTAAACAAAACAAAATTTTCTCCAGTTATAGAGCTAACAAACTCTTGAAATACTTGAATGTTACATTGTATTTGTACCAGTAGGTGGCAGTGTTCTATAATCTGCAATTTGATACACAATATTAAAAGTTATTTCTCAACCTTGCATAAAGTTTACATTCCTTTGTCAGTAGAAGACAAATAGGAAAAACATACCTTATATCATAGCTTATGAAGATCTTTATAACATTTAACACAGAATTACACCCTGGTATAACATTCACTATACCACATTTGCAGAATAGAGCTTGTTTTCAAGTTTATTATAATCAAAAGCATTTGAACAATTTCCTTAGGAATAGTGTTTGGATTCTTTTGTTCAGGGTTTCTTTCTTGTTAATAGTTTTTGTTAAACATTTTCACATAAGTATAAAATAAACATGAAACTATATATAGTGAAAAAGACAGAAAAGATAAAAGAAGTAGAAGAGAGAGTGCAAGTAGGTATTAAGAAGCAATTTTCAAACTTGAAGCAGTTACAAACAAATTCATTATCTGTCCTAACTCTTTAAAGTTGCAATTTGCTTTGCTTTTCCCCATACTCAACTTATTTTAATTAGCAAATCTGTAAATCATCAGATGCATGTTTTTCCATTTTCAGCCCAGAAGTTTCCAGTCTTTTATAAAAGTAATTCCTGTTACTGATCCAACAGGTCATTTTCACTGTTACTGCATGTTCTGCCATCTTCATGGTGCTCCATTATGGATATTTCAGTATTTTTCCACCTTTATGCTTATAATAGTTCTGCTGCAGTTACCATATACAATATCAGTCTCCAGTACATTTACTCTAACTGGCTATCCATAAATCCTAATAGGAATAATTATGGTATCAATATTGCTCTTTAAAATTCTTTGTATAATTGTATATATTTGAATCCGGTATTATTTTGCTTTTTTGCAAGCCCTTCCACCATAACTTATTTTCAGTAGTGATTAGAAGTACTTTTATGTATCTTTGATAATGTCTGATCATGTGCCATCATATCATTTAATAAAAGTTCCTTCTTAAATTGTAATGCAATGTGGATTTCAGTGTTTTTATCCACATTATTTCCCATTTGTATGTTACAGCCAAAATTATAACCCATTTTATCATGCGTCCCATCACATATTCTGTTTCTTTTCGGGCAGTCCTCTGACTCTTATTGCACACGCTTTTCTGTTATAATTTATCATTATAAGTTGTGTTTGAGTATCTCTAATCTCTTGTTGTAATGCTTGGATATTGGAAGTCAAATTAGAATTAGCCTCTTCCAAGGTTTCCAGTTTAGTCTCCATTTCTTCGATATAATCTGTCATAGTAGACGTAACTTCAAACATATCCACCTTTATTTGGGCAATTTTAGTCTGTATTTTATCGCATAAATCCAGCACAAATTCTTTGATTTCTTGTTTAAAGTCATTGAGTATTTGAAAAAAAAGCTCCTGTGTCAAGGAATCTCCAGTAGGGGGTGTAGGAGGCAAAGGCAGCGATTTACTAACAAGTTCTTTAAGCACATGCGGGGGGGATTTTTTTGCCTGCTTAGACCTGGGAGGCATTATAGATAAAAGCTGAGAATAAACGGATAAACAGTGTCTTCGCCTGGTCAGTTCTCAATAAATTATTTGTAGATTTTGCTTGTTAATGAGTAGCAATCTCCGGGGAGATAAAGCCAGTTAATTACGTCATCAATCACCAACACAGTAAAAACGCCATTTTGAAGTCCAGTTGAACAAAGAAGTTTCAAAGGAAAACCAAGGCTGGTGTTTAGATAGTTATAAAAAAAAAACATCACAGGAGTAAGACCCGCTCGTGTTAGCCTTAAGTTGCTTTAAGCAATTTATCATTGTCCTGAGGGGGGGGGGACGCCTGTCTAGGGCTGCAAAAAGGCAGCTGCGAGGATCTGGCTGGAGATAAGAGCTCAGTTACGCTGGATCTCTTCTCCGTTCGCAGCCCCCCCAAAAAAGAAAGGGGGCTGTGAACTACGAATAAATCCTAGCACCTGAGCTTCTGCCTGCCCCTTTCTGCCAGAAAGGGGTGATATCTATTGATCTTAATTAGATATACAGACCAGAACTCTGAGAGGGGCTCCGTTGAGCTCCTTCGGCGATAGGCTCCTCCCCCAGGAAGCCACATATTCTGTTTCAAATCTCTGCAAAAGTTTATACATTTTAGCAATAATATGTTTATCGTTTATAGATACCGGTAATACAATTTCAAATTCTGTTTTATGTTCAATCCCAGTCTCTTTTTTACTTACATTAAATGTCTCTTAATTATTTAGATGAAAACCATTGAAAATTAAATCTTTTTGCAGTCAGTTGTTCTTTTGATTTCATCTTAAGTTCTCCATCTTCTTGTACTAACAACTTTTGATATGTTAACAATTTGTCTTTTCCCATTGTTTCTTTTTCTTATAAAATGCTTATTGTGCTCAAACCTTTAAGGTATTTTTGAGCATAGCCTGGGTTTATCTATATACCATACTCTTAAAATTGCACTGTTTTCCCCCCACTTAGTATATAGTATGTGAAATTACATTTGACAAGGAAAAGATAGATTCCATTTCCACCATCCTCCCCCCATTGCAATATCCCAATTGATCTATACTATTCAGTAAACTATTAATGTAAATTAATGTAAAAGTAACTGTGTGTTTTGAGTACAGCATAGGCTACCTTTTTAAATCTGTTCTAGTGTCAATAAAGGCCAACATTCATATATGAACCATTTTTATGTTGCATTAAAATTAGAAATAACCCGAGTTGACAAGCTTGATTATACTTAAAGTATCTTGGGACTTTTCTAACTGTGAAGAACTGTGAGCAAATTAATTCTGAATGTGCTTGTTGCTTAAATATGCTTGATGGTTTTTTTGTGAAGTGAAAATATTAGGCACATTTATAGTAACTAGCTGTGAATCTGCAAAAAGTGTAGTCATCTATAATTTTAAAAGGCTCCTAGAGAAATATGCTGCACTATTGCACAGAAGTACTAAAATATTGGAATATTTCCTATCTTAACATAACTTCTGGCCTAAATACAATAAAGGATGGTATTTCTTTCACTTTGTTTACATTTCCCTAAGCTCAAAATAATTATTCGTTATTTGGTAAGGATGAATAGTGGGAGATCTGACATTGTTTTCTCTTGCAGGAATGATTCTAGTCAGAAGTAATACCGGTCAATTAATGTTGATATCACAACAAGCATTATTAGAAGCTCAGAGTCAGACCTCAAATAATACCAGTGTAAAATGCTCAATACCTCCAACTGCAACTACCATCAAAATTCAGCCTGAACAGGTAATCCCATACCAGGAATTATTTTAATGTTCCTGCTGTTCTTGGTGCCTATAAGAATTAGATAATATGAGTTTAGGTTTCGTCAGTATGACTCCTAACAGTGTCCATCGGTCTTCCTATTCTGATTGTATACGTATTCCTTTAAAATAAGAAAAATGACAATCAGTTTTTGCCATTATTGACCTTTACAGAAATGTTTTAGACTCTCATATTGAGTCCATAAATATCCTTAGAGAATAAAGAGAACTGTTCAAAAAATGCTTTATTTGAAAATTGACCTAGCGCTCCAAATGTGATTAAGCAGTGGGAATCAATTTTCCCAGCTTGAGCAGTGGTAAATTGGTGTGTTGTGGCTGCCTACATCCTCCATAGCAGCCTAGAATACTTTCAAAATATGTGTGTCCCCCCTCCCCCCACAAATTGCTAGTTTTTTTGCTGTTATAGTGCATCTTTGTGGATATGGAATTGCAAGGCCCTTAGAATTAATCTGATGTAGGATTTCTTTTGCTTTTGAATTGAATTGAATTGAATTGGTAGTACAATTTGTCTATAAGTAAGAAAGTGCAACAGAAGCATTTTTTCACAGTTACTGCCACTGTTAACTGTTTTCATATGATAAATATTTGCAGTTTTAAAAATATTTTCTTGCATATAAGGCAGCATGAATGTGTATTTGAATAATCAGTCATAAATGCAACTTAATTCTGCTCTAACCTTTTATATTTACCCCGAGTGCTATAGCATTTGTAATAACAGTCAAAGACGTTTACAACTTACACAAAAATAGAAAAATTCTGTGTATAGGGGCATTTGTATGCCAAAGCAGATAATCTATTTACAGTTAGTAAGGAACTTTCATTGACTACTAGCTGGAAAGTGATTTTTTCCCCCATTACATCTGTTTCTTTATTTTATTGAAAGAGTTCTGGAACTCAGGTACTTAAAGTACTAACGGCTCCTGTTAAAACACTGGCTTGGGCAACTCATTCTATTACTTCTACTGTTAAGAAGCCTGCTGTAATTCAGGTATGATTTGCATTCTGTTTTCTGGTATTTAGTTTTTTAGCTAACATTTTTATTATAGTGGTTTACAAATCTAAAAAAAACCCCTGTGGTTTTAAAATATAGCTGTTCCAGGTTAATTTTAGACCTGCATGCCAAATGTGTCTTTCTACACTGCAAACAGCCTATATAAATTATTTCTGATCAATATTGCTGAACACTATAGGAAGTAGCAATTCTAAGTTTCTAGTGAGATGTGCAGCAATAAGATGATCAACCTCATCATGTGTTATAGATCTGTGATTGCAAACCTATGGCATGTGTGTCAGAAGTGGCACTCAGAGCCCTCTCTGTGGGCACATGCGCCATCGCCAGCTGGTCTTCTGGTTCCCAGCATGCACATGCGTGCCAGCCAGCTGGTCTTTGCGGGCTCCAGAATGCTGGGAAATGGCCTGAAATCCAGCCAAAAAACAGGCATGTGTGCGCTGGCCAGCTGGTCTTCGGGTTTCCGGTGCTCCAGCACGCACATACGTGTGCCAGAAACCCTAAGACTGGCTGGCGCACGCATACACACCAATGTTCCCTCTAAGCTGCATGGCTGCGCAGCCGCGCACATAACAAGAAAACTCTGCAAAGCAGTTTCCAACTGCTGCGCAGTGTTTTTTAATGTCTTACAATATGACTTAAAATATTCCCCCTCCCTCCCTCCTCTCTCTGCACCAAACTCTCTCCTCCAGCAGGTGAAGTCAAGGAAGACTCTGCCCAGAGACCAATGACGCTGCCGAAGGTAGAATTCCCATTGGTCCTCTGGGGCTTCGTCGGTTCCTGGGGAAACACGATTCACTGGTTGTAACCTGCATTTCTCTGCACATCCCGCATTTCTCAGGCATTGCGTTGTCTGAAGTCCCGTTCTGGGCTCAGCAGCCTTTCTGCGATCCCTTCGCTTTGCGGAGAGAAGGAAGCAGCGTGGAGTTGGACTGCCTGAGCCAAAGGGGTCCATGGGATCTTGAGACTTGATTTTTGAGCAGTACCAATCCATTTCACTCTTTCCTTTCCCTTTCTGTCCTTCTTCTATCTTCCTTTCCTTTTCCTTTTCTTTCTCTCTTCCTTTCCTTTCTCTTTTCCTTTCCTTTCCTTATTTCCTTTCCCTTCTTTTTTTCTTTTCCCTTCCCTTTTCCTCCCTTCTTCATCATTTTCTTTTCTTCTCTCCTATTTCCTTTCCTTTCCCTCCCACTCCCTTCCCTTCCTTCCTGGCGTCTGATGGAGAGGACTCTTTTCCTCCTTGCCCCCCTCCCCAACATCTGCTCTGATGGCAATTATTGCTAAAAAAAAAATCAGATGCTCAGGCATGAAAATGTGCCGCTCAAACACTATACTTTTCTGCACACACTAAAAAAAATTAGAGGGAACATTGATGCACGCCGGTCAGCTGGTCTGTGGGTTTCCGGTGCATGCACATTCCACTTTGGGCACTCAGTGCTGAAAAGGTTCACCATCATTGTTATAGATTCTCTGCTTCTCAGAGCTAATAAAAATTTGTAACTTGTTTTGTAGTAACCATGGCTTTAGGTGTCCTGTCTTTATATTTGTCTTTGATCTGAGCAAAATGAAACTGGCTCCTTCTTGCTTGCTATAAGAATTGGATAACCCAGAAGTAAGAAGGCCCTTGCTTTCTTCTGCCTGGAGTCCTTTTACAAGGCATCAGACTGCTAGTCAACCTCCTTCTAGAATAATAAAGTAAGCATTTAGCATGATATGGATGCTATGCAAGGATTGAATCAAATAAGGGGATACAATTTGGGAAGCGAGGAATCAATAGCACAATCGGCCACTTAAGTCATGTCTAGCTATGGTTTCTTGCTGACCGTCAGTGTGAATCAGTATCTCAGGTGCCTTTGCAGTGGCCGCCCTGTTAACTTAGTAATTTTGTGAATTGAAAAAAAAGAAAAGCAAAACTTTTCTTTTGTTAGCTCGATTACCCTATGGTGATATGATTGTGCCCATAAGATGTAAAAGTTGAGAAAAGACCAAGACGCTGTATGGAGTCATTTGGCAACCAATCCTGCCTTCTGTCTCTTACATACAAAGGCCAAGATGTGAGACATTAATCATCAATTATTTCCCTCTTTGGGCTTGAATAATGCACAGAGTTTTGATATAGACAAAGATATGATAAAGCATGGGTACAGATTGTAGCAAAAATTCTCTAGTTGAATTCAGTTTAACCCAGGGGCTATGTTTAGGTAATTGTACTTCCCTTAACCAGATCGTATCTTTGCATGCCATGCAAATGAGCTTTCTGTATGAAAGTCTGGAAAAGGAGTTGCCCAGAGAAAAAAAACAGATAGGGCAAAGAAACTTGGATGTAGAAAAGAAAAGCTAATGTTAGTCGTTTTCTTCCTTTTCTTTTAGAACTCATCCAAAAAAAATTAAAACAAAATATCATCTAATAAAATCTTTAAAAAAACAATATTACTATCCAAATAACATAAATTAGTCCTGTAAAAAGACTGACTTAAACATCAATCTAGTATCCTCAACTTAGTTTTAATTAATGTGTGTCAGAATTAGTGAGGTTGTAACCATTGCTAAATGCAGAAAGAAGGAGTCTTCTGAATCTTTCCCAGGGTGATAACGAAGCTTCGTTACTCTTGCAGAGTACAAATAGTCCTCAACAGTCCAACCCAAAACTTCTATTGCAAACAAGACAGGTTTTTAAAATTCTTTTTTATTTTTTAAAACAAATAATACAAAAAGTACGTATACATCTGAATACAAAAAAAGAAAGAAAAAAGGGGAAAAACACATATTACAGTGCACCCCCATCCCCTGGATACCCCCCTTCATCTATAACAACTAAAAGATATACAGTATATTCCAATTGTGCCCTTATACCCTCCAAATCAACATATATTGAGTAGGTTTATTCCTTTTGCCTTCCACGAACACTGATTATCCAAACAACACAGTTGTTAATGGATTTTTGCCCCACTTTACAACCTTTCTTGCCACAGTTGTTAAGTGAATCACTGCAGTTAAGTTAGTAACATGGTTGTTAAGTCAATCTGACGTCCCCATTGACTTTGCTTGTCAGAAGGTCACAAAAGCCCAGGAGACTTCACCGTCATAACTATGAGTCACTTGCCAAGCATCTGAATTTTGCTTTATGTGACCATGAGGAATGGTCGGAAGTCTGAAAAACAGTCATAAGTCACATTTTTCAGTGCCATTGTAAGTTTGAACGGTCACTAAACGAACTATTGTTGTCAAAGACTTCATGTAAACCCCTCTTGAATACCTAATTTAATATGTAGTTCTTTAAGAGGTCAGACATCAGTCAGAGGAAAATCCACTCTCATGGAAATAAGCTTTGTTACGCAGCAACATCTGCGTTCGTCCTGCCAGGAATGTTGCAAGTAACTTTTATGTTGAATGTCTTTCAGTCTATAGCATCACCAAATATTATAGGCTCAACAGCAAAGTCATTGATTGCTGGATCATCAGCAAAGCTTCCTCTTTCTGACTCTCCCATGATGGCTTTCACTTCAAAACCAGTTGCTGAAACAGATGACTCCAAAGTCACCCAGCCCTTCAGTTATACAGTAAGTACAAAATAGGCTAACGCTGCAGAAATAGTAATTTCCTAACCGTTTGATCTAAGTCTAAGTCTATTTTCTTGTCAGGAAATGCTGGAAAACGTGAAAAAGTGCAAAAACTTCCTTACAACACTAATAAAACTGGCCTCCAGTGGACCTCAAGCACCTCAGATGGGGCAGAATGTGAAGCATCTGGTTCAAAGGCTGTTGGTAAAAGCTCATCTGCAACTACCCCTCTCCTGATTCTGAATGTCTTTGCCCAGGAATGTTTCTGGTGGGACTTCATCTGTGTAGAAGGTTGCAGTTCGAAGCTGCTTGGTTGGAGTTTCCAAACTTCCTGCCCATTGTAACGTATCTGTTATCTTCTAGTCCAGAGATGTCAAACTCGGTCCGCAATCCAGATGCACCTTGCACTGGCCAATCCCCCATCCCCGTTTAAACGAAGGGGAGGGGTCACGATATGTCACATGATGACAACCTGACACTGTGAGTTTGACACCCCTGTTCTAGTCCTTACATGTGCAGTATCAAGCAGAGTTATATAATGTAGCCCTGTTGGCATCTTCATGGCCTCCAGGAGAAGCCATAAAGACATTACAGCCATGTTGTGTTTAATCATACTGTTATCACACAAATGAAATCAATTATTTGCTTGCAACATTTGTATCATTCATATAATGGTGTTGTATGTTGTCATTTCATCACAGAAAATCTCTGTTTATTTGGGCAGTGTTGAGTCACTGCTCAAAGAAAGAGCAACTGGTCCCTAATCTTGCAGCTCAATACTTCTCAACTATAGCAATAGGAGTTAGACTTATATACCGCTTCATAGGGCTTTCAGCCCTCTCTAAGCGGTTTACAGAGTCAGCATATCGCCCCCAACAATCTGGGTCCTCATTTTACCCACCTCGGAAGGGTGGAAGGCTGAGTCAACCCTGAGCCGGTTAGATTTGAACAGCCGAACTGCTGAACTGCAGTCAGCTGAAGTAGCCTGCAGTGCTGCATTTAACCACTACGCCACCTCGGCTCTATAACTGACACTAGCTGTGAAAGCTTACACGAGTACCGTATTTTTCACAGTATCTCTCTCTCTCACACACACACACACACACACACAAAAAAGGGTGAAAATTTGGGTGCATCTTATACTCTAAATGTAGCCACGCCCACTTGCTGGCCCCCACCCTTTGGTCTCCAGGCGCTGTGTTTTAGATCTGTTCCAGGCGGCAGGGATATCGCCCCATGCATTTTTGGTCTCTATGCCTCGCGTTTTCAGCCTCTGAACGCTCTGTTTGAGACCCATTCAAGGCTGTGGGGATTGCTTGAGCACATCGCCGTCAATCATCGCCACTGCTCATTGCATTTTCGGCCTTTGCGCATTGCATTTTAGGCCTCTGTGTGCCCCGTTTTTGGCCTCTGCATGTTGCGTTTTCAGGCTGTGATCGGCAGCGATGTGCTTTGGCGATCCCTGCAGCCTTAGAACGGGTCTCAAACAGAGGCTGAAAACACAAGGTGCAGAAGCCAAAATGGTAACCCAGAACAGCTGCTGCCTTGACTTACCACTTCCATGCTTCGCGTGCTTTACTCACTGGAACTCCCTGCGACGATCAACTCTGTTTTTGAAGCTGCATATCAGCTCCAATGAGGCTCATGTGCGCATGCTCACAACCAGCGAATTAATGTGTTGAAGCTGATCAGGCTGTTTGCTAAGGACTCTAGCCAGATGAATACCGATGGATGCTGGTGGGCAAAGGCAGAATTCCCCCCCCCCTTATTTTCCTCTCCCAAAACTAAGGTGCGTCTTATACTCCAGAATGTCTTGTGCTCCAAAAAATACAGTATGTTATGTACTTATTTTTGTGAACATTTATAGGGAGCTAATTTTATAAATAACTCTGGGAAGCTAACAACATCACATTATTAGAAGGAAGGGGTGGTTTTGCATCTATACACTAATTGCCTTCGGGTGCCATTTCTGTGGTTTACTTTCACTTCTGCTTGGGGAAGTCAAATCATATTAAAACTTAGCAGTTGCTTTCTGTGTGGGGGGGGGGGGGAGGATGTTTTTGCCATGTCCAACATTAGATTTGCTGCATGATAAGAGAAGAATTTACCTTAAATACAAAAACTTGCTCTTACACTTGCAAGTATGTTCAATAAGCTTGGACTATCATAATAGCTTAAAGCCTGGCTCTGCTATAAATTTGTGTCATTTTGTAAGATGATTCCAGAATAGAGACACTGTGTGAAATAACACCCTATGCTCACATTTTTATTCTATTATAGTGGGCCAGATTAAATACTGACTTTTAGTTCTAGTTATACCATATTTTTCAGAGTATAGGACGTACCTTTTTTCTCCGAAAAAAGAAGGTGAAAATCTGGGTGCGTCTCATACACTGAATTCAGCATTTTTGGCCTCCCGAAATGCCGCTCCCTTCACAAAAATGGATGTGCAGATGGTTTGGGAGGCCTGCAAAGTGATCCTAGGGGCTGGAGAGGGCAAAAACGAGTGGAAAATGCCCTGTTTTTTGTTCGTTTTTGCCCCCCTCCAGCCCCCAGGAGCACTTTATAAAGCTCCCAAAGCATATCCATGCCCAGTTTTTTGCAAAAAAACAGGCCCAGTTTTGCCATTTTTTGCTCGATTTTCCTGCCCCCCTCCATCCCCCAGGAGCACTTTTCAGGCCTCTCAAACTCTCTGCATGCCCCATTTTTAATTTTAAAAAATGAGGCGTGCAGAGGGTTTGGGAGGCCTACAGAGTGCAAAAACTTTTTTTAAAATTTACCTCTTCAAAATTTTGGTGTGTCTTATACCACCTTTATTATTTTTATAAATTCAAAAGTAAGTACAAACATACCTAATATCCCTTCCTCATCATATTTTTCCGCACAGCAGTAACCCTATGGGGTGAATTGGGTTAAGAGAGAGTGATTGACCCAAACTCACCCAGCTTGCTATCATTCATGGTATGATTTTAAATGTGGGAGTGAGAAAAAAAGGTACAAATAACATGCAAGGATGCAAAACTGTATAGATGGTCCTCGGTTTATGACCATAATGGCACCCAGAATTTCCATCATAAGCCATCATGATAAGTCAAGGCACCCACAGGACCAGATCCAATTTTATCACTTTGTAGCTTCATTAAGTGAATGCCATGTTCATTAAGCAAATCAATGTATTCCTATGGGTGTCTTTTTTTTTGCCAGAAACTGGCTGGAAAGGCTAGAAACCAACAAAAATATAGTAAATCATGGTCACCTTACTGCAGAATACTGCAACTGGCTGTAAAAGTGAACTGGTTGCCAAGTGCCAAAATGTGGCTATGTAAGTGCTGGGCTTTTGGGCAGCTGTTGGAACTCTAAAACCAAAGTAGCTTTTTTTATAAGTAGCTTTTTTAGTGGGTCTGTAGTAAATTTTAATAGCCACTAAGTGAGGACTGCCTGTAATTCTTAAATTTCAAACTCATAGTAAGTGCACTGCATGACCACATTAGGTAACCAGCTGTTTTTGCTATGATTGACACTACAATACCCGTACTTCTGCACCCTTAGGCACACTGGACCGAATGGAGGGTAAAATTGAGATCTCTGCAGAGTACCAGGTTGCCCATATCTGGTATATTTGTGTTTAGCCAAATGACAGTCTTTTTCAAGGTGCTTTTCTTATAAACATGTTTTATAAACAGCTTCTTTAAATTTTCCAGTTTCTTGAAACTAGTCGGGAAAATTTTCGTCTTTATATAACATTGTTAATAAGAGAAAATTGGTTTGAAGGAAAAGACCTTCAATATAAAAAAGATGTTATATTGAAAAGGTGTGTTGAAAATGAGCACATTATGGGATTAATTAGTACTGGAATGCAAGGGAATTGAGATTTCCTACTTGTAGGCATGTCTAGTGTGCTACAATTTATTATACAATTTATTTGTACCCATTTACTGTGTTCATATTTATGTTTATACTTATACCTGTTATCTTTTACATGTTTGACAAAGTAAATACACTAAACTAAATTTATTTTTTTACCTAGGAAGCTAAAATTGAGCCAGAAGAATTTACCAAAGAACTATATGTGGAACTAAAGTCTTCTCCGCAGCCAAATCTTGTTCCCTTTCTCAAGGTACATCTTAATGAATAATCTTGTTTCAGGTATCGAGTACTATGATGATGACAATGTCATTTGGAGTTGGGGCATCTGAAAGAACTTTTAGTGACAAGAAAATTTTGAAAACCTTTGCTAATGAAATTCCTCCCTTCCCTTCTGGGAGTTGAAGTCCACACATCTTAAAAGTGGCCAAGTTTGAGAAACACTGAGCTAATCCAAAGCCAAATTATCACTGAATGATTCAAAGAGACACACACTGTTTATTTAGGTGTTTGGAAGGAAGCTAGATAAAGACAAACCACTTTATAAACAATTTCCTTTCAGTTATATTCCTTTCAAATGAGTGCATTTCAGCATGAGTGGCTCTATCCATGAATCTGGAGATAAGGTGCAATGCTTAGCCAAAACCTTATGCCTAGTTATTAAATTTAGGACTGCTTAACGTTTAGCATGTTTTTGACACCATACACTTTTCCCTGTCCAATATATATTTTAAAACTTATTAATCTCTCCTGAGTAAATATCTGTAAGAAAAAGATCACATTTCCACCTTCCTGCACAGATGACAACAATCCTTAGTCTCGACTGAAGCTTATGTAATTGACTTCAACCCAATACGTGATTTTCCCAAACTCCTAGTTATCTAAAACTGTCAGCCTTTCTTCATTCAATAATCAGGAAAGAAAACCACCGGACTCCATTTTGTTGAAATCAAGTGTACTTTTACTAATTATAAATGCAAAGCTAAGCTAAGTCTGGTTAATTAGGCGCGAAAGCGAATAATATAATGTATAATTCATTCCCCTCCCCTTGGCATCCCCGTGCACAGTCCAATCATAATTCTCCCAAATGTCAGGTGTGAGATAACTTCGAAAGGCATCACCAGGATGGAATGCTGGACCGTTGGCCTTGGTGGGAAACATTCCTCCTCGACATGCGCAGTAAGGTGGACAGTTCAGCATCTAGAAACTTCCTCCAGCACAACAAAGATTCCCCTCCCAAATACCATGCCAACCCCTCCCCATTTCAATGGCAGCCAAAGCAGCAGCAAAGCAGAGGCTGACATCCGGGCCTCCTCCAGAAAAACGCGGTCAGACCTGCAGAAACGACAAAGCACAAACAAACAAACAAACAAACAAACAACAAAACACGAAAAGGGGAAAAAGGGAGAGGAAGAGACAGAGAAAAGAGAGAAGAGGGAAAAAAAATTCCAGTCAGGAAAGTGGCCAAATCAGGGCTTGTCAGGATAAGCAGAATAGAACTTGCGGAGTAACTGAGGGGCCCGAACATGGGACCCCTCCACCCATTCAGCGTGAGAGGGGGGAAAATGCTTCCAAGCCACCAGGTACTGGACACGATTCCGGCGTTTACAAGAGTCCAAAATCTCGCGAACCTCGAAATGTTCACTGTTGATCAAAAGCGGAGCAGGAGGTGCAGGAGCAGGCGGACGCAACGACGAAGTGCAGACAGGCTTTATGAGGTTAACATGAAAAACCGGGTAAACCTGCTTGAGGTGTTTAGGCAGCTGCAGGCGAACAGAAACAGGATTGATGATCTTGACAATGGGAAATGGGCCAACATACTTAGGCCCCAACTTCTTCGACTTTTGTGTAGTCTGAAGAAACGTGGTGGACAAATAAACTTGATCACCAACTTTGTAATCATACGGCTTAGTCTGCTTCTTATCAGCCTGTTTCTTATGGGCGCAATGCGCAGCGTCCAAAGTGCAGAGAGCTAAAGGCCAAACGCACCGAAGGCGATCACTCCACTCAGACAGAGACGATACTTGGGGCTGCTCACGAGGAACCTCAAGAATGGGCACAAAGTCCTGGCCAAACACCACACGGAAAGTGGTGAACCCAGTGCTGCTATGCACAGAGTTATTATAAGCCACCTCCGCGTGCAGCAACAAATCCACCCAATCATCTTGCTGGTAGTTGATGAAACAATGTAAATATTGTTCCAGAATTAGTCCTCTCACAAGCCCCATTAGTCTGAGGGTGGTGGGCGGAGCTTAAGCCCTGGACGGAGCCAATCCGCTTCAGAAACTCCTTCCAGAAAATGGAGGTGAACTGTACACCTCTGTCCGAAATGATGCGGTCGGGCACCCCATGTAAGCGGTAAATGTGGGAGATGAACATCTTGGCAAGAGTCTTAGCAGAAGGAATCTTGGAGCAAGGAATGAAATGGACTTGCTTGGAGAACAAGTTGGTAACAACCCAGATAACAGTGTGACCCTGACTCTCAGGAAGTTCAACGATGAAGTCCATAGAGATCTCCTTCCAAGGGGCGACAGGGCGAGCTACAGCCTGGAGCAGTCCTTGCGGTTTCCCCGGCGGGCGTTTAGCAGCAGCACAAATGGGACAACTGGCAACATAACGTTCAATGTCCTTTTTCAAAGAAGGCCAACAAAACTGTCTTTTGACGAGATGCAGCGTTTTAACGAAACCAAAATGTCCGGCCATTCGGGAATCATGAGCTCGCTGAAGAACAATTAATCGAAGAGACGCAGGAACGTAAAGCTTTGCCCCAATCCAGGGCAACCCATCCCTCATAGTACATTCAGTCACGTGCTGCTGGAACCAATCATCATCAGGGAGGGCTTTCTTGAGATCGGAAAGAAAGTCCTGGGACACCTCCACTTTAGAGTGTGCCTGATTCCTAGTAACAACTGGAGCAGTGAGGCTCGTCGTGGGAAAGACAGGCTGGACCACGCTGAGTTTAGAACAGTTGTACTGAGGAAGCCGGGATAAAGCATCAGCCATAAAAAATTTTCCCCCTGGAATGTATTTCAGGGTAAAATTAAAACGATTGAAATTTTTCCCCCCTGGAATGTATTTCAGGGTAAAATTAAAACGATTGAAATGCTGAGCCCAGCGCATCTGTTTAGGAGAAAGTCTCCTGGGAGTTCTCAAAGCTTCCAAATTTTTATGGTCAGTCCACACCTCGAACGGGGGTTTGGCACCTTCTAGAAAATGGCGCCAAGTGGTTAAAGCCCAACGAACAGCAAACGCCTCCTTCTCCCAAATGGCCCAACGTCTCTCCGTGTCAGTCAGCTTGCGAAAGGTGTATGCGCAGGGTTGTAAGTTACCTTGATTGTTGGCCTGAAGCAATACGGCCCCCACTGCCACGTCGCTGGCGTCAGCTTGAACCACAAAAGGTGTGTCCATGTCCGGGTGTTTGAGGACAGGTTCCTCGGCAAAAAGCCATTTTAATTTCTCAAAGGCAGTTTGACATTCCATGGTCCAATCCAACGGCTTGCTAGGCTTGGGTTTCGCCCCACCTTTGGACTTCAAAAGGTTAGTTATGGGAAGAGCTATCTTAGCAAAAGAGGGGATGAACTGGCGATAGAAATTGGCAAACCCCAAATTTTTTTGCAATTGCCTGCGTGTACGAGGGGTCTCCCACTCAGTGACTGCTTTGACTTTAGCGGGATCCATCTCAACACCTGCGTGTGAGATACGATAGCCCAGGTAGTCAACCTTCTCCTGATGGAATTCACATTTGGACAATTTGGCGTAAAGCTCCGCGGCCCGAAGTTTCTTTATCACGGTACGAACCAGCTTTACGTGTTCCTCACGTGTTTCCGTGTAAATGAGGATATCATCTAAATATATGATAACGCCTTTGTAAAGATGGTCATGTAACACCTCATTAATTAATTGCATGAAGACCGCAGGCGCCCCCTGTAGGCCAAACAGCATTACACGAAACTGGAAGCAGCCAAGGGGGCAGTTGAAAGCTGTTTTCCACTCGTCTCCCTCTTTAATACGGACTCTATAGTATGCTTCCCTCAAGTCCAGTTTAGTGAAAATGCGGCCCTTCCCCAGTTGGGCCAGCATGTCCTTCATCAGTGGTAATGGGTACAGGTTCTGAGCTGAGTTGCAGTTCAGGTTTTTGAAATTCACACATAATCTGAGGGAGCCATCTTTCTTTTCCCTGAATAGCACAGGAGCTGCCACCTTGGGCCTAGCCAGTTCAATAAAACCCCTTTCCAAATTTTTATCAATGAATCTTCTCATTTCCTCCATTTCCCTAGGGGACATTGAATATATTTGGGGCTTGGGAAGCTTCACCCCCGGCAAAATATTAATGGTGCAAGCAGTGGGTCTGTGGGGGGAGGGGAGTTTATCAGAAGATTTCTCACTAAAAACTCCCCTTAGATCCCAATATTCTTTCGGAATTTTCTCCTCCCCTTCGATCCTCTCCTGCCCCCTGGCTGTCAGTGTGGGGTTAGAATCAGCAGGATCTGGAGCCTCAACCTCCCGTTCAGGGGGTGTGTTAGTGCGAATACGTAACCACCCCTTTCTCCAGTTAATGTGAGGGTTCCACTTACGAAGCCAGGGGAGTCCCAAAATAAGGGGCCAATCCATTCCAGGTGCCACAATAAAAGTGATTAATTCCTGATGGGTCCCCATTGTCATCTCTAAGGGCTCAGTAGAAAAATGAGCAGGTTCCCCTCCTGCAATAGAACCATCAATTTGGCAAAAAACAATAGGGGTTTTCAAAGTCCTCAATTTTAAGCCAAGTTTTTCCACCATGTCAGGACTTATCATACAGCGAGAACAGCCCGAATCCAGGAGAGCTAAAAGGTTTTCAGCCGTGCTAGAAGGTGACACTCTTAGTTCAATTGGGATAAGCATGGGGCCCCTTTTGGAACTTACCCAGCGATGAGACTGGTCCTCATCTGATTCGTCAAACGAGCTGGAGCTAATGCCTCCCTCCTCCGGCTGGAAATGCTGGGGAACATTCTCAGCGGCACACGCAGCCTCTCCTTGCCTGGGGCCTTACTTGCTCTTCCCTCTCTTCGGGGAGGGGGTGGAGCGGTCTGAGCCAATTTTACGCGGCAATTCATGGCGCGATGGCCTTCCTTTCCGCAGCGGAAGCACGTGAAAGGCTTGGTTTTGCTGGTGAAACTCCCTTTCCCCTCACTTCTGGGGTGGAGGGGGGCTTTTGGAGCTGCTGGAGGGGATTTCTCTGCTTCTCCCTCTTTCATGCATTGAAGCCTGGCCAAATCCAACTCCACATCTGCCGCGTGTTCATACCAAGCAGTCACCCGGCGAGGAATGTGTCTGTTTACGCACTGCTGGTAATTTTTTTCATTCAATCCCTCAGCGAACTGATCCAACAAAGCGTCTTCTGACCACCCCCTCATATAGGCTGACAACTGTTGAAATTCCTGGACATAATCTGGCACCGATCTATTTCCCTGCTTCAGGGTCATAAATTTCAGGCGCCCGCATCTCTCGGTCAGCGGGTCATCAAACCTCCTCTTCATGGCTGCCATAAAGTCATTAAAATTCCTCAGGAGAGAGGGATTGCATTTGTGTAGGCTCACCATCCATTCGGCAGCTTTTTTTTCTAAGGACATTAACACCATTCATACTTTCATTTCATCAGTCTCTAATCAGGTCCATAGATTTCCATATAATTCCAGACCTGAATGATAAAAAATCCTAAAGTCTTAGGATCCCCATCGTATTTGACAGTTAAGGGAGGGACCTTTGCCATTCGGCGTCGCCTCCCCCCCCTACTCTTTGAGCGGCCCTAGCTGGAGGGGGGAGGCTGTTTCTGGGGTTTTTTGCGCTCAACCCCCCTCGGCTTCTTCACCCTCCCTTAACCTATGCATCGAGTACCTTTGCTCAAGATCTTCAGCTGGCTCCCTTTCCACTGCTCTTTCACGGCTCTTGCGTTCAGACAAAGCTTCCTCGAGGAGTTTCATGGCATGGGACAGCTTGTAATCCTCTTCCCCAGAGTCACCCCAATCCGCAGACTTTTTCTTTGGTCTCCTTCTCGTGAGTCCAGCATCCAACTCCTCCGACTCCTCTTTTTGTCCCACACCCAAAGTCCATCTTGGACAAACAACTGGCTCTTCCATCCTTAGCCCAGCCAGTCTTTCAGTTAAAGATGGTCCTGCCATCGCCCCTTCATTTTCTTCTTGATCACTCACATGCAAAGACATTTCTTCTTGTGAGGGCACCCCCCCTCTATAGGTTGTAGCTCCGGGTGGGGTGGAAATGAGACTTAGCTTATTGTCAGCCTTTCTTCATTCAATAATCAGGAAAGAAAACCACCGGACTCCATTTTGTTGAAATCAAGTGTACTTTTACTAATTATAAATGAACAGATGCAAAGCTAAGCTAAGTCTGGTTAATTAGGCGCGAAAGCGAATAATATAATGTATAATTCATTCCCTTCTCCTTGGCATCCCCGTGCACAGTCCAATCATAATTCTCCCAAATGTCAGGTGTGAGATAACTTCGAAAGTCATCACCAGGATGGAATGCTGGACCGTTGGCCTTGGCGGGAAACACTCCTCCTCAACATGCGCAGTAAGGTGGACAGTTCAGCGTCTAGAAACTTCCTCCAGCACAACAAAGATTCCCCTCCCAAATACCATGCCCCACGTTCCCCGTTTCAATGGCAGCCGAAGCAGCAGCTCTTATGTATGAGAGATGCAAAGAATATTTGGCTTGAGAAAACAACAGCCAAATGCTACTTTAAATTTGTAATATGTATGCGTAATTTAAAGTTGTAAAGGGTTTTACAAAAATTCTGACAATTATATTATTTCAAATTACTTTAGTAGTGTATTCTGTAGTAAAGTAATGGGAGCTCACTCCGTTACGTGGCGCTAGGGATTCGAATCACCAAACTGCCAACTTTACTGATTGACAAGCTCAGCGTCTTACCACTGAGCCACCGAGTCCTTATGAATGACTGTAGAGATGGAAAGGCAAAGAGTTTGATTCTTGGCAAGCTGTTTTGAATATCATTTAACATAAATTTCATAGATTAAGCAGGCCTTTCCAATTTAGTTATTGTATTGATGACTTTGGAAAATATTTGCTTCTGAAAGATATGCTAACGTACTATAGTGTGGCATGGGAACAGCAAAACATACTTGGTCTGATTGAGGTTTTTTGTCATCTTTCTTGCCTAGAAAAGTATACTCTCCTTACGGCAATTAATGCCTAATACAGAGACCTTTGTAGAACAATGTCTTCAGCAATCTGCCCCTCAAACAGCTTCTTCTACTTATTCCACTGCATCATCAACTTCTTCCACAGTTGCTGATGGCACTTTGGCCTCCTCTCAACCTGCAACATCAGTCCCCAGCTCTCCACTTCAAATATCTTCTCCACGGACATCCATTTTGGTACCCTGCACGACTACAAGAAGTGATTCTGTGTCTCTTCCACTTGTTGAGGCAGCTTGTGCTTTGGCTGCAGGAGCACTCTCTTACCAAGATGACAAGTCCATCCTCTCCACTGAACTGATTGGAGGAATCAATACCATGAAGGCCATACAGACAACTTCCACTACAGAGGAGACGGGAACAGTTTCTCTTCAGGTAGCAAAGCCAGACCCAACATTACCTTCAACTACTTTTACTACTAGTTCTATGAAGTCAGCCGCATCAGCTGGGATGTCGTCATTTGAAGTGGCAAAACTGCCCTTGGCTACTACAGCAACCTCTGCTACATCAGTAACCACAACTCTCCAATCTGTCCTGCCTATCACTGGGGCGCCAAGCGCTGTACGGGTTCCCCATCCCAATTCTGCCCTTCCCCAGCCAATTTGGAGTTCTCTGGCTGGAAAGGTAAAACAGTCGGTAAGTGAACTTGGCTTGATACTTCATCCACAATGTTTTGAAATGTGTATTGCAGAATCTGGACCTTTTGAATTGACTTATTCTGAGTAGTACAATTCAGTCAGCAATTCACATAAGCATCTGCAACAAGCCACCATGGTGAAAATTATGATGACATGCAGGCTGCCCTCATGTACTAGTGCCCTGACAAAAGTACATATGTAGTTTCGTCAGTCTATCCACCCTGGGGCATTTTATGAATTCTTTCCTCCTTCAGTGAAATTTATGAACACTTATAGCAGTTATATACTTGTTAGATACTGAAGGTCTTGTTATTGTGATGGGAAACAAATTTAATAAATAAATGTGCCTTAACATGTGGCACACAGGTAGTCTTCAGTTAATGGCCATTTATTTAGAGGCAATACTGAAGGAGGAGGCTTAAGCTGGTCCTCAAAGTTTATTTATTTATTTTAGTTTAGTTTATTTGTCAACAAGTACAAGGAAACAAGTATGAAAAACATGAAAAAATGGCACAAATAAATGGATAAAATAAGCAAAACATAGCCGTAAACACATAAAAAGAGTACATATAAATGGGGCAGTAAGACAGGGACGGTGGTCACGCTGGTGTGCTTATGCACGCGCCCTTAGGGATCTCTTAAGAAATGCGTGAGGTCCAGGGCAGACAGCTTAAGGTAAAAGGTATGGGGGTTAGAGGAACTAACAACAGGATCAGGTAGGGTGTTCCACATATTTACTACTCTATTGCTGAAATTGTCTTTCCTGCAATCAAGATTCAAATGGATTACATTTAGTTTATATCTATTGATAACCCTTGTGTTATTGCAGTTGAAGTGAAAGTAGTCATTAACTGGTAGGACATTATGGCAGATTATCTTGTGCACTAAGCTCAAGTCAGAACGTAAACGGCGTAGTTCAAGGTTATCCAGGCCTAAAATTTTAAGCCTGGTGGTATACAGAATTTTATTACGAGCAGAGGAGTTGAGTACTCTTCTTATAAAATACCTCTTGACCCTCTCTAATGTTTTGATGTCCGAAATGCAGTGTGGGTTCCAGGCAGGTGAGCCGTATTCAAGTCAGTGGTGGGTTCCGTGTGGTACAGCCTGGTACAGGCGTACCAGTGGCAGCTGGGAGCTGCAGTGACCGTACCAGAACAGTGTTTTGATGGGCCCACCCACCCGCCCATGTTCCTTACCTGTTTTTGAGGGAAACGGGCCAATTGCGCCCACGCTCACAGCGTACGGCGCCCGCACAGCCTTGCTGAGCAGCTGGGGCATTGCTGGGTGGTGACATTTGCATGCATGCACAGTGCGCCTGCCTGATGTGGACGTCTGGCTCCGTTGCAGGGCACCGCTTGCGACAGGATCCGGAACCCACCACTGATTCAAGTATAGGTCTGGCAAAGGTTTTGTATGGCCTAGTTAGAGAAAACTATGTAAAATAAGGTTGACTACTCAATGCCTTTGCACCTGTCGCAATCTGTCACCTGCAAGTCATCTGATTGACATTCAGGAATTTGGCAACCAGCTTATAATTGCTATGACTGCAGCATCTCATGGTCCCATGATCATTTTCCTGGCTTCCAACAAGCAAAAGTCAACGGGAAAGTCACAGAAGGTCACAAATGGTGATCATGTGGAGTTGCGCTTTACAACTTGCTAAGAGTTCCCAATCACCGTTGCTCATTAAGGACCACCTGTGTATAAAAGAAGCTATTAATATTGAGCAAGAAATCAGTCTTGGGATATATCAGAATATGTGTCACACTAGACCAGAATGGAGTTTGTTCGTTTTTGATTTTGCACTAAGCTATGGTTTATTTAATAAGTGTGTAGCCAGACAGAGTGTGAATTGTGCCACGTGTAGTTTTGATATCTGACTAAGGACACTCCTGCCAAACTTCTCTGGCTTCTGAATTTTGGTTCTCCTTCTCTCTTATAATGTAGGGTTCAGATAGTGGACAAGATCTTCTTCAAGTACAGTGTCTAGCAAAATTATCCTTTTTAAAAAGACTGATAATCAGATAGGAGACTTTGGTTATTAAGCAGAGAAATAGTGGGAATGTTTATCATATGTAGGAGGCTGAAATGAGAACTTCCATATATTGTTGTGTGTTACAAAAGCCCAACAAATAAGCAGTTGGGAAATTATTTAGGAAAAGGCGATCATGTCCTTCTTGGTATTATCTGAGCTCTACATCATCAGAGATGAATCGAAGCAGCACATACAGGGGGCAAAAAAGTATTTAGTCAGCCACCAATTGTGCAAGTTCTCCCACTTAAAAAGATGAGAGAGGCCTGTAATTGACATCATAGGTAGACCTCAACTATGAGAGACAAAATGAGAAAACAAATCCAGACAATCACATTGTCTGATTTGGAAAGAATTTTTTTGCAAATTATGGTGAAAAATAAGTATTTGGTCAATATCAAAAATTCATCTCAATACTTTGTTATATATCCTTTGTTGGCAATGACAGAGGTCAAACGTTTTCTGTAAGTCTTCACAAGGTTGGCACACACTGTTGCTGGTATGTTGGCCCATTCCTCCATGCAGATCTCCTCTAGAGCAGTGATGTTTTGGGGCTTTCGCTGGGCAACACGGACTTTCAACTCCCTCCAAAGATTTTATATGGGGTTGAGATCTGGAGACTAGCTAGGCTACTCCAGGACCTTGAAATGCTTCTTATGAAGCCACTCCTTTGTTGCCCGGGCGGTGTGTTTGGGATCATTGTCATGCTGAAAGACCCAGCCAAGTTTCATCTTCAATGCCCTTGCTGATGGAAGGAGGTTTGCACTCAAAATCTCACGATACATGGCCCCATTAATTCTTTCCTGTACACGGATCAGTCATCCTGGTCCCTTTGCAGAGAAACAGCCCCAAAGCATAATGTTGCCACCCCCGTGCTTCACAGTAGGTATGGTGTTCTTTGGATGCAACTCAGCATTCTCTCTCCTCCAAACACGATGAGCTGTGTTTCTACCAAACAGTTCTACCTTGATTTCATCTGACCATATGACATTCTCCCAATCCTCTTCTGGATCAACCAAGTGCTCTCTAGCAAACGGGCCCGGACATGTACTGGCTTAAGCAGGGGGACAAGTCTGCAACTGCAGGATCTGAGTCCCTGGCGGCGTAGTGTGTTACTGATGGTAGCCTTTGTTACGTTGGTCCCAGCTCTCTGCAGGTCATTCACTAGGTCCCCCCGTGTGGTTCTGGGATTTTTGCTCACCGTTCTTGTGATCATTTTGATCCCACGGGGTGAGATCTTGCGTGGAGCCCCAGATCGAAGGAGATTATCAGTGGTCTTGTATGTCTTCCATTTTCTAATTATTGATCCCACAGTTGATTTCTTCACACTAAGCTGCTTGCCTATTGCATATTCAGTCTTCCCAGCCTGGTGCAGGTCTACAATTTTGTTTCTGGTGTCCTTTGACAGTTCTTTGGTCTTCATCATAGTGGAGTTTGGAGTGTGACTGTTTGAAGTTGTGGACAGGTGTCTTTTATACTGCTAACAAGTTCAAACAGGTGCCATTAATACAGGTAATGAGTGGAGGACAGAGGAGCCTCTTAAAGAAGAAGTTACAGGTCTGTGAGAGCCAGAAATCTTGCTTGTTTATACGTGACCAAATACTTATTTTCCACCATAATTTGCAAAAACATTCTTTCCAAATTAGACAATGTGATTGTTTGGATTTGTTTTCTCATTTTGTCTCTCATAGTTGAAGTCTACCTATGATGTCAATTACAGGCCTCTCATCTTTTTAAGTGGAGAACTTGCACAATTGGTGGCTGACTAAATACTTTTTTGCCCCACTGTATATTACGATAGTCAGAAACAGAATATAGCTAGGAGCCATGTGAAACCTTTCACTGAATACGCATCAAGACTAGATGCGTATATAAGCTGCTGTGGGTAGCTATCTATTGCTTTTATTACTTCAGTTTGCTTTTAATTGTTGGGCCCAAGAGAAACGAATGCACTAGTTCACCTGGAATGAAAGCTTACAGGAAGAGGTTAAGTTCACACATATACATTATTAAGCCAGAGCCTTTTTGAATCAAAAGATGAAAACTTAACTGATGTCAGATACATATTAAAATAACAACCCTTCAGTAGGCATCTAAGCCCTAAAAGAAGCAAGATTAATATCCAGGCATCTGCTATGTATGTAAAAGCAATAAAATCCCATTCCTAACCTTTAGTTAAGATAGACTGGCTTGATTGGAAATATGGTAGCTTTGATCATTTCAAGACAGAAAATATTGAGCAATGCTCTGATAAAATGTAAGGCCTTTTCTGCCTTTTTGTTTTAACTTTGGATATCAAAAATCAGGCATGCTGCAAAGCATCAACATCAGTTTTCATCTGTTACAGAAAATGGTATAACCTGGTATTTTATTTAGGTGTTTCACAAATGAAGGCGAATATGTGTGTCCCGGGATAATGTTGCAGGATCCAATCTGAGTCGGTCACTTGGACCAGAGGTTTTGTCTTTCGGACTCGTGCTGGAGCCCATCCTCAGTCACAGAGAAGTTCCCCGAGGATGTTATCCAGCACAAGTCCAAAAACTCGGAAGACAAAACATCTAGTCCCAGTGACTCACCCAGATTGGATACTGTTTAGATGACTTCTTACCTATCTGGAAAAGAGAAATAAAGTTGGGAGAGATGAGGAGAATTCAGGGGATGGATTTTGAAGCAATTCCACAGAGTTTGTCTTCTGTTGAATGGATATTTATGATTGGTATTATTCATTGTAGAAATCATTTTGCGTATAGCAATCTTTGCATAACAGTCATTTTGTGTGAATATTTATGACCTACAGTTAAAATTGCAAATGTGCTTCTTGGGCCAAAAACATTGGAATCTGTAGACTTTACAGAAATACTGAATAGAGTCATAATTCAGATACTCGAGTTCAGATGCCTCTGTTGCAATCTTTACCCTCATTTCTGCTTTATGTAATGTACTACAGCCTTACGAGCCATGGTGGTCACAGTGGTTAGAGTGCAGTACTGTAGGCCACTTCTGCTGATCACCGGGTGCCAGCAGTTTGGCAGATCAAATCTCACCAGGCTCAAGGTTGACTCAGGCATCCATCTTTCCGAGGTTGGTAAAATGAGGACCCAGATTGTTGGCGGCAACATGCTGACTCTGTAAACCGCTTAGAGAGGGCTGTAAAGCACCGTGAAGCGGTATATAAGTCTAAGTGCTATTGCGTATGCAGTGGAGTACCCCAAGACTCTGTTTTAGACCCAGTACTCTTCAACATCTTCATCAATGATTTAGGTAAGTGAATAAATGGGGAACTCATCAAATTTGCAGATGACACCAAGCTGGCAGGAATAGCCAACACTCCAGAAGACAGGCTTAAGATACAGAAGGATCTTGACAAACTTGAACATTGGGCATTATCCAATAAAATGAAATTCAATGGTAAAAAGAGTAAGGTTCTACATTTAGGCAACAAAAACGAAATGCACAGGTATAGTATAGGTCAGTGATGGCGAACCTATGACACGCGTGTCAGTGCTGACACGCGTAGCCATTTGGGGTGACACGCACAGGATTTCATGCGATTCATCCTCGGCTCCTGCACGGCCGCCGAGGATGAAAGAATCTGTGCTGGAGGAACGGGGGGGGGGGACATGTGATCTCTCCCTCCCACACTCACTTACTGTATCGCCGCCGCCCCTTTCTGAGCGCAGGGGCTGCTGGTAAGGCGTGCGTGCCGTGCGCACACACGTCATCAGCGCAGCGAGGGAGGACCCGCAGGAGAGGAGCGCGGGAACAGTGCGCTGTTTATTTATGAAAGGCTCTACAAATTTAAACTCTGCAAGTTTGAGCATTGCTCACTCCATAGCTCAGCATGCAAAAGCGCTTAATGAGGGAGAATTTATTAAAGAAACTCTCCTAAGATGTGCGCCAGTTCTATTTCACGATATGCAGAATAAAGATGCAATTATTAAGAGAATATCTGAGTTCTCTTGGGGCGGGCTGGAGCGGCATGTTGATGAGGACGTGGAGCTGGAAGCAGCCGACTCCACAGCCCTGGTTCACGGCACCCCAAACAAGTTCAATAATATCAAAGGCAACATACGAAATCGACTGATGAACAAAGAAGTTACTAAGCAGGTATGTTAAATAATTTGTTTTTGGTTTATTAAATACAATTATATATTGCAATTATACATTTTTGTAGTTTAAACTATAAATTGCGCAAAATTATGTTTTTGTCGAAGTGACACACAACGCAAGTTATGCTTGATTTTTTGCCGATTTTTGACACACCACGCCAAAAAGGTTGCCCATCACTGGTATAGGTGGTACCTTCCTCAATAGTAGTAACTGTGAGAGGGATCTTGGAGTCCTAGTGGACAACCATTTAAATATGAGCCAGCAGTGTGCAGCAGCTGCCAAAAAAGCCAACACAGTTCTAGGCTGCATAACAGAGGGATAGAATCAAGATCACGTGAAGTGTTAATACCACTTTATAATGCCTTGGTAAGGCCACACCTGGAATATTGCATTCACTTTTGGTCACCATGATGTAGAAAAGATGTGGAGACTCTAGAAAGAGTGCAGAGAAGAGCAACAAAGATGATTAGGGGACTGGAGACTAAAACATATGAAGAACGGTTGCAGGAACTGGATATGTCTAGTTTAATAGAAAGAAGGACTAGGGGAGACATCATAGCAGTGTTCCAATATCTCAGGGGTTGCCACAAAGAAGAGGGAGTCGAACTATTTTCCAAGGCACCTGAGGGTAGAACAAGAAGCAATGGGTGGAAACTAATCAAGGAGAGAAGCAACTTAACAACTGAGGAGAAATTTCCTGACAGTTAGAACAATTAATCAGTGGAACAGTTTGTCTCCAGAAGTTGTGAATGCCTCAACACTGGAAGTCTTTAAGAAGATGTTGGATAGCCATCTGTCTGAAATGGTATAGGGTTTCCTGCCTAGGCAGGGGGTTGGACTAGAAGACCTCCAAGGTCCCTTCCAACTCTGCTATTGTATTGTATTGCTATTGCTTAATGTAATTCAGCTTTAGTTATATTTCTGTTTAAAAAGGAGTATATATATAATAATATTTCTCCTCCACATTCTTAGGCAGTCCAGCAACCCTCTGGAAACATCTTAAGAAATGTGGCCAAGCATCAGCAGGTTCCTACTCTCCCTAATGTGAACAAGTTATGTGAAAAAAGACCATTGAACACTTTTATCCAAGGTAGGCATCTCCCTGCAGATAACATTGTGTTGCAAGTGACTTACGCTTTAACCAAAAAGACAGCACTTCTAGGTTCTAGTTTTGGCATCATGTCTGAGTGAGGCTTTTAAAATTAAATATGTTATTAATTTATTAAACTAGAATAGAGCTTGAATGTAAGCTGAGAAGTTGGCATATTGAGAATAGGAATCATTTTGTGGTTGAGCTAAAAGATGAATCCTTTGGAAGTTGCCTTTCATCCCTGCAGTTTCTATTAGCCTCATATTAAATTTCTGAACAATAGATACAGAATTGTTGCAGAAATGTACTGTAGCTATGATCTGTTGCTGTGTATTGTGTTGCTGAAATGGAGATAACTAATATTCATAAATTTTGATGGGGGTTATAAATATATTCTGATATGGCTGCTAAAGGGCAGATTAAAAAAATACAATTTAATAAGTGCTGTGGTTGAATCCTTTTGGTGCTTGTAGAGTTGAAAATACAGCTGGGATGCTTAGGACTGCAGTTCTCAGCATTCCCACAGCTGAAATACGCCATGTTGGAAATAGTTTTCCGTAATAGAAAAGTATTGTGATATCCCAGGAGTAGGCGGATTGTCACAATACTTTATCAACAAATAAACAGTGTAATTATTCAGTTGCATGGGGGTGGGGGTGGGGGTGGGGGTGGGGAAATCTTTCAGCAGTTTGTCTATAAGAGAGAATAGGCTGTTTAGAATTGACTCTTTTTATTTGAGCAATTGCCTCCTTCTAATCAAGTAGTTATTTCATTATCTGTACTTGAAGGTGACTTACAGTATAGACTTTAGTGAAGCCTCCATGTCTATCAAGAATATTGCTCTTTTCCATGCCCTAGTAGAACAACTATACAAGTACAATGGACCTTGATATATGCATATGTTTTCACTTCAGAATTGGATATAGCCTTTATAGTTTTTTGTGCATTTGGTGAAATGTCATTTTGGATTTTGCTTTCTGTTCTGGATTGTTTATCTTTTTTAGGCTCCATTGTGAAACAAATTACCTTGGCAGGAAACAAATTTCTATCGCTTGAAGCGTCTCCTGTTCAGAGAAATAAAATAAGAGAGAGTGGAACAACATCCTTCAGGTAAAAAAATAAGCAGTCAGAAGTTTATTTGGCTACAGGGAAACCTGAGTTGTGCCTATGTCGGCATGTGGGTATAAATATTTAAGATTTCTGATAACTGTCCTCACTTCCTTACTTCAAAGATTTAGAGCTGATAATTGAGGGAGGGAACAGGGGACTCCAAGATTTTGTCCTAGCAGCTGTTTTAGACAATACTTTTGCAGCTCCATTGGATTCCAGGAGCACAAAACCCAAGCTTTCACTTGGTTAACTGATAAGTTTTAGTACATATGTTGTTGCCTCAATAAACAAAACTGATTGCTTACTATTGAAAATGTATTAAATCAAATGAAAAATACCCATATAGAATAGAATAGAATTAATAGAATAGAATAGAATAGAATAGAATTCTTATTGGCCAAGTGTGATTGGACACATAAGGAATTTGTCTTTGGTACTTATGTTCTCAGTGTACATAAAAAGACAAGATCATAAGGTACAACACTTAATGATAGTCATAGGATACAAATACGTAATCAGGAAACAATATCAATATAACTTGTAAGGATACAAGCAACAAAGTTACAGTCCTGTAGTCATAAATGGGAGGAGATGGG
The DNA here is from genome assembly GCF_051295495.1 of Thamnophis sirtalis. Taxonomy (NCBI): domain Eukaryota; kingdom Metazoa; phylum Chordata; class Lepidosauria; order Squamata; family Natricidae; genus Thamnophis; species Thamnophis sirtalis. The sequence continues at coordinate 148,397,798 of NW_028261382.1, read as the reverse complement.
TGATAGGAACGATGAGAAGACTAATAGTAGTGCAGCCTTATTGAATTGTTTGACAGTGGTGAGGAAATTATTTGTTTAGCAGAGTGATGGCGTTCAGTTCTTGTGACTAGTTTTCTTGGTGTGCAGTGCCCTATAGCATCGTTTTGAGGGTAGGAGTTGAAATTTATGTCCAGGATGCGAGGGGTCTGTAAATATTTTCACGACCCTCTTTTTGACTCATGCAGTGTACAGGTTCTCAATGGAAGGCAGGTTGGTAGTAATGGTTTTTTCTGCTATCCTGATATGTTAAAGAAACCCATGTATGAAGCCCCAGAACTCATCATTATTAATATGTTTCTTTGAATTTGAATGATAAAATCTGGGGATATTTTCTGTGTAATATAATTGCTTGAAAGGTTTTAAGCCATTAAAGTTTGAGGAAAATTAAATGCATATTTGTTTTTATTATGGTAATATATTCAAAACATATATAATATATAATCAACTGTGAAAATTGATTAGAAGTTTGGAGAAGTAGCAGAGCAACGTATGATGAGGTCTTTCAATAAATACTACAGATGTTTGTGCTGCAGCTGATCGATGCCAGATTACCTTCGGGCTTACCTTTCTGAAGAGAGCAGAACAAAACATTTATATATATTTTAAGGGAATTATTTACTGAATGATACATGGGATTTTTGAGAGCCAGTTTGATGTAGTGATTAAGGCATCAGCCTAGAAACCAGGAGACCGTGAGTTCTAGACTTGCCTTAGGCATAAAGCCAGCTGGATGATCTTAAGCCAGTCACTTTCTCTCAGCTCGAGGAAGGAGGCAATGGTTAAACCACCTCTGAAAACACTTGCCAAGGAAACTGCAGGAACTTGTACAGACAGCCTCTGAAAATCGGACACGTTAAATGGAAGAAAAAAAAATTAAAGTCTTTAAATTTAATTAAAGCATACATCTTTATTAACAATTTGCAAAGAAGCTCTAATTGTCTGCTGAAAGGAAAGTCATGGGATGAATTTGTTTGGACCCCAAATATAAGCAATGATTTGGAGAGGACATGGGCATCCTGGTTGCAGCTGTCCCCATCTCCTTTAGGGACCTTTGTCTTCTGTATTGGGGCCATAACTTTGCAGTTTTAGGAAAGTACATGTTTGAGTTAACGAGACAACAATAAAATTCATGTCCTCATACCCTAATGCCAATTCCTTAGCCTAAAAGGGTAAAAGTAGATGCCACTTAGTGACCGCAACTGGACAGGCAACTTGGTTGCTAAGCACCTTGGCTACTAAGCAAAAAAAAAAAAATCGCACAACAGATATTCCTTCCTATTTGGTTGTTAAGTAACTTACATGGTCATTAAGTGAAATATCACATTACCATAACTTGTGGTTTTATTTCTGCATTCTTCATTAATTCTGCTTGTTGCAAGCTTTTTGGGAAGCCTGTAAGTGGCAATGTCATGATTGTGGGTCACTTACAGTAGTTATAAATGTGCACCAATTGTGAAACACCCAAATGATATTCATGGACTGAGGGACGCAGCGATGGTCATCAATGTGACGACTAGTTACAAAGCTGGGTTTTTTTTTTAATGCTGTTGTAACTACAGACACTTGCTAAACAAGTCAATTGGTAAGTAAGGACTACTTGTATTTTCCTGGAACTGTGCAGCTATTGCAGGGGTCCTCAACCCCTTGTCCATGGACCAGAACCGGAACTGGGCTGCAGCAGGCCAGAAACAGAGCCGTGCAAGCAAATGAAGCCCCATCCGCAGGATACAGGCAGCATACAAACTCACACTCCCTCCGGTCCGCGGAAAAAACTCTCTCCACAGAACCGGTCTTTGGTGCTCAAAACGTTTGGGGCCACTGAGATATTACATAAGCAAGGAAAAGGGGGGCTCCCTTGAGGCGGGGCAGACCAGTTTTGTGAAGGTGCTTGCCTGCCCTCATGCTTTCTATATCTGAACGAAACAATTGAAAAAGGCAGTTGGTTTCTTCAATCTCCATTCTCATTGTATAGGAAAGTATCAGAAGTCCAAGTATGTAAGGATAATTTTCTTTTTATAAAACACTCTGAAATCTCTTCTTGTATGAGCAGCGCCCTGTTCACAGTGGAGAACAAAAGCCCCCTGCCTTATTCTTGTGACTATTCGTTTCTTAGTATCGAGAGGTTTAAACCATATGTCAGTTCCTTTCAAGAACAAAAAATGAAAATGTTATTGGCTATTTTGAATGAGATAGGTACAGTATGCGTCTATTGGATAGTACCATTTTCTGGTCCTAGATTAAATTAAATTATTCCATCAAGATTCAGATTATAACACTCTTTCCTGGCTCATTACACCTGTCCCTATTTTTAGAACAATGGAGTAATTAAATAATATTAAAAGTGCATAGTCACTATTTGAACAGCAGAGGGTGGTAAAGACTTGCTTGTTCAGTTCATGGAAGTTTTGCCACTTGCAAATTTATTAAATGAGATCCAGAAAGGGTTTTCAATAACTTTGAATAACTGAATATATCAGATTCAATGTTATTTGAGGGCACATATGTAAGTTATCAGTAACATAAGTGGAGAGAATAGGTTTCTGTAATAGATGGAATAATTGAATATCAGTCTGGATGAATGGTTCACAAATACCTTTGAATGTTTCTTAAAAGTGTGATCTGAGTATCTCTGGATGTCCCTTAAGACTCCCTTAGGGGTCTGCAAAATCAAAATTATTTGCCAAATATTGAATACATTTGCAAAAATTTAAAACATTCTTTTCATTACTTTTTATTTGTTAAAAAAAATAAAAGTTTCCACGAGAAATTTACTTACATTCATGTCTAATGGTTTCATGTTATTTTTACCTGATTTAATAAATATTCTACAAATGCGTCAGTGTTCATTTTTAATACAGTTAATATCATACAAACACTTCTTATTTTTAAAAGTGTGGTAGAGAGAGGGTTCCTGAAAGCAAAAGGTTTAAGAAATTCTGCCTTAGAAGAAGGACATTTGTTTCCCATTTGTGTAATCCTAAGTATTTGGCCCCAAACATAACAGCTTGCAAAATTGTAGATGATGAAAATATACATGTCTTTCAGTGGACAAATATGCCCCATTAAAACCCCAAATTTTTTAATGCTATCCTTTGGCAAAATTTTATTAGGACCACCCATGCTTTTTATGTTAAAGGATTGTACTCTTCTTTGATGAAAGAAGTGATCAAACTGAAATGAATTACTCTTTGTAGTAATTCAGTAGAAAGTATCCAAAGGGAGTGGGTGTTCAATGAAGCAGCAAAATGTGTCCGATCCTTGTATAACTTTTGTTAAGTATTTTTATATTTTTCTCCCAACCATTCTACATAAATGCCAGAGAAGAAGATGCTGATTTCCAACTATGAAATGTGTATTCTGGTCAGGATGTGTCTTTGTTACAGCTCTTTTTTTTAAATTACTACTTAATGTATGAGATTTTCTCTCTGGATATATGTAGGAAAAATAGCTTAGTAATTAGTGATAGTAAAGTAGAAGATTAATGGAATATCTCAGTTTTTCTCATTTTAAGTTTAATTCCTACACCTGTCTTAAATATTTCAAGTCATTTTGCCAAGATTTCTTTTTTATATGTGCCATTTTCATTTTAACTCCATGCAAAAATCAAGTGGATATTTTAAAACAATGTTCCAAATGTATAGAGTTTCAAAAATCTTTTCCCAATTATACACCAGAAATTTGACAAATATTATTTGCTTAAAGATTTGATCCTGTTGCTTGAAAAATCATAGAATACAGTGTTTGTATTTGTATTTTTTGTATTTGTTTATTATTTATAGGCCGCCCTTTTCCCTGAGGGGACTCAGGGCGGCTCACAATTTATGGGGAGGGGAATACAAGACGAGACATGAGACAGTACATAAGTAAAAGTAGAACACAACATTCATTCATCATTCAGGTGGGGACGGATTAGAATCTTTATCCCCAGGCCTGACGGGATAGCCAGGTCTTGAGGGCTGTGCGGAAGGTCTGGACGGTGGTGAGGGTGCGAATCTCCACGGGGAGATCGTTCCAAAGGGTCGGAGCTACTACTGAAAAGGCTCTCCTCCGCGTAGTTGCCAGTCAACACTGACTGGCGGATGGAACTCTGGATAAAAACTGGATGTTAAATGCTGACTTTTATGCTATAGAAATGTACGTTGGCCTGGTTCCATAGAAGAAGTATGGAGCTTGACTTAGCATGACTTGTGTCCATGACCTGTTACGGATGAGCGTGGTGCATGCTCATGGAGCATGAGCATTAGATTAGATTGTTCTTGATTTCTCCCTGGGTTAGTAGGAAAATGTGAAACTTTGAATTTTTTGAAATAAGATTCAGAACAGAGTTCAGTAAAATGATCCAAACCAGACTTCATTATCCTAATTCTTACTGCTTAATGCATAGAAATCTGAAGAAGACAAAATTCTACTGTTTATTTTGTAATCGTATAGTACCAATACTGTTTCTAAGGAACCAAAAAGAATATCATTCTTGATAACTTGTCTAATGTTCTACAGCAGTGAAAATAAATCTTCCTGAGCATGTTTGTCAGCTTTTTTTTTTTTTTTTTTTTTAGTCATTTATTTGACATTTATAGGCCGCCCTTTTCCCTGAGGGGACTCAGGGCGGCTTACAATTAATAGGGAGGGAGTGCAAGACAGAACACAAGAAAAAAAGAAAAATGTGAATAAAAAAATAAACCAGTAAAACACAACATTCATTCAGCATTCGGGTGGGGCGAGGTTAGGGTCTTATCCCCAGGCCTGACGGGATAGCCAGATCTTGAGGGCTGTGCGGAAGGTTTGGACGGTGGTGAGGGTGTGAATCTCCACGGGGAGATCGTTCCAAAGCGTCAGAGCTGCAACTGAGAAGGCTCTCCTCCGCGTAGTCGCCAGTCGGCACTGACTGGCGGATGGAATTCGGAGGAGGCCTACTCTATGCGATCTGATGGGATGCAGGGAGGTAATTGGCAGAAGGCGGTCTCTCAAATAGTCAGATCCACTACCATGGAGGGCTTTATGAATGGTAAGTAGCACCTTGAAGCGCACCCGAAGATCAACAGGTAGCCAGTGCAGCTCACGGAGGATCGGTGTTATGTGGGCGAACCGTGGTGCGCCCACGATCACTCGCGCGGCCGCATTCTGGACTAGCTTAAGTCGCCGGATGCTCTTCAAGGGCAGCCCCATGTAGAGCACATTGCAGTATTCCAGCCTAGAGATCACAAGGGCTCGAGTGACTGTTGTGAGGGCCTCCCGATTCAGGTAGGGCCGCAACTGGCGTACCAGGCGAACCTCGGCAAATGCCCCCCTGGTCACAGCTGACAAATGATGGTCAAAAGTCAGCTGTGGGTCCAGGAGGACTCCCAAGTTGCGGACCCTGTCTGAGGGGTATAAATTTTGATCCCCCAGCCTGAGTGATGGAACGTTGGCCAAATTGTTGGGAGGAAAACACAACAGCCACTCGGTCTTGTCTGGGTTGAGTACCAGTTTGTTAGCTCTCATCCAGTCCCTAACGGCCTCAAGACCCCGGTTCATCACGTCCACCGCTTCATTGAGTTGGCACGGGGCGGACAGATACAACTGTGTATCGTCCGCGTATTGATGGTATTTTATTCCGTGCCTCCGAATGATCTCACCCAGCGGTTTCATGTATATGTTGAATAGTAGGGGGGATAAGACCGAGCCCTGCGGCACCCCATAAGTTAGGGGCCTCGGGGACGATCTCTGCCCCCCCACCAACACCGACTGCAACCTGTCCGAGAGGTAGGAGGAGAACCACGGCAAAATAGTGCCTCCCACTCCCACCTCCCGCAGTCGTTGCAGAAGGAACCATGGTCGATGGTATCGAAAGCCGCTGAGAGGTCAAGGAGAACCAGGATGGACACATGGCCTCCATCTCTGGCTCTCCAGAGATCATCGGTCAATGCGACCAAAGCGGTTTCTGTGCTGTAGCCGGGCCTGAAGCCGGACTGGAAGGGGTCAAGATAGCTAGCGTCCTCCAAGGTACGCTGAAGCTGGAAGGCCACCACCTTCTCAACAACCTTCCCAACAAAGGGAAGGTTGGAGACTGGACGGTAGTTATTAAGAACGGCTGGATCCAAGGATGGTTTCTTCAGGAGGGGTCTCACCACTGCCACTTTAAGTGCGGCGGGGAAGTGCCCCTCCCGAAGGGAGGCGGTAACGACCGCCTGGATCCAGCCTCGTGTCACCTCACTGCTGTTGGCAACCAGCCAGGAGGGACACGGGTCCAGTATACAGGTGGAGGCGCTCACAGCTCGCATAGCCTTGTCCACATCCCCGGAGGCAACATCCCCGGAGCTCTTCCTAACTCTCCATTTTAGAATATTGTTTGCACTATATTCTTCAATTCATTTAGATGTTCTATGCAAAAATTTGTACCTTCATCTCCCTCCACAATTTCTTTCTTCTGGCTTATGTTCACACAAGAATATAAGGGCTGTCATGTGGTGGTATTTATTTGTGGATTTTCATTTGATATTCTGGATAAAAACTGGATGTTAAATGCTGACTTTTATGCTATAGAAATGTATGTTGGCCTGGTTCCATAGAAGAAGTATGGAGCTTGACTTAGCATGACTTGTGTCCATGACCTGTTACGGATGAGCGTGGTGCATGCTCATGGAGCATGAGCATTAGATTGGTTTGTTCATAAATTAAGATTTTAAGAATTCTGGGAGTAAATACTGACCCTCACATTTTTGTGGTTTAGGCTGTCTCACTTGTCTTTGAAGGCCTGTATGCAGTTCATTTCTTAATGTTTCGCACACTGACTGCCTAAATTGGTTTCTTAATGTAAATGAAACAGTACTAAGCCATTAGTGTTTTTATGTTACATTTTAGTACTATATGCCAAATAAGTGAAGTAATTCATTTTTTTCTAAGGATAAATATTACATTTATTTAATGGAACACATTTATTTCCTTGCATAACCCAATCCAAAATGTATGCTTGCTTTTAGGGAAGAAGATGACATTAATGATGTGGCTTCTATGGCTGGAGTTAACTTGAGTGAAGAGCACGCATGCATATTGACCACAAATTCTGAAGCAATCGGTACTGTTTTGTGCTCTTGTTCAGAGAAGCTGCTCCTCTCTTCAGAGGCATTGCAGAAGAGGATATTAAAAAAAGGTGAGAAGAATAGTTCTTCAAACTCTTTGTTTGAAGAAGGGACACTTTTTTTGTCAAAGCAAAAGTGCCCAATTTAAACAGTAAACTGATGGCATATCATTACTAAAATGGATGTAATGGAACTCCTGTGTAACATTGTTAACATTCATCTTGAAAAAAAGAGCATACATTTGAAGTTACCCTTAAAGTATTAAAAGTTTTATTTTATGTTATTTTTAGGGTTATGGCATCAGCACTATTAGATTTATTTATTTTTTGAGGCCAACTTGAACAGAATTGCAAGAGTGTTTCTGAAAAGATTATATATAAATGAAAATATATGAAACAAACAATTGATAAAAATCTACCTGTACCTTTTCACCTATTTGGTCAGAAATTGAAACATTTTCAAGCAAGTACTAAGCCACTTGAATTTCCTATGTCTGTCATGCATGATTTTCTCAAAAGAAGTTAAAGGTTGCTTTAAATATTTGTGACTTTGTTATCAACTGTAAGTTTCTGGTCCAAAAGTTCATGATTGCCAAGTCCACTTTGTTTGCTAATAGAGGTATTGGTATTGGTATTGTATGATTTATTCAGGGCAGTTAGAAAAGATGTGCTTTTCCTGGCCCAAATAGAATGAACCCAGAGACTTTGTTCATGTCTTGCTTATGCAGCTCTCCTGAAAATTCCCTTGGAACAGTGGTGGGATTCAAAAAAAATTACTACAGGTTCTGTGGCGTATCTTGGTGGGCATGGCAGGGGAATGGATACTGCAAAATCTCTATTCCCTCCCCAGTCCTGGGTGAGGTTACTGCAAAATCCCAATTCCTTCCACACCCCACTAATCTGCTTTTCAGCTCCGTTCTCCTGTGCAGGGCAACAAAAGAACATCCAGCAATCGGCTGGTAGGCAGCAATAGACCGACCATCATCTGGGACTCGGAGGCTCATAGGCAGAAAATAAATGGGGGCGGGGCTAGTCAGAGGTGGTATTTGCCAGTTCTCCGAACTACTCAAAATTTCCAATACAGGTTCACCAGAATCGGTCAGAACCGGCTGAATACCACCTCTTCCTTGGAAGATAGTTTTTGCTACATCCTTTCTTTAGTTTTAAGTTTACTTAAGAAATTCATCCACAGTACTTGAAAGCAATTTTCTATGATTGTAATACAAATTACATTAAGAGGATCAGACAGGAGCCTAAATCCATGTTTAACCTGATTCCAGAATTAGTCTTCTTGTTAACAGTGCTAATTTAGATTGTTCTTGAGGACCATTCAAGTATTCAGAGATTTGATTGAAAAGAGTATTCAATTAAACCTCCAAATTAAATTGGAAAGTGTCAAATTGAAATTTTAAAACAGGATTTGAATCTGTTTGGATTGTTTAGATGCCCCAATAGAAGAGAATTTAATTGCTCCCAGCAAGTCTAAGGTCTAAAAATAGAAGAAAAAATGAAAATATGATTTTATTTGACATCCCAGCACTCTTAGCACCATAGACTCCAGAAGTAGCAAATGAATCTATGGCAGCAGTGCCAGACAATATACCCAACCTAATCAAATACAGTAAAGTCTAGATATCCAGAATCCTAGACCTCATCAACCTCTACCTCACTACCTGCTTTTAGTTTGATGGACAAATACATCAACAAATCAGAGGAACCTCCATAGTCTCAGGACTCATATCAGAAACAGTAAATGCTATAGTGAACTATAGAAATTATAGCACTCCCACACATAACAACCAAAATACAGATCTGATGCGTAGATACCTTTCTCAAAATAAAGGAACAACTAGAGAAGGCACAACAATGAATCAACAGCATCTTCAAATGAATAACGTTCACAAGGGAAGGACAATAAAAAGCTAAGGAAGAAACAGAAAGCAGAATACATCATGTCCAATAGCCAACATTTATGTAAGCATTTGTCAGATTAGCATCTGACAAACAAACAAGCAGAAACCGATATCTTAAGGAATTACCAAAAAGAAAAGTGCACCACACCAATAACTGGCAGAGCAAGCTACCGGTATGCCCTTGTTCATAGGCATACTGGCAGGGAAGAAATGCTTCTAAAAGTGAAATAAAGAGGGTCCAACAATTGTACGACTCACAGCTGATCTGCGCGATTTCCCCCCCCCCCCCCACTTTTTAAAGCTTTTTTTTCCTGCTGGTTCGGGCGAATAGGTAGGAAAAAAATGCTTTAAAAAGTGGGGAAACATTGGCCACGCCCACCTGGTCACATAACCCCCCAAGCCACGCCCACAGAACCAGTGGCAAAAAAATAGATTTCACCACTGCTTAAATGTCTAAAAAAGCTAATTCTAGTGAGTCTACAAGAAATGCAGCGTATATGTGTAGCTCAAGGTAATCAGTTCCCAATAATAACAGTAATGCAATATACTTTATAAACATGGAAATGACTCTTCCTGCCCCAGTTAGCTGCAGTCATTGCATCCTATATTTTCTTGGAAGTAAGCCTTGTATATCTATATTTTCGTTTGGAGGAAAGTGAGATGCTGTATTTGAATGAGTTTTGCTTCAAAAGATTTAGGAGTAAAATGTAGAACACCTAGTCTGGGGGTGCAAATTAAGCTATCCATGCTTTTAAACAAATCCACGTTCTTTCTTTGATTACTGGATCAGCATCTGAGTTACTAAAGTGAAGCTTTTTTGCAGTGCCAAAAGTTCTCTCTAAATCTGGCATGTATTGGTTGATAACACATCCCAACAATTGAATATACAAGACAAGGTGACTGTTTAGTTTTCAACAGTGGTATTTCTTGTTCTCTTGCCATAGAAGCCAAGAGCTTCTTTGCATCTATTTTGAGAGCACATTTTACTCTAGGCATAAAATAAGACGCCTTTTCTACATCACTACAGTTGGTGTTTTCAGTTATGACACCTCTGAGGAAGAGATGCAAGAAAATGCCTTTGGGTGTGTATTTTTTGAAGTTCCGTGTCATTGAATCGCCCAGGTACTCATAGTACTTTCCTAAGCTTGCACTGATGGAGGTCAGTTGTCAACTAGACAAAGAACCCTGAATTAATATATGTACAACTTAAGGGCATGACAGAGGTGATGCTTCCTCTTAGAACATTGCTCAGGCAGTTTCACTTGAAACAAACAGCATTCCTGTTGCTCCAGGGAACATTAGTCAAGGGAATGAGGACAGCGGCAGTGCAGAAAAAGCAAACTTTGGACAAGTTGCAGTTATGATAGAAATGGAAAGAGAATGGTTTTGGATCTTAACTGAGTGAGCTGTCCTGCAAGTTATTCTCTAAGCAGGGCGGGTCAAGGTGCCATAGGTTATTTTGGTTGGGGCACAAATAGTACAGATAAGCCTGCAATAGGATGCAAAAGACACATCTGTTCATTAACACATCAGGATTTAATAAGTACAATGTCAAACAGGACAAAAACTATTTCTGTATTTTTAATTACTGAAATTAACTGTATACGCCACGAACTTCTACAGCTACTGCTTCTCTCCTTTTCCAAACCAAAAGGCCTGATTTCTGCATTCCTATTAACTTTATCCTATAAATGACCTTGCAAGGAGAGTGATTCTAGAGGCTAAGTGAAACAATGTCTATTTTCTGAAGCTGTAGGCTAGGTTTTATTAATGTAACGTCTAAGATCTTTGAAGTTGTGACTTTACCAGGAAAATCACAATCTCCCAAACCTTTATTCATAATGGGTATGACTTCCAGGGGGAACAGAATGCCTGCTGTGCTAATTATTTCAATTATCAGCTAGTACTAAAATACGTAATGGATTTTCTCTGCCTCAACAGGTAAAAGGCATGACATTATGGAAGTTAATTCTGATGTTCTGAACTTGATCTCCTATGCTACCCAGGAGAGATTAATAGGACTTCTAGAAAAACTAACTTTAATTGCTCAACATCGTATAAGGACCTATAAGGTAAAAATAATGATTGCCAAGTTTCAGTTCGTCCTTTTTAAATAACTAGTACCTTGGAATGATTCATCTTAATTTATCCTGAAGAATTTATGCTCACGGGACCTGGATCGTACACACTATGCAAAATATTGATAAAACAAACTGTATCCATTGATGGGAAGGAGCAAAAGACTTCTGCAGATTCCTGATTGTTTTGCTTTTATTTGTAAGGGGAGAAAAGTGCATTAACCATTGTAATCATTAAGGATGGCATGTTTTGCTTGGATAAGATCTGGCAATATAGCAATTGAGCATAATCATATAGCAATAGCACTTAGACTTACATGTAGCTTCACAGTGCTTTTACAGCCCTCTCTAAGCGGTTTACAGAGTCAGCATATTGCCCCCAACAATCCGGGTCCTCATTTTACCCACCTCGAAAGGATGGAAGGCTGAGTCAACCTTGAGCCAGTGAGATTTGAAGTGCTGAACTGCAGCTAGCAGTCAGCCTGCAGTACTGCACTCTAACCACTACACCACTTCAGCTCTGTGGAAATTTAAATATGTAAACAGATTTTTTTCTCCCCTTTGATAAAGTAAAGCATCAATTTTTGTTTCAGTAGTATTCCATACAGTTATTTGGGAATTTTTGATTAAGATAAAGATGGGCCACCTGCAACCTTCAGAATCCATAGGAGTTGGGCATCAATAAATTTTAAATGAATAAATAAATAGCCTTCATCTAATTTTAAATCTCATTTGCAATCAATTAAAATCTCTGACACAATCTATTCTGTCCTTTCCCTTTAATAGACAGAGAAAGGTACAGATAGCCACTTATAGCCACTCATTTAGAGACCAGTTACCAATGGCACTGGAAAAGCAGTCCTTGCTCTTATTACCGTTAGAGCATCCCCACAATCATGTGATCAAAATTCATGCACCTTACAATTGGCTTGTATTTATGATGTTGGCAGAATTCTGGGGTCATGTGATCAACATTTACATTTTCCCCAACTGGCTTCAGACAAGCAAAAGCAATGGGATAAGCTGGATTCACATAATGTTAAGTATAATTTACTTAACAATTGCAATAATTCACTGAAGAACCATGGCAAAAAAAAAAAAAGATTGTAAAATCAGATATGACTTACTTAACTGCTTTGCTTAGCAACTGAAATTCTGGATCCAGTTGTAGTCATAAGTGAAAAACTCCCTATATTATGTATATTTAAATGGGCTATGAGACACTTATAACTAACCAATTCCATAATTTTTTCCTAAATGCCTTTTTACATTTTGACTTACTTTGAAGTTAGACACTTGAAATAATGTGTTTGGGAATTTTAAGTATCAGGCAGCATACATTCACCAGAATGCTTTTTCAGAAAACATATTTTTTAGTATTAACTGCAGCTGCCTTTATTTAAAAATCCAATGAGCCCAGTTATATGGTAGTTAGAACAATGAGACTACAGAGTTGTTTTTGAGGTTTCTGCCAGGGATTTTCCCAGGAATGGCTCTACTTGCAAATGAAAGACAAGTTATATTCGAGTGCCACAAAGGGATATGCTAGCGAATAAAAAATTGACTGCATTTGTACTTTAAATGCTTCCAGAAAGGAAACGCGTTAGCTATATTAAGTGATTTGTCTGATATGTAGGTGTTTATCTCTAAAAAGTTCTTGTTTTCTATGGTTAACAAATTACTATATTTCATGTTGTTTTGTAAGTAAATAGATCCTTATGTTGACATCAGTATTTTGTTGTGCAAGTGACAAATTATGCATTTGCTTTTTCCCCCCTTTTTCTACAAGGGGAATAACAAGTACATTTTATCTAATGATACGCGGTCTCAGCTTCAGTTTCTTGAACAATTGGATCAGGTTGAGAAACGGAGGAAAGATGAAGAAGAAAAAGAACAGTTGCTCCGAGCAGCCAAGGTGAGAGAATTTAGAAGGCAAGGAATGGCAGCAGAAATCTTTTTTCTCTTTATTTTCATTGTTGGGACTATTTTACTTCTTTATATTAAAGAAAATAATTTTTAAAACTTGCTGCAGGAAGAATGATATATACAGGTGAAACTCGAAAAATTAGAATATCGTGCAGAAGTTCATTTATTTCAATAATGCAACTAATATATGAGATAAGACTCATTACATGCAAACCAAGATAGTTCAAGCCGTGATTGTGATGATTATGGCTTACAGCTCATGAAAACCCTAAATCCACAATCTCAGAAAATTAGAATATTACATGCAATCAATAAAACAAGGATTATACAAAGAACAATATCGGACCTCTGAAAAGTATAAGCATGCATATGTACTCAGTACTTGGTTTGAGTCCCTTTTGCAGCTTCAATGCGGCATGGCATGGAAGTTACAATCCTGTGGCACTGCTGAGGTGTTATGGAAGACCAGGATGCTTCAATAGCGGCCTTCAGCTCTTCTGCATTGTTCGGTCTCATGTCTTTCATCTTTCTCTTGACAATGTCCCATAGATTCTCTATAGGGTTCAGGTCAGGCGAGTTTGCTGGCCAATCAAGCACAGTAATCCCACGCTCATTGAACCAGGTTTTAGTGCTTTTGGCAGTGTGGGCAGGTGCCAAGTCCTGCTGGAAAATGAAGTCAGCATCCCCATAAAGCTCGTCTGCGGAAGGAAGCATGAAGTGCTCCAAAATCTCCTGGTAGATGGCTGCATTGACCCTGGACTTAATGAAGCACAGTGGTCCAAAGTCCTGTTGCTCAGTGGTCTAAAGTCCTCTTTTCTGATGAGAGAAACTTTTGCATCTCATTTGGAAACCAAGGATCCAGAGTATGGAAGAAGAATGGAGAGGAACACACTGCAAGATGCTTTTAAGTAAAGAGTGAATTTTCCACAGTCTGTGTTGATTTGGGGAGCCATGTCATCTGCTGGTGTTGGTCCACTGCTTCATTAAATCCAGGGTCAACGCAGCCGTCTACCAGGAGATTTTGGAGCACTTCATGCTTCCTTCCACAGATGAGCTTTATGGGGATGCTGACTTCATTTTCCAGCTGCCCACACTGCCAAAAGCACCAAAACCTGGTTCAATGACCGTGGGATTACTGTGCTTGATTGGCCAGCAAACTCGCCTGACCTGAACCCCTTAGAGAATCTATGGGGCATTGCCAAGAGAAAGATGAGAGACATGAGACCGAACAATGCAGAAGAGCTGAAGGCCGCTATTGAAGCATCCTGGTCTTCCATAACACCTCAGCAGTGCCACAGGCTGATAGCTTCCATGCCACGCCGCATTGGAATTGGAATTTGGAATTTGCCTTTTCCCTGAGGGGACTCAGGGCGGCTCACAATTCAAGGGAAGGGGAAAACAAACAAACAAATTACAGAACAAAGACCATATACTATTAAAAACGCAACAATCATACCATTCGGAGAGGGGCTGAGAGTCTTTAGCCCCAGGCCTGCCGGAACAGCCAGGTTTTAAGGGCTGTGCGGAAGGCCTGGAGGGTGGTGAGGGTACGAATCTCCACGGGGAGTTCGTTCCACAGGGTCGGAGCAGCCACAGAGAAGGCCCTCCTCCGGGTAGTCGCCAGTCGGCACTGGGCGGCTGATGGAATTCGGAGGAGGCCTAGTCTGTGGGATCTTATTGGTCTAGTGGAGGTAATTGGCAGCAGGCGGTCTCTCAAGTATCCAGATCCAATACCATGAAGGGCTTTGTAGATGACAACTAGCACCTTGAAGCGAATCCGGAGACCAACAGGCAGCCAGTGCAGCTCGCGGAGGATAGGTGTTACGTGGGTGAAACGAGGCGCACCCACGATCGCTCGCGCGGCTGCATTCTGGACAAGCTGCAGTCGCCGAATACTCTTCAAGGGCAGCCCCATGTAGAGCACGTTGCAGTACTCCAGCCTAGAGGTCACAAGGGCACGAGTGACTGTTGTGAGAGCCTCCCGGTTCAGGTAGGGGCGCAACTGGTGAACCAGGCGAACCTGGGCAAATGCCCCCCTGGTCACAGCTGACAAATGGTGTTCAAAAGTCAGCTGTGGGTCCAGGAGGACTCCCAAGTTGCGGACCCTATCTGAGGGGCGTACAATTTGACCCCCCAGCCTGAGAGATGGAATACTTGGCCAATTAGTGGGAGGGAAGCACAGCAGCCACTCAGTCTTATCTGGATTGAGAACAAGCTTGTTAACCCCCATCCCGTCCTTAACAGCCTCCAGGCCCTGGCTCATCACGTCCATCGCTTCATTGAGTTGGCACGGGGCGGACAGATACAACTGTGTATCGTCCGCGTACTGGTGGTATTTTATCCCGTGCCGTCGAATGATCTCACACAGCGGTTTCATGTAGATATTAAAGAGGAGGGGGGACAGGACCGAACCCTGCGGCACCCCATACGTTAGGGGCCTAGGGGTCGATCTCTGCCCTCCAACTAACACCGACTGCGACCTGTCCGAGAGGTAAGAGGAGAACCACCGGAGAACAGTGCCTCCCACCCCCACCTCCCGCAGTCGTCGCAGAAGGATACCATGGTCGATGGTATCGAAAGCCGCAGAGAGGTCAAGGAGTACTAGGATGGAGGCATGACCTCCATCCCTGGCTCTCCAGAGATCATCGGTCAACGCGACCAAAGCGGTTTCCATGCTGTAGCCAGGCCTGAAGCCAGACTGGAAAGGATCTAGATAGCATTGAGGCAGTAATTGCTGCAAAAGGGGCCCAAACCAAGTACTGAGTACATATGCATGCTTATACTTTTCAGAGGTCCGATATTGTTCTATGTACAATCCTTGTTTTATTGATTGCAGGCAATATTCTAATTTTCTGAGATGGTGGATTTGGGGTTTTCATCAGCTGTAAGCCATAATCATCACAATTATGACAAATCACGGCTTGAACTATCTTGCTTTGCATGTAATGAGTCTATCTCATATATTAGTTTCACCTTTTAAGTTGCATTACTGAAATAAATGAACTGATTTTTCGAGTTTCACCTGTAGATCCTGTTCTATGTAGTAAATATCAATAACTAGGCAGGTGGCAAAATTGCTTTCCCTCTCCTGTCACCAAGTAGGGGTAATTTCTGGAGTTCCTCATGAAAGAAAGTGGATTCTCCTTAAGACTTCCTAATTAATGAAAAAGATAAACTATACAAGTAGTCCTCAACTTATGACAGTTCATTTAGTGACCATTCAAAGTTACAACATTATTGAAAAAAGTGACATGACCATTTTTCACATGTACAACCATTGCAGCATTCCCATGGTCACGTGATCAAAATTCAGATGCTTGGCAGCTGACTCATATTTATGACGGTTATAGCACCCTGGGATCATGTGATCATCTTTTGCGACCTTCTGACAAGCAAAGTCAATAGGTCAATCAAACTCATTTAACAACCATATTACTTAACAATTGCAATGACTCACTTAACAACTTTGCAAGAAAGGCTGTAAAATGAGGCAAAACTCACTTAACAAATATCTCATTTAGCAACCTAAATTTTGGGCTCAATGGTACATTGAGGACTACTTTACCATAAAACTGAAGTTAGTGTATCTAAAAATAGGCAAGAACATGTAAATCAGTGGTTCCCAACCTGCCGCCCAGGCCCCACAGGGGGGCAATTTGATTTTTAATGGGGGGCAATTTGAACCTTGTTTAAACCAGGTTAATAGCCTTTTAGGCTTCCTTTGTGTGAGTAGAATTCACTTTTTGAGTAAAGTAAGAATTATATATCACCGGGGGGGGGGGGATCAGGATTTTAGAGATGCTTAGGTGGGGCATGGCCCAAAAAAGGTTGGGAACCACTGATGTAAAGAAAGTGGGGGGGGGGGGGAGAATCCCAGGAAGTAGACAAATTATTATTAAAGCAAATTATAGTTCAGCCTCAAGAAAATAGCCTATGGAACACTTCTTAATTCTGGAAGTGTTGGGTTGGACGGAAGTTTGATGCTGGCTGGAACTCATGGTACCAAGAGGCATAAGCTGAAATTAACAGCTTCCAGTTAGCCAGCAGGGTGGAATCTCTTCTGCACAGGATCATGGTCCCACTTCCTTCCCATAAAATAGGTCAGTGTGGCATCCCCATCTTACAGGTGTCAGGGTCTGTCTGGCCTTCAGCCAGTTTTTGCAGACTTGTTAAGAACATCTGCTGGCTGATCATCTATGTTGACCTCGTGGCAGATACATTTTAACCGATTATCACAACCCGTATAAACGGCTCTATTTTTAAATCTACCTCATTCTGAAATAAGGGAGTTTAAAATTAGGTCCCCCTAAGGCAGGCCTACTGTATTATTCCAGCAGAACATGGGGTTAGAGCATTCTTTTCCCCCCTTTCTGCCTTTCTTTTCCTTTTCTCTCCCCAAGTGTCTGCTCCTGACATGAACATCATCATGCCTACGCTGGGCCTGACTGACAACGTTAGCATCATTTTTAGTTCAAGCTTCCTCTGGGCTACAAGCAAGGCAACCGTCCCTGATGAAAGGATGTTTGGGCACGGAGGGGGTGGGGTAGGGAGAACCAAGCCAGCCAGCTTGCGGCGCGAAGCCCCTAGAGCTAAGATTTCCAATCAGAACAAAAAAAAACGTAGCTGATTAAATATTTAAGGATAATGTTTGTATTTTGGGTAACTTCCATTACATTTCTTTTTCTGCCTCCCTCCCCCCTTCCTCCTTTTTTTTTTAATAGAGCCGTTGCAATAAAGAAGATACAGAACAGCTGCGTTTAAAGCAGAAAGCAAAAGAGGTACAACTTTCAAGTTACCAGGTTTGGCTTCGTGTTAGGAGGAGAGGTTGGCAGGCCTCCCCTGGCAATTAGGTCAGAGTTTATTTTGCTGTTGCATACCATTTGTGGAGGCCTTGGGGAAGGACAGGAACTGCTGCAGGCAAGGGCAATGCTTCAAATGAGGCCAGTGAATTATCAGCTCTTAACACTTTGCTTTCATAGTTCACAAATAACTATTTCTAAGCAGAGCCCAACTACAGCAACGGGAATATAATGTGGGATTAGGAGAAAGGGGGAAGACACTTTAAGATTTAGCATCTGGGCCTGTACAATAGCCTACATTTTTCCAGGGTAATTGTTCGTTTTGTAAATCTGATACTGCTTATAATTCTTTGGCTGGGAGGTGGTACTGGGATTTAGTTTTAAATGGAAAACGCCTCTGGCTTTTAATTTTCTGGGCCCAGCAGTTTTCTGTTCTGGAATGGAGCCCTTGTTTCACACAGTTCATGTTTAGCTGCAGGGGTTTTAGTTTATAGCTTAGACTGGTTAAGCTGTTACTCCCAGAGGCCTCTGCATAGCAACTGCAGAAATCAACAAATAAGTTCATTTATGTCTGCTGCAGCCTCCTCTCAGTAGCTGACTTTTTACATTTCCCAATATCCATTTCCTGACTTTTTTAGCCGGAGAGAAAAAAGCTCCACTAATTGGAGCTTATTTTAATTGAGCCTTAATATTGGATCTCGCTGGAGTTGCCCCCAGAGCTACTGGGAACAGAATTAAATGAAAATACCTAAGGTTGAAAACTCTGTGAGTGAGATTTTTTTTTTAACTTGACCTACAGATTCTTTTTCCCCCACTGAATAAATCAAGCCTGTTCACATTTCTGATTATTGTTTTCTGACAGAAAACAATAATAAAGACAATTGAGGTGGGAGATGTGTGATACTGAGCTTAAGAAATTGGTTTCTATAGTTACTTGGATGATTCTGTGCCATTTTTTTTAAAAAAAGATTTTTGTAGTAAATGAGTGATTTTTCTGAGCAACCTTTTTCTTGACTGTGCCTCTTGAACTATGAAATTTGTTGTTGCTTAACATTGCTACGGTTGGCTTCTAGATGCCAATAGTAGCAGCAGTGGGTTATTTATGAATGCTTTAAAAGCCCTTATTGCTTGGATTAATGTAAGAGGTGAGGCAAAATAAATAGCAATCCAGTAAAATGGTCGGGAAATCAATGCACCAGTTTTCAGCCAAAGCAAAGAAGATGCGAAGGAGGGAAGAAGTAAAGGTGCATGCCATTCTTTCAGACGGGCTTCTTTCTGCACGTTGCCAACTTTAACAAAAGTGACCTGGTCTTTGGGTCTCATTAGTCTCCATTAAGAGCTGCAAAGCATTCTGTGGGGGACACCATTTGGCTTCACAAGTTTCTTTCTGAACAAGCCAATCTAAACATTCTAAGGGATGGTTTATGAACTGATCGAAGTCAGTAGGCTGGAATTAGGTAATGTAGGGCATTCCAGGATAAAAAAAAACAGAGTTTTCGGGCCAGATCATACCACTATAGAACATATGCATGTTACCATATAATTGAAACACCTTGTACGCTTGTTCATATTGGTCCCTCTTAAAGATATTCCGGGCAGTGTACGTGACATACATTTTATTACAGTAACCCTATGTCAGGGATTTCCAGACATGACAACTTTAAGACTGTGGGCTTCAACTCCCAGAATTTCTCAGCCAGCCAGGTTGGAGACCTCCTGCTTTATATGATAAGCTAGCCTGACAAGCACTGCTGGATCATTGTACTGTTGTGTACAAAAAACCCATCTCTCTACTTTTATGAGTTTACAGCGTGAAATGCATGATAAGGAAAATCAAGAGGGGGGCCATGGGCACATGATGTACTTGTATCTAAGCATCGGTAACTATCAGGCATAAAGACTCAGGGGGTTTATCAAAGGCTAGACTGGGGAACTCAGCACAGAACAAGCTATACTAATTTAGTTGAAAAATGACATCTTGCTGAAGACGATTGTGGAATATTTGAAGAAAGAAAATGATCCTGTAGTGTCAGATATTGCTTATGTAGTTGATAAAATGCAAATACGCCTGAGGGCACCAGTGTAGCACCCCTTTCCTCCAGGATAAAATTGCTGAATGAAATAAAGGAAAGTTTTCCCTGTCAATTCATGTTCAACTTTCCGAGATGTTACTCATCTTCCTTTCTTAGCTGAGGGAGCCAGTGTTGTCCAAAGACATTTCTGTGGGCACATGGCCAGCATTTCTATACGCCACAGCTTAGAGAACGCTGTTACCTTTCCAACAAAGTACTTTTTTTATCTACTTACATTTGCATCGGGTGGGTTGCTGCCGGTTTGCTTCACATGCGCTTTGCTGATGCGCAGAACATGAAAAAATTACTGAAGAATACTGGGGAACCGGTTCGGGGGCGTGGCCAGCCTAGGCCACTGCCGGTTCTGCGACCCAGGCCACAATACCACTACTGGGTTGGCTGACCCAGGCCAAACCGGTAGCAACCTACCTCTGATTTGCATTTCTTTGAACTGCTAAGTAGGCAGGATCTGGAGTAAGAGCAGGAGTTCATCTCATCACGTGGCACTTGGGTCTCAGACCTGAGCTGTCAGCTTTCCACCTTACAAGCTTAGTGTATTTAACTGTGGTTCATACAAGAAATGTGACAGGTACCAAGATTTTAATATTATGGATAAAGTTTTAAGGCCATAAAAAATAGCTGACCTAGGGGACAATATGCTATTATCTACATTAAGATGCAACAAAATTATCCAAGTTTTTTCATTACTGTATTCAGAGGCAGGATTATTAGGCAGCCATAACTGAATAGAGCATCACATCCCTATTTAGGAAATATGTCTAAGTCCGTGTTCATATTAATTCCATTAACTGAGTCAGTGTGTTAATAGCGGTTAAGGTAAGATCCTCCCTTTAAATTCTCTGATTGCAGTGCTCAGTATGTGCCTTTGCTAGTTGCTTCACAACTCGCTTGGGTAAGATAACAAGAAACTGCTTCCACTTAGGAAAGCTGGGTGTAAATGTAGTTGTAATAGTGGTAATAGTTGTGCTATTTTTTAAAAGTAGAAAACTAGGTAGATCTCATATAGAAGGTGCTGGTCATCTTGTGCAGAGAAAAAAAAGATGGTTGGATTTACATTTTTTTGTCTTTATTATGCTTGATAGTGGAACACTGTTTTGGATAGCAGTGGATTCTCATTGGTCATTTATTGAGGATGCTATATTCACCAATTCCAAGGGCCCTCTCAAGATTTCTGTTCTGTGTTTCTAGATTCCAATAGACAATTGTCACCACTGGTGGGATCCTACTGATATAACAACTGGTTTGGTTTGCACTCGCATGTCCCTGACGCGTGCTGCACGCATGTGCAGTTTCCTCATTATTGCTGGGGAGGAAAATAGCTGAGGCGTGGCAGTCTGCTCTGCCGTGTGACTCAACTGAGAGGAGCTACTGGTTCGCCTGAACCGGTAGAATTGTCACCCTGTACATCTGAAGATACCAGGTTGGGGATGGCTGTATCAAGAACACTATTTCTAGATGCAATTAATTGCTGTAGGACAGAATTATTTAGGATGAAGCTAATGTAGGGGAGCAGTGACCATGATTTTAATACCAGAAAATTTCAAAAATCTAGTTCAAGATATAAATATAGCTAAACCATTGGTGAGTAATACTTGCATTAGCACTGAGCTTTAACTTTAATGTAATTGAAAAGGTGCCTAGAAGGTTCAATATGCACATCTTGCATTTCAAAATATAAGAATTTTTTAAATAAAATAATTTTAATTATAAAGTTCTTCATATTCACATGCAGAAAGTTCTACATACAAAGTTGCATATAGTAATAACACTTAGCAATAGATCTTACATACCATTTCATAGTGCTCCACAGTAAGAAGTTTACAGAGTCAGCATATTGCCCCGAACAATCTGGGTCCACATTACCAACCTCAGAAGGATGGAAGGCTGAGTCACCTTGAACCAGTCAAGATTGAACTCCTGGCAGCAGTTAGAGTGAGCCTGCAATACTGCATTCTAACCATTGCACCACCACAGCTCCAACATATTTAGGAAACCTGCAAGTTTTATTAAAAACTTCTACAATAGGGATTTTTAAAATATATATATATTACAAATTAGGATGATTAACTAATTCAGAAGATGCTATGTCAATACTAAAGTCATTAAGTATAATGATGAAAAAGTTATCTTTAAAAAAATAGATACAAATGAACAGATTTTCTGGAAAAACTAATACAAATTGACATTAGTAAAGAACTGAAAATGGAAATGCATTTCAAGAAACAATATTTTTAAGAGAAACAGGACCAAGAAGTCAGGTAGGGCTTTTAAACATTTTGGTTATCAAAGGAAAAGGGAAGATTGACATTGTCCATCTGTTGCTTCTATTAGTTGTTAATGTTTGGCTTTTATTGCTGCTCTGTCCTTTTGGCTTAAAGGTTCTTGTGGTTTTATTTGTGTTTTTAGCAACTTGGAGGAAATGTAGAATATACAGTATATCACCAAAGTGAGTACACCCCCTCACATTTTGTAAATATTTAAGTATATATTTTCAGCAGTTTAGATATTAATGGCTGTGTGTTGCGTTATTTTTGAGGGGACAGCACATTTACGCTGTTATACAAGCTGTCTACTCACTACTTTACATTGTAGCCAAGTGTCATTTGTTCATTGTGTTCATATGAAAAGATATACTTAAACATTTACAAAATATATGAATGCCTTTTTTTTAAACTATAAGTTACTTGATATACCCTTTTTAAATAGTTATTTCAGGCTCA
Organism: Thamnophis sirtalis; assembly: GCF_051295495.1. Classification (NCBI taxonomy): domain Eukaryota; kingdom Metazoa; phylum Chordata; class Lepidosauria; order Squamata; family Natricidae; genus Thamnophis; species Thamnophis sirtalis. Next base: position 148,375,173 of record NW_028261382.1, on the reverse strand, counting down.
TTGTAGAAAGAAGACAATTCAGGTAGTGCTTGACTTAACAGCAATTCATTTAGTGACGGTTCAAAGTTACAACGACACTAGAAAAAGTGACTTATGACCGGTTTTCACAATTACGACCTTTGCAGCCTCCCCATGGTCATGTGATCAAAATTCAGATGCTTGGCAACTGACTCATATTTATGATCGTTGCTGTGTCCCAGTGTCATGTCATTCCCCTTTTGTGACCTTTGGACAAGCAAAGTCAATGGGAAAGCCAGATTCACTTAATGACCGGGTTACTCATTTATCAACTGCAGCAATTTCACTTAACAATTGAAGCAAGAAAAGTTGTGAAATGGGGCAAAATTCACTTAACAAATGACTCACCTAACAACTGAATTTTTGGGCTCAGTTGGGGTCATAAGTTGGGGACTACTTTTACAACATTCAAGTGCTAGGAGAACAGTGGTTGTTTTATGTTGTACGCAGACGGATGAGATCCTTGCAGAAGATTTCCCAGACAATACATTTTTAATGGTAGCAATAACCAATGATCAGGAGTTGATGATTATTTTCTTTAGGGGAAAAAATGAATGTGTTTTAAGGTCAACTTTAGTTAATGGAAAAGTAGTATAGTTTTTCCAAGATAGCAAGCAGCACCTTTTTCCAAGTCTCCATCAGATGGCACTGGCCTTTCATTTGCTTGAACTAGTTTTCTTAATCTGTGTGGCTCCATACTTTACTTGCAAAACACACATTAGAGCAGTGTTTTTCAACCACTGTGCCGCGGCACACTAGTGTGCCATGACATAGTGTAAGGTGTGCCGTGGGAAAAACACTTTATATATAGTCAATATAGGCACAGAGTTAAATTTTTTTAACATTTTCTAATGGTGGTGTGCCTCGTGATTTTTTTCATGAAAAAAGTGTGCCTTTGCCCAAAAAAGGTTGAAAAACACTGCATTAGAGCATAACAAACCTTTGCGCTGTGAACTCCAAAAATGTTAATGCATGTGTTAAATGATTACTTCTACAATATGGATGTTCATTGCCTCTCTATGAGCCCCTATGAATATCCTACTCTCTAAGAATCTGCCAAATTCTTTCCATGTTCAGTACCATCAAATTCATACTTTCGTTTATTATATGCAATGTCTCCATTAAGCAGATAGGAGTTTCCTACTCATCCTTATTATCACAGTTACTCCCCTTTTCTTTTATGTTTAGCTGCTGTCTTCACTGGGGTAAGCACACTTAAATCTTATACGATTTGCTTTCTTATGTTCTTCAGCATCTGAGGTTACTTGAAAATATTGCCTTTGGAGATGCTGTTGTATTTCCCATAATATAACTTGTTGATTTCCTCTAAGTTGCAATAGCACCTATATTGGTGCTATTGCAAACATCTTTTCCCCCCATCTTGATAGATAATCAATTATTCTTTTCAGTCTCAGTCAGTCTTTTGAATCTTTTCAGAATGCCAGCAATGATGGTCTGAAAAGAAATTTAGGTGTTCCATAAAACAGCTAGTATTAAAAATATGTTTGCAAATATACAATTAAATATACAATTAAAATCAAAACTTTATTTTCATATCTATTTTAATCTATCTGTATCAATCCCAAATATAAGTAAAATGTTGCTTTAAAGTTTTACTCTTTAATGGTTTGGAAATAATTTTTACCTATTTAACTGGGGTAGCTTTAGAAATGTAGTTAAAATATTAGGGGATGTAAGCATGCTACAGTAGGGGAGGATTCTGTAGGAGGACAAATAATACTGTTAGATACTTCTCCTGTGTGCTGCTTGGGGAATCCAAGCATGGGTTAACTTTGTCCATTAGCCTTGAGACTGAGTTATGTAAATTGGTGACCATGCCTCCACTGGCCGGATGGGCTCAGTTTTCTTAACTCAGTCCAGCCGACGAGACGTATATCAATTCTTCTCCAGACTTCTGGGACAAATTTATACTCTTTTTCTGGATTTCCTTGCAAGCACGATGGACTTAGTTGGTGGAAAAGATTTGCGATGGGGAGGCGACAGTTCGCTGTCTGCCAGTTCCCTCTATGGCCCCTTTTACCGCTCAGGTATTTCTCTACCGTTTGGAGCCGTTTGGGGTTTGAGTTTTCCCCGCAGGCGTTTAGAGCCTTTGCAGGTGGCTGGGCGGCAAGTGCTTTGTTCCTGCCGGCAGGGGGTTTTCTTCCACAGCGTGGAGCTTCGGCTGGCGCTAACGACGAGATTAAGAGCCCCCGCTGCGTTAAGAGCCTCGGAGCCCTTGAATTGCCTGCTGTTCGCGGCGCGGCTTCTCTTCTCTTGCCGCTGGGAGTTACCCGCCGTTCGCGGCGAGGTTTGCCTTTGCGGAAAGCCGATCGTATTAGGGCAGCGTGCCAGCGATTCCGGCATTATTTTCCCCCTGAGAGCCTAAAGAGACTGTGCTTGTGGCTTACGATTTGAATTTGACGCTCGTTTGTTCGGCGCCATGCTGGGGCCGTTTCTGACGCAGGCGCAGCTGAGACCGGGCATTTCCTCTTCTTGCAGTTGCTGATTCATTGGCCCCTCCCAATTCCCTCACTTCGGCTTTGTGTGCCTTGGGGAGGAGTTGTTTTCCTGCTGCTTTGCTGGTCTCTTTGCCTTACAGTGAACTCTGTGCTCTGTGCCTTTTGAGTCTTTTCGAATCTCAATTCATTGCAATGGCTGATCATTCGGTTATTTGTAAGACACACCAGGCCGCGGCCTGGGCTTTACGTGCTGCTACTGTGGCATCGTTCTTTAATAGGACCTCGGTGCTCTGGCTTAAGCAGTTGCAGGAGAGGCTAGCCCCTGATGAGGTGCACCTTCACCAGGACGTTACTAAAATTATGGCTACCTTGGAATTTTCGGCGGATGCCACGCTTAATGCTGCTAAGTTTGTTTCTCGAGCTGTAGTCTCCAATGTGGCCTCCCGTCGCCTCTTGTGGCTCCGCCATTGGCAGGCTGACATTAAATCTAAATGGCGCCTGGCATCCACGCCCTTCAAGGGCGGGGGTTTGTTTGGATCCATTCTCGATCCCATTCTCATAGAGACTAGGGACAAGCGCAAGGTCCTCCCTTCCTCAGGGGGGCACAATACCAGATGACAGCAGCCATACAACAGATGCCAGTCCTTTCGGGGCGGCTATTCTGGCTACGCAGCGGCCCCCTTTGTTCCCCATTACAACAGGGGCTTTCACCAGTCGCAGGACCACGGCCAGGACCGTGGGGGGGCCAGAGATAGGGGACGCCAACAGCACCAGGCGCAATCCCACAACAGGAGATCCTTTCGTGGCTTGGGAAACCGGTCTTTTCGAAGGTACCGGTGACTCGCAGGGGGAAGAGTCAGTGGGTGGGAGTGAGTCTGCTGGCCTTCGCTCATCAATGGGCGGAAACCACCTCAGACGCCTGGGCCCTTCAGGTGGTGAGGCTGAGCCTCACACTAGAATTTCTCTCCATTCCTCCAAGACGTTTCATCAGGTGCCCCGTTCCCAGGTGCTCAGTAAAGCGGCGTCTCATGGAAGCCGAAATAAATCATCTCATATCCACCAAAGCAATAGAACAGGTTCCCAAGGGGCAGGAAGGTCTAGGGTTTTACTCCATCCTATTTCTGGTGCCCAAAAGCTCAGGAGGATGGCGAGCCATTCTAGATCTGAAAAGACTCAATTGGTACATCAAGTACCAGAGGTTCTAGATGCATTCATTGGAAAGCATCCTGGCATCCATCCGCCAAGGCGACATGATGACATCAATCGACATCAAGGAGGCGTACCTCCATGTGCCCATTCATCCGGCTCATCGACGGTTCCTGCGCTTCCACTTTGCGGGCCGTCATTTCCAGTACAGGGCCTTGCCCTTCGGCCTCTCATCGGCGCCCCGCACTTTTACCAAGCTCCTGGCGGTGGTGGCGGCCTCCCTTTGTTCGGTTCCGGTGAGAGTGAATTGTTACTTAGACGACATCTTGGTCCTGTCACCATCCCAGGACCAGGCCCTATGGGATCTTCAGGTAACGATGGACTCCCTGCGGAGGCACGGTTTCGTGCTGAATCTTCCCAAGAGCCATCTGCAGCCGACTACAACGCTGCTTCACTTAGGGACTGTCATCAATTCCGCCACTTGCCAAGTTTTCCTGTCTCTGGAAAGGCGACAGAGCATCCAACGGCTGGCTTCTCAAGTGTCAGCCTTGTGGCTCGTGCCCCTGGCTTTACTCTCTCAGCTGTTAGGGAAGATTATTTCTTGCATCGACATCGTTCCCTGGGCCAGGTTTCACGCACGACCACTCCAATGGTTCCTGCTTCCTTATCAGAGATCTCACACCAGTCATTCTCAACTCAAGGTCCATCTTTCACCCAAGGCCCTCAGATCACTCCGATGGTGGGCGTCCTCAAAGATTCTCAAGGGGTGTCCGTTCAAAGAGCCGGAACGTATCCAGGTTACGACGGACGCCAGCCTGTTTGGATGGGGCGGCCATGCCCTGGACAGGGGGCACAGGGTTGCTGGTCGGACCGGGAGCTGTCCAACAGCATCAATTGGCTAGAGCTGCAGGCCATCAGACTGGCCCTGAGAGAGTTTCAGGACATTGCGACTCACAAGCACGTGCTGATTTTGACCGACAATGTGACCTCCAAGGTGCATGTCAACCGCCAGGGGGCACGCACTCCAGAGCTCTCATGATGGAGGCGGAGAAATTGCATCATTGGGCAGAGTCCAGGCTGTTGTTCCTTCGAGCGGAACACATTTCGGGCAAATCCAACGTCCAGGCGGATTGGCTGAGCAGAGCCACAGTGGATCATGCGGAGTGGCAGTTACATCCAGACCTCTTCCAGCAGATTTCCCTCCGATTCGGTCGTCCGGTGGTGGACTTGTTCGCGCAGCCTCACAATGCGCAATTGCCCCGTTTCTTCTCCAGGTATGTGACCCCCGGAGTGGAGGGAGTGGATGCCTTGTGCAGCCTGTGGCCGGCCGGCCTCCTTTACGCCTTTACGCCTCTTCCAGTGATCCCGGCAGTCATTCAGAAGATTCTGTCGGAACGTGCGGAAGTCTTCCTGGTGGCTCCGATGTGGTCCTGGCGGACCTGGTATGCCAACCTGGTGTATCTGTCGATCTCCCGCCCGTGGAGGATCCCGAACCCCCAGTTGCTACAATTAGCCGTGTGGCACGTGAGCAGACTATTCTGACAAACCTTCAGTATTCCAGCAAGGTCATCAGTACGATTCAGGCGGCCCGCCAACCTTCCACCACTCGAATTTACGAGGCTACTTGGCAGGCCTTCTGCAGGTGGTGCCGACGGGCTGGGGCAGACCCCCTCCAGGATTCGGTGCCCCGAGTGTTGGACTTTCTACAATCTGGTCTTAACAAAGGTTTGGCACCCAACACGCTCCGCAGGCAGGTCACAGCTCTTGCCACAGTGATTGGGGGAGGTCAAGGACGCTCCTTGTCACAACATTCTCAAGTCAAGGCCTTCCTGAAGGGGGCGGCCAACATCCGACCTCCGACCGTGCACCGCTACCCTACTTGGGATCTGTCATTAGTGCTCAGGGCACTTATGGACTCTCCTTTCGAACCTATTTCTTCCATCAGTCTTCGACTATTGACTCTTAAGACAGTGTTTTTGGTGGCGATTACATCAGCCAGGCGGGTTTCCGAGCTGGCGGCTCTTTCCGTTCGAGCGGATCTCTGTATATTCCACCCCAGCAGAGTTGGTCTCCGCTTGGACCCAGCCTTTCTACCAAAAATCAACACGCTGTTCCACAGAGCTCAGGAACTCGTCCTTCCGGACTTTTGTCCCAACCCTTCTCATCTGCAGGAGCGCCAATGGCATCACCTGGATGTGCGCAGGGTTCTTCGCCGCTATGTGAAGCGTCTGAGGCACTCTTTGTTTCCTTTCAACCATCTTCCATGGGACAGAAAGTTTCTTCTCATACGATAGGGCAGTGGTTGAAGGCGTGCATCGCCCTTGCTTATGACAGTCAATCCCGGCAGGTTCCCAGGCGCATCACCCCTCACTCTACCAGGAGTGCGGCCACCACGGCGGCCTGGGCCACGCAAGCCTCAGTGGAAGAGATCTGTAGAGCAGCCACCTGGTCTACACCATCACCATTTATCAGACATTACAAGGTTGATGTGTATGCCTCAGCTGAGGCGTCCTTCGGGTGGCGTGTATTGCAACAGGTGCTCCCCCCTGCGGGGGACCCTGGCCAGCCTGGTTCCCGCCCTGGACCTTAATTGCTTTGGCATGTCCCATGCTTGGATTCCCTAAGCAGCACACAGGAGAACGACCGTTGACTTACCTGAACGGTCCTTCTATGTGTGCTGTGAGGGGAATCCAAACCCACCCGCAGCTGCGGCTGGCCAGGGTGGTCATGTCTTGAAATTCATTATCTTCATTGATATGTTACCGCTTTATGTCAGATGTTATTTACTTATGACTTGCGTTTCTTCTTGACTATGTTTGTATGCCTTTTGGCTACGGCCTTTATTGCTACTGTTATTGTTATGTTATCATTATTCTTCTTGTTATACATCAATAAACGGCTGACTTTGTACGAAACTGAGCCCATCCGGCCAGTGGAGGCGTGGTCACCAATTTACATAACTCAGTCTCAAGGCTAATGGACAAAGTTAACCCATGCTTGGATTCCCCTCGCAGCACACATAGAAGGACCGTTCAGGTAAGTCAACGGTCGATTTGTAAGACAAGAAAAAAAAGTTATAAAACTAAATAAACTGAGTTTAGGGAGAGTGTTTAACAGCTGGCCATGGAAAATCTCACTGAAAGACTAGAGTATTAAGATTTTGGGTTGTAGTAGGGTTTCTAGGGATTTTTATAGAATACCAGAGTTGGAAGGGACCTTGAAGGTCTAGTCCAACCCCCTGCTTAGGCAGGAAACCCTACACCACTTCTGCCTAGTTGACATACGCCATTATTGCTAATTCTGCATGGTAAATGGATGAAATGTGATGGTGATAGGTGAAAATGAGTTTAAAGGGCAAATGGACTAACCATTTTACTTGTCTAACATTTGGTTTGTGAGTGACAAACAATAAAAAGATTATTCATGCTTGTAGGGTGTTCTGTATTTTTTGCACAGGATAAATGTAAGACATGTAAGATAATGTTAAAGTTAATCATCTGCAGATAGATCAGGATTTCAACTTCCAGTTTCCAGCCTAGTGTTTTGTCAGTTGTAACCAAATACATCTGGAAAGCCTTGGTTTTGGGGAAAGCATTCCTAAAGGTGAACAAAATCATGTTTCAGTTGACCTGGCAACAAACCTTGGTTTGTATGGACATTTTAAGCTAGCATGAGTCTTTTAGGATCAGGTAGATAACATATTTGCACAAAAAGTGGAGGGAAGTGAAGGTGATGCAGTGAACTTTTATAAATGTGAAAAATTTAATTTGTGCAAGTTAGATTCCCCCCCCCCCCCCCGGTTATTGCTGAACAGCATAGTTCCTTTTTAAATTCCTTTGTGTGACTGTAGCTTGGCTGCATATGCCATCTAACTATTGAAAAGGGCTTTAAAAATATACTTTATTTGTGCTTCAGGTCAGATTAACCAAAATGGTTATTGTGTCACCTAGAAACTATTTGATTGCTTCAAGACTAGACTTTAAAAACCCTATATATTATTATTAAAAAGGCCAGGAGCAACAAAGACACTTTTACCATTTCTGCAATGTTTTCATGGCAATTTGATCTTTACACAGGTTTTTTAAAAATCTTTGTACTTGGAGCTGATGGAAAAATCGAAGAAGGGAAATGGTTTTGAAACACTTTCTCTATAGCTTCTGATTGCCTTTTTTTGAGCAAATATATAAGGATGAAGCTAGAAGTATCCGTTGGATTTGTGGGGACTTGCTTTATTTAGTTTAAGAATGCACATCTTCCCCCATATACCTCAGTAACAGATGTTTATCACTATTAATTCTGTCAGGAGATAAAGGCACATAGGTGTGGCTCATATGGAGAAAGTTGTCATAGCTTACAACAGCATTTATAAATACGAATAATATACCTATTTGAGCTTTGTATAAGCAGCCCCCAGAATGGAATCTTATGTAAATGCATTTCTTGCCCTCTGCAAGTAGGAAGCTAAAATACCTGTAGCAAAACCAAAAATTACAGTAAAAGCTGGTGCATAAAATATGTATTTTAAAGCAATACTTTGATTGAGCTTCACAGCCTTGGACCACATTTCTTATGTGATAAAAATCCTCCTGGAATAGTTTAACGTATAATAAAGAGGGATCTTGTGAACAGTGCTGTCCAAGTATGATTCCAACCCAAAAAATTTTTGTTCATTTGTATGTATTTTTAGGACCAATAAAACTTCCCTGCTATTTAAAGAACAGGTCAAAATGGGGAAAAAGCTGAAGTATAGCTTTCATTATATTTATGTTTAATTTTTCATAACTTTATCTTACTCTTAGATGCAACAATTAGAATTCGCACAAATGCAGCAACAGGAGGCTAATCGTGCAGCTCTGGAAGCCCTTGGGCCAAGAAAGAAGAGACCATTGGATTCGTCTATTTCTTTTTCTGGACTTGAGGTTTGTAATCTTATGCTTTTTCTCTTTGCTGCATTATCTTCACCAGCTAACCCTTGTTTCTATTTTTGTAAAGGATATAGTCTGCCCACGGAATTCTTTTATAGTGGAATATTTTATCAGTTTCCTAGGAATCGGCCCTCTAAGCGATGTGGTGGCCTGGTGTTGAAGACGGTCACCTTCCGTTGGAAGGTTAAGAGTTCAATCTTAGGTAGCATCAGATGTTTCTCTCCTAGGGCACAAAGAAAAAAAAATCTGCTGCGAACTACACATGGTGTCAGGAAGGGTATCAAGCCAGTAAATGGTCAACTTCATCCAGTCATTCTGACTCTAACCTGAATTAAGGGATTACAGGGTTGTAAAAAGGGAGGTGTTTTTAATAAAAATCAGTCCTCTATTTGGCATCCAGAGAACTGGACTTGATTGATGGGGTTCTGTGAAAGAATTATTCCAGTAATACTGCAGCAAATACTATTAAGGAAGATGTATATAAACAAAGCTTACAGAAATGTTTATCTAGAATCTTCCTATAAAATTCTTATGGAATGTTGTACTATTGCAATGATGGCGAAACTTTTTGGCATCGAGTGCCCAAACTGGAATGCACGTGCATGTGCCCGCACGACAGCACCAGAAACCCAAAGGCCAGCTGGCCGGCCTGTGCATACCAGTTTTTTGGCTGTTTTCTGGACTGTTTTTGGCCCCAAAAATGGCATGGAAAATGGTCTGGTTTTTGTCCCATTTTCAGGCCATTTTGAGACTGTTTTTCATTCATTTCTGGGCCACTTTGTGGACCAAAACCAGCCTGAAAATGACCTGAAAATAGCTCATAAAACAGCTTGCAAATGGCCCCAAAAGGCCAAAAATGCCCCAAAATCAGGCCTTTTGGAGGCCTTTTTTGGGCCGTTTTTAGGGAATTTTCCAACGCTCCGGCACCCGCAAAGACAGTGGTTCTCAACCTTCCCAATGCCGTGACCCTTTAATACAGTTCCTCACGTTGTGGTGACCCCCAACCATAAAATTGGTGTCTCGGTTTTTAAGACTATCGAAAATATGTGATTTCCGATGGTCTTAGGTGACCTCTGTGAAAGGGTCGTTTGAACCCCCAAAGGGGTCCCGACCCACAGGTTGAGAACCACTGCGCAAAGACAAGTTGGGGTTGGTGCACGTGCCCACAGAGAAGGCTCTGCGTGCCACCTCTGGCATGGGCGCCATAGGTTCACCATCACGGCACTATTTGTTTCCCAGTGTGGAAAAAAAGTTGGAATGTTCCAATAATAAAGAGCACCTATTATTCCCATTGAAAGCCCATCTACCCATTGTAGAAAGTTTTCAGCAGTAAATCCTCCTAATAATTTTGGCTGTGCTCCTAATACATTTTCATACCTACATTTTCATCTGTATCAACAGATTTAAATTGATTTTAAAATAACATAGCTTTTTCTAGAAAAAAATTGCTTCCACAAGTTAAAAACACATCCCAGTCAAAGCAAATAAAATATTGTCTCCCAGTGCCTCTGTAATTGTTGTCACTATTTTTAATACTTTTGTTTGAGATGGACTCAGATAAGCAAGTGAAAGGAGGACTAGAATTGGCAGATTTACATGATTGTAGGTGCATCTGTCGTGTTTAGTTTGGATGTGCCTCCAAATGTATTGTTTTCAGTCCATTACTTAAGAAACATAGCACCGATGTTCTGAGCCTTAGTTCAGAAAATTACTTTTTATAATCATATATGCTCTACTAAGGGAACAGAAGGTTTGCTTGATATTTTTGGGTAGGGAGTCTGTGTCTATATATTCTCACAGCTTCAGATGCTCAAAACATGAGCCACAGCCTTGATTGTGGACTTCTGTCACTAAAGTTAATGTTTAATTTGACAGAGGAAACTACACTGAATAATTGTATTGACTGTATTTAATATAATTTATTTTATGTTTATATTTATGTATTTTGCTCTAAATTCTTTTTCCTGATCTCTCCACTTAGGATTTATGGCCACCAAAACTTCCCATGTTGTATTGGAAAAACACTCTTAAGAGATTGCTGTTTTCTGAGGCAGGTCATCAAGTTCTTGACCAATTTTACCAAAAAAACCAAAAAAAACACCCCAATATTTCCAGCACTACTTTATTGCCTTCCATTGTGTTGTACCAAGCTCACCATCCTTCTTTCCTCTGGGTGCTTTTGATTGTCTGGAATCCCACTGCCACTTGGTGGTTTTCCTAGTTTTTAAAAATAATAGCTGTATACAATCATCAGACTCGGTAGATTTTTAGATGAGGTTATTTCCTTTGCAGAAACCAATTGGGCAATCTGCCATCATTGAATCTCAGGACTTAACTGGACTTATATTTCTGAATAGTTTTGTTTTATTGCTAAGAGCCATTAAGGTTAATGATCTGCAATCACCACTTTTTCTATTATGTTGTGGCTCACAGCAGAGCTGGCAGCAGAGTCAGACAGTGAGGAGGTTGGGGAGGAACATGGGCCAGTCTTGGAGGTTGGGGAAGGCTCGGACGAGGGCTCTGCGTCAGAGGCAGAGATGGGGCCAAGGCTGTCCGGCAGTTCTCAGCTGCCTTTGGAGCTAGACAGCAGTGAGGCAGGAACAGCTGGAGCCTGTTCCCAGTGTGTGCATGTGCAGAGCTGCCAGAAGAAAAGAACAGCTAAGAAATCAGGGTCAACTTGCGAGTAAAGTCACAGGTGGAAGGTGAATGGCCCCTCCCATAGGAAATAAAAGAGGAACAAAAGGGGAGTGGGCTTTTGCAGAAAACAATTTGTTCATTCGTTTCAGAAGAGTGAAGATCTGTCTGTGAATCTCAGAGACACTGTGCCAAGTCTTTCCTTGCACAGAACTGTGTTTGGAAAATATTTACATGGCAGCTTTCCAAGCTAGATAAGATCTGTGGTTATAAATTCACCTTTGAAAGACTGTTTACCAGGCCTTTGCTGAATGTGAATGAGAGGAATTCACATTTGTTTAATAAAAAGGGTTTTGTCGGGACCAGGAATCTGCTTTTTGGGGAAGCCTAGGTCAGAACATATCTAATTCTATATTTCAATACTACAATTGTGCTTATGTAGCAAGAGTGGCAATGAAACCACAGAGAGAGTAATCTCAAGGTTTGCTGAAACCCTCCAAAATTAGAGGAGAAAGAAAACTTCGTTTGAGACAAAAGAGAATCTTCAGAACAGCCAGTGGATATTGTGCAGAATGTAAATAGGCAGCTGTGATCCTAATAGAAACCAGCTGTCCCATAGCATTTTTGCATGACTCTATACCCATGATGGCGAACCTATGGCACGCATGCCAGAAGTGGCACGCAGAGCCATTTCTCCTGGCACACAGAGCCATCACCAGTTCCTCTTCCAGGTTTGGGCGCAGCAGCCAGGTGGTCTTGACGCGCATTGGCATGCCAGAAAGCAGAAGTTGAGCTGCCCAGTGCACATGCGCACGCCAGGAAAATGATCGTTTTGTTTCCAGGGTGCACATGCATGTCAGCCATTTGGTGATCTGGTTCCGGGCACGCATGCACACGCAAAAACCAGCAACAGGAAGAGCAATGGCCGCACATGCCAAAAGAGGCAGAAAGGGGTTCCCGGCCATTGCTTCTTAGTAGAGCTGTGGTCGGGGCTTCCCTCCCTCCCCTTCTTGCATAGCCCCAGCCCTCTAGTCCGTGGCTCATCTGCGGTCCAAAGTGCCTGGCTGGCTCGGGCGCCCCAGAAAAGCAGCGGCAACCACAAGGGGAAAGGCAGGAGTGGCCCCCTGCAGCCAATCCCACACCAGCCAGAAGCAGCACTGTGACAGCCGCTGGGGGTGAGGGGGCGGCAGCGGCAAGGACAGGCTTTCCTCCCTCCCCACCTGAGCGAGCTACTTGCACAGCTCCAGCCCACGGCTCTGATGAGGAGCCACGGACTGGAGTGCCTGGCTAGCTCTGGCACCCCAGAAGAGCAGCAATTCAGCCACAGGGATATATTCTGCCAGACCTTCAGCAGCGTCTTTATGCGGGTAGCTCGCCTCCCCACCAGCAGCTCCTTCGCCCCTGGTAACGGCGACTGTTGCACTGCTGCTTCCAGACGGAACACTAGACAAGCTGCTGGCAGGGAGGCAAACTACCTGTATAAAGACGCTGCCGAGGGCCTGGCAGAATATATCCTGGCTGGAAGCAGCAGCGCTCCGGACTGCGGATGCTCATCAGAGCCGCGGGCTGGAGCTGTGCAAGTAGCCCACTCTGGTGGGGAGAGAGGGAAGCCCTTGCCTGTCCTTGCCACCACCATCCCCTTGCCCCCGGCGACTGCCACAGTGCTGCTTCTGGCTGGAATGCTGGGGCAGCCAGAAGAAGGAGAAGCTGCCGTGTGGGAGGTGGGCGGGGCAGACACCAATTACGACCCCCTTGCGCTCCCCCCACTTTTGGCACGGGAGCCCAAAAGGGTTGTCCATCGCTGTTCTATACGTTTCTACAGTTCTCAACAGCAATACTAAATATACTTTATATATTAATCTTGCTTGGCTTCAGTGCAACAGATAGAGTCTTTCTACTTGGAGGAAGAAGGGTTTTAAAAATGAATTGACAACGGCAGTAGTAATCAAAGACAATGATAAAAAGAAATCATTGGTAGATTAATTGTCATTTTCCACGCTACTCCTGTGAACTGTGCAGTAGATCTCTGGATCGTGATTGTGGAATACTGAAAAATTGTGAAATAGAATGTCCAGAATGCATACAGCGGAGACATGTGAGCAGAAGACCAACCAGCTAGCCCACAAAACAACACACCAGTGGGAAATATTAACTTGCCTTTCAGCTTGGGTGTACAATTTTAATAAATTAGTAGCTATCTTATTTATGTGTATAGAATGAGCTTTTATCTTCCTTAATTACTGCTGAAAGATTTGAAATCATGAGCTTGGTGTAACAGCTTTCCCAGGTCCCTCCCATCACAATTAAACTTTTCATTAGGTAAATCATTTATGTTTACTATTAAGCAGGAAGAAGCTGCATAAGAGCAAAGTAGTAATTATTTCTAGCTTTTTCTTTTGTATAATGCTAGAGGGTTTGTAATGGGTGCCCCTTGGACATATTCTTGCTGTCGCTGATGTGACTCCTTTCTTATTAAACCCTCCTGGTGTAATTCTATATAACACTGTTGATGAAAATGCCCGTGGCAATGGAGTCATGCATCAGAACAATAGAATTCAACATTTTGTGCTACATGAGCAGAAGTACATTTAGGCATACTGTATTTGTACTTTGCATATTTATAAGATGCCTAGAAAATACAGCAATTGCATGTTAGTGATTTCATTAGTTGAATGGGGATGTACAAGTCACTTCAGATAGTAGAGTGGCAAATCATTTGCTAGAGTAGGCTCTAAACCAGGAGTGTCCAACTAGATTTCACTGAGGGTTGCATCAGGGTTGTGTTTGACCTCGGGGGGCCAGGTGGGCATGGCTGGGATGGGCATGACCAGCTTGACGTCACTTGTATTGGGGAGTGCCTGGGGTGGCCCAAGCGCTCTACCAGCGAAAATGGGTTCCCAAGCGCGCGCTCTCTCCCTCTCCCTCTCTCTCCCTCCCTCCCTCCCTCCCTCCCTCCCTCCCTCCATATATATATTTGTGCTGATAAATAAATAAAGGGAGACTTGTATAGATCTATTTCAAGCTATTTAGCTCTCATCAGCTAGCCATACCCTTACTGGGATTCGAACCTGGGCTATATTACATATTAGGCAGACGTCTTGGCCATTAAGCCACAGGCTCTGATCAGTTATCAGCTGAGCCAGGGAGAAAGGTATATATTTAAAGTCACAACCCCTGGTATGCCCCAATTATGGGAGGAAGCTAACTGCTTCCATTCTCTGTCAATCGGCTCGTCACAAGAGTCCATCACGACAGAAACCCAATATTTTTTACTGTTTATTATATATATATAATTTTTTATTTTCCTTTTTTTTTGCAAGCAAAACTTTTTTTCCCATTTTCATATTCATAACATATAATCACATGTATACTATTACATAGCCAATATCATATTGTGTTGATTATTAATTACATCAGTTCGTCTTGCCATTAACTCCCGGAAAGAAAGAAAAAAGACAAAAAATAAAATAAGAAAAATAAAAACCAATTATTGGCTCTTCTGCTCTCCATACACCCTGTTTATGCCTTATCCACCACTTCATTCTGCCTATCTCCTCCCCCTCCCTACCTCCGTTCTTCCCTCCATCATCCTTTTCTTCTCTACTTCCCCTTTCTTTCTCCCCCTCTCTCCTCTTTCCACTCCTCCTTATTCTCCTCATCTTCCCTCCCCTTCCTTTCCTATTCCTCTCTTCCTATCTTTCTTCTCTCCTCTGCTTCCCACTCTTCCTCTCATTCACTTGGTGTATTTCAGCTTCTGAGCAAACTCCATTCTGTGTTGATGGTATTTATACTTCCATTTCAATGTACATAACATATCTTAGTTTTAAAGAAAAAATAAGAGAAGACAGTATACATGTACAATCATATTACTTTAAAACCTAACACCCCTCCTCAAGCCTAATATACTTCCCTCCCTCCCACCCTCTCCCCCCCCCAACCTTCCCTCCCCTGACTTCCCAGAACCAATACGCGATATAAAGTTGTAACAAAAACAGTCTAGAATATATTTGAAAAAACATCTTAAAATTGAACGTAGCTTCTCCTTGCTAGGCTAACACTAAACAATTTATATCCTTCCTAATCTTAATCATACGCTATCTGGAATTTCTTAGACCCATATTTATTTTGAGTGTAATCAATCCATTTTTTCCAGTCTCGTTTATATCTCTCGTTTGAGTAGTCCTTAAGATATGCAGATATTTTAGCCATCTCGGCTAAATTTGTGACTTTCAATGTCCATTCTTGAATAGTAGGCAAATCTTCCTTCTTCCAGTATTGCGCCACCAACAATCTAGCTGCAGTTATTAAGTGCAAAATCAAGTTAATCTCTACAGCTGTACAATCAGTAATTATATCTAACAAAAATAACGGGGGGGGGGAAAACTTTATCCTTTTTTAAGAACATTTTGCATAATCCACCATATTTTTATCCAAAATGCTTTAACCTTTTTGCAGGTCCACCATATATGAAAAAATGTAGCATCCACAGAGTCACATCTCCAGCATTTAGGTTGTAAATTCGAATACATAGAAGCCAACTTTTTAGGATCTAAATGCCATCTATAAAACATCTTGTAAAAGTTTTCTCTCTAGTTTTGGGCTTGTGTACATTTTACGTTTCTTACCCAAATCCTTTCCCACGTATCCAGCATTATTGGTTCTTCAATATTTTGAGCCCATTTTATCATACAGTCTTTAACTAATTCTGTTTCGGAATCCATCTGTATTAATACATTATATAATCTCTTTATATGCATTAAACTTTGATCTCTTATTTGTTTAAATAATTTTTTTATTTTCAACACAACACAAAGAATCCTCCTTCTTTCCATACTGTAGAAAGTGTATCAGTTGGTTACAAAAGACTTTCGTGCATCTCTTCCACAGTCATCAACCATAATTCATCGTAACTCAAGTATTTTAACTCATATATATTTATACATAATACTATCATCATACCTCCATTTTCATTTGACTATAATTGTTTAAACGTCCATCATAAAATATATCAAGATTTAAAACATAATCACATACTGGCATTTCATTTGCTATTTCTAATATCCTCCAATAACGCTGAATCCTTATGGCCTATTCTAGCTAAACATCATAATATTTAGTAACAAAAATTTCTAATCCTCTTTTCCAAATCACTGTTTGCAATTTACATCTACTTTCCTTATGTTGTATCCATGTAAATATATACATTGTTATCATTATCCCTGCTTTATTTGATTGTGTCATTTTCCCCCTAATAAACAAAACTTAACTACATTTAACTTAGTTCTTTTTTATTAACCTTTATATATAACCCCCAAAAAATTCTAATCTTCCTTTCGTAGGTACCATTCAATATTCATATCCAATTATTACTTATCATAGCAATACACATGTATACATTATTATCATTATCAATTATCTATTTAACTATATCTATTGTCCCTAAATTTCACTGTTTAACTAGTTTTAGATTATACCCTTTCATCTATCAACCTGTATCTTTCCAGTAGCAAAACAATGTCATGTCTTCTGCCTTTTGTGGTATCAGTCCTTTAATCATCTCCTTAATCAAATGTGTATGGACTCCTCTTTGCAACTCATTGCTTATTAAGTCTCTCATGTAGTTTTGATGCCCTTCTGTTTTTTTCAATGATGTTGCTAACAAAATTTCTCTCTTTAAATCCATACATTCTTTTAATTTTTCTTTTTCTGTATCTGGGGTAGAGTTCCCCTCCATTTAATTCCTCTTTCCGTATTCCACTCTTTCCATTTCCAGACACAAACCAGTCACCATAGATATCAGCGGATTTAATTTCTTTGTAGTCATTTTTCTCTTCGGTTTTTAGGACTCTAACCTCCACTTTTTCCACTTGATAAACATCTCCAACTTCTTCATTATATTTTACTGTTAGATGCTCTGGATTTTCCAACTTCTTCTCCGTCCTCTCAAATGTGTTTGATAATTTCTGAATTTCTAACAATATCTTTTGCAAACTTAAAGTTTGTTTCTGCTGTTGAGGTTGTGCCGTTATCTCAAGCTGACAAACACTGTTTGAGCCAAGGTGGCGCAGTGGTTAAATGCAGCACTGCAGGCTACTGCTAAGATCAGCAGGTCAGCGGTTCAAATCTCACCGGCTCAGGGTTGACTCAGCCTTCCATCCTTCCGAGGTGGGTAAAATGAGGACCCAGATTGTTGTTGGGGGCAATATGCTGACTCTCTGTAAACCGCTTAGAGAGGGCTGAAAGCCCTATGAAGCGGTATATAAGTCTACTGCTATTGCTATTGCTGTTGCTGTTGCTCTGGCTTGGAAGGTTTTTACAAGATTACGCATAAATTCACAATAAGGTTTTATTTTCACTTTTCTCTGGTTAAAGATATACTTCAAAGGAACATCTGTATGCTTTTCTTCTTATCACTCTCTACAGTGAGACCTTGAAGTGCCAAGCCAGAATAATCAGTGAGGAAAGTAAAAGTGTTTTGTTTCCAATACACAAACTTCCAGTCTCCGAGTAGCAGTGTCATCTTTCCCTCTCTTGTTACAATTTTCTTTGTTGCTTTTTGTATCTTTTTTTACTCCAAGTTTTAAAAAAAGTCAAATTCTTGAATGAAATAGAGAAGAAAAAGGGAAAAACACATGCAGTAATGAAGGAAGAGAATTTTAGTCCATAGGTTGCAAAAAATAATAATGAAAAAAAGAAAAAAAATTAATCCCTTCGGTTTAAAAGGCTTGCATAAATTCCATCTATGAAAATAACATTTAAAAGTAAGATAAGCCACTGTCCAAAACCATTCAAAGCTTAATTCCGCCGCTTATTTTTTCTGTTCTCAAATTTAAATTAACTAAGTTTTTTATAGGCAGTCTCTTTTAAAATGGTAAAAATTTCTCACCAACTGGAAACGCTTTCTCTTTCCGTATCCTTTCGTTTTGGAGCCGCCCCGACTTCATCAGCCTAATGGCTGGATTTTTTGTCGCCGGTTTGAAGAACTTCTCTTGGATCAATCAGGGACTTTGCGATGTCCCTGAGATCAGCAAGACATATTCTTCCTGTTCTGCAGGACGGTTTAGATCTGATTGGACCACCCAATGGCAAAAGTATCGGTTGCGGTCTCAGAGCATCAAGACCGCATGTCCATATCGTCGTGACGTTGTCTCCTCCTCCTCGTATTGGGGGTGCCTGTGGTGGCCCAAGCGCTCTGCCAGTGAAAAGGGGCTCCCAAGCTCCATTTTTGACTGTGACAGCCTCCTGCAACCTTTGCCAGCGAAAACAGAGCTCGGGAAGGCCACATGCTGTTTCCAGGATGGCCCTGTGGGCCAGATTTAAGTACCCCATGGGCTGAATCTGGGCCCCAGGCCTTGAGTTTGACACCCCTGCTCTAAACAAAGAACGACAATGAGAGCAGCAATGAGGTATATCTGCAAACTTGTATCTATTGCACTAAGGGTTCAGGTTTTTAGATGTACAACCTCATCAGCCTTGCTTTTCACTTTTGGCCATATAGAGAAGCCATGTGAATGAAAACAGGATTTTTTTCCCCTCAAATGTAAAGTTGACAAATAAGCTTTGAGGGAGGAAAAAAAATAGTGTGTCTTGTGGAGAGAGGGGATTAGTAATAGGTTTGCCAAACATTTCTCTGACGATTCTTTTTAGAAACAAAAGTGGGGAGGGTGGATCAGTGGTATGATTTTCTATGGAATCCACTTTAATTTGTCAGATCTAGAGGCCTTAAAGAGCCAATGGCACTTACCCCATCCAGTTGCCGCCAGTATTCATAAAAGTCCCTTGAAATGCTTGAAATTTGTTTCATGTATTGTATACCATTCTTTTTCACCATAATATACTGCAGTTTATAGTATTGATTGCTTGTCAGGAGTGTATTTGAATTGTTCCATGAAAGTATTCATCTTCAGACATATTTAAAAGCGATGCTGGTATGTTGGAAATGAATATAAGGATATGTACAGACAAGTGCAACTAAGAATATTTCATAATTATCAGGTAATTTGGAAATCTTGAAGCAGAATGCTTGCATTGCAGGCATAACAAGGAAGACAAAACATCCTAATATGTAAACAATATTTTGTTCTGTTCAGCAAAGAAAGGAGGGCCTTGAAGTAGAATATGGCTCGAGGGTCTGTACGCACTAATTGCATAGTTTCAGAAAAGTTGGCTAACTTAAATATGTAGAACTGAATAACTTGAATGCAAGAATGCATTTTCTAAAGCAGATAAATGTCAGGAATAAATTAGTTTCACACACATGTGTCCCACCTCCAGTTACTGATCTTATCAGTGGAGAATAAGGTAGTGCTAATTCCCCCAAATTATGCTTTGAATTTTAGCATATATAGTTCAGAGTGCAATAAGCTATCTTTTGTTTCTGTCCAGTGGGCCATGCAGCAAGTCTCTTAAATAGCTCTCTGGACTTGAGTGGAAGATGTCATTTCTTCTTTAGCCAGTATATTGGTCAGAGACCTATAAAAAAGGTTTGGACATGAGCCAAAAAAAATTGAAAGATAAAATTGTCTCCTTCTCCAGCAGGACTGGTGTAAGGGTTCTTCAGCTTCAAGGAAACATTTAAGTTGAATGCTAAGAATGAAGAAACTGTGAAGCTTTACACAATATGTCACTAGCTTACTTTGACTAGTTTAAATGTAGCAGCTTATAGGGCTTTTGCACAATCCCTAAACTCACTCGTGAAAATTAATATAGTTGAATAAATGCAAATGTGGGAATTCACGATTAAGACATTGTAAAAACTTGTGTTTTAAAGAAGCATTATCCTTATTGCATCTCCAAAAAATGTCCTTTCCTATACAAATGTAATGGTGTCCAATACATTTTAGATATTACTTTTGTTATATAGTTTAAGGTCTGTTGTCATGCTTGCTGTGGAAATTAAGGCACTCTTCCATTGTCAGGGAAATATAGGAACCTCTAATTTTGTATTCCACTTATTTCTTAGCATCTGGATTTCAAAATGATTTATTGATAACAAATATATATACAAACGAATAGTAGGTTTTTTAATTTTAAAGGATTTAACCTGTTGTTCTAGTATCTCTAGTGTCTTAGAAGCTGAAAATGCTACTAGTCCAAACAAATGTAAATTACAACAGATGTGTTGAATTGCATCTAATAGATATTTATCACTTAGCACAGCATATGTTAAAAATTCATCTACATATTTCATTGATATGTATATGTTCTGACCCCCCTCCATCCGGTGAGTAACGCCGACACAAGCTTACTGTTAGCCACACTTTATTCACAGTAATTACTCACAGACAAGACGTTGGCAGCAACCCAGATTCCCACAGATAAGAGATACACACAAGAGCTTCTCCAGCTTAGTATAAATGGTTGTGTCCTGCAAAAGGTCTCCTCCCAAAGTCTCTTCTTATATACTCTCTTGGGAGGAGTCAAATCACAACCACCTGGGCCTGATTATGAGTCTGTCTCTGTAATTGCTGCCCTTCTCTGCCGGGCGTCAGGGACAAATTCCCTTTGACTTTCACCACTGCTCCAGTGCCTGACGTCAGGGACAAACTCCCTTTGACTTTCACCACTGCTCCATGCCTCAGGCGCCTCCTGGTGGCCAACTAGCCTCTCTGGTCCCTGCTCGGAGTCTGAACCCTGCCCAGGGTCCTCCATATCTTCCAGAGCTGACTCATAGGGTCCCTCGCTATCGGAGTCCATTGGCAGTTCCAATGGCTCCTGCTGGGCCACAACATGTATGTATGTGTGTGTATGTATGCATTTCATTATTTATTTTCAGTTGGCCTGGGAATCAGGTGGGGAAGTTCCATTCTGGAAGTAACTGCTAGATTGATGGCAGACTCCCCTTCCCCCCTCCACACTCTCTGCTTTCCGCCCATCCATCTTTTTGCTTATCATATTGATGTATTATTCTCATTGTTTTCCTTTATTGTTCTATTATTTTACTTTTCTTTACACTTTTTTCATTTTTCATTATTGTAAACTGCCTTCAGTAGTATGTTGAGATAAGCAGCAATTAAATGTGATAAATAAATTTAATTAGTCAGAGTTGTATAAATAGGTAAGTTGGTAATTACTTTATAATGTGGATATAAATTTTGTATTTCCAAAACCAGTGCAATCCTCCCTCAATTTTTTGAGACTTCAAGAGTTTTCATTTCAGGAGGCAACCTGAATCTTGCCTTCTTTAATCTCCCCTTTCTTTTCTCGTTATGCCAGAGACTAGCATAATGATCCTATTTCCTGTGTTTCTGAAAATGATTATAATGCCCGATAATTTTACCTTTAAAAGTAGTTCATCCTGTCACATATTTCTATTTTTCAAAAGTGATGAAATTTGGACTTTAGCATTGGTTTGCGTTAATAGTGCAGTTCATGGAAAATCATAAAACACCATGGTGGTTATTGGCATTTCATATTCAATGATCTCATTTGAGCCGCCAATAGCTGTCAAAATCTATAAGTACAGCCTTGATCAGGAGTGCTTTATTGAAGGATGATAGTACTGGAACATTCTGACATGCATGTTTATTGACAAATTATATTGGTTAGTCCGGATGAAAATATGTCAGCATGACGAACTAGAAAGAAGTTTTTCTTTTTTGTAGCCCTGATTTTTTTTATATAAAGTTGAGGAGGAAAAGATACATTTGCATCTACTGGCAGATGTATTTGTTGATCTTGCATAAGATATTTGATTTCTAGTAGTTTAGCAAATTTCAGGCTTAAAAAGTTTCAGTTGACCTTATATTGCTTTTCCCTCTTTTACTTAGTTTTTGTTTTTATCTGTAAAATAATCCTACATGCCTTTGGGCCATTTTACTATTGAACTTTCTTTTTCTTTTTAAAATCCCTGGTCTGTAAAAACTCAGATGGTAGCCCAACTCACCTCACAGGATTATTGTTGTAGGGAAAATAGGACAAGGAAGGAACATTAACTATGTTTGCCAACTTGCATTATTTATAAAAAATAATTAATTAATTAATTAACCAATTAATTTTAAAAATTATTTTGCACAACCCTTCTGGGAAACCTGATCTTATTAAAAAAAACTAAAAACAAAAATAGATCTATAAAACTGAAAATATAAAACTCGGTTATAGTCTAGTTATTTTGAAAGAATACACAGATTAATTGTTGCAGAAAATCTCTTTCTCTGGGGAGCAAGAAGCATGTTAACATGCGAATCATTTCAATTAACTATGAAATTCCCCTTTGTGTTAGATGCATCTTGAGCCTCATACTCATCATTCATGTCTAATTAAGATGCATTTCATTAAAGTTGCTAGAAAACAACAAATATAATAGTTAAATGTAATTGGAAGAACTAATGTAGTTTTTATTGGAGGTAAATGGAATTCAGAAGGTGCTAAACTTTTTAGCAGTTTTGGGTTTTGACTACCTTTGTTGACATAAAAGCTATGCCTGTATAGTAAATAGAGCTGTTCCAGACTGCAATTCATAGGTTTAAGCATTGTAACTCAGTGGCAGAATATTCCTGCTATTCAGAATTGGAGGTTAATTATTTTGTGTGAAAGATCTCTGCAATTTAAATGACTAATTGTATTGTAGCTTTGGGCTAAACATATTGATAACATAAATGTTGATGCATCTGCAAAGTCAAGAGACTGATAATTTTGATTATAATGCTTAAATGATCTGGCAAAAAGTCAAAATACTTCAGTTTAATAATTGTCTATTAAGGCAACATGACATATTTTGTACAGTATTTGTTACCCCCAGGTACAGATTAAAGATCTGATGTAGCCACAGAAAGTGACGTGCATATATGAATCTTAGGCATAGTGGAGAATAAACTGTCACCATATTTGCAGTAATTTGTCTCAATATGTAAAACATTCTGCTGGTTACACTTGAACCAATTTGTAGAAATGTCACAGAGGAAATGGGGTAGAATGTTGTACAGCTGAATATTAATACCAGTTTTCTCCCTAAATCTGACAGTTTTAACTCACTTCCATCTGGATTGAAGATAAAAGATCCTTAATGTACACATTTATTTCTAAATTGTTTAATGCATTTCAGTATTCAAATGCCTTTCAGATTGTAGTGTGATTTGTCCCAATAAATGTTATTCTTTTATGTTTTTAAATTCACTGTTCTTTACTAGATATGCAAGCAACACTATAAAGAAAGTAGTTTCTAATGAAGTTTAATGGTATGTAGTACCTATAGATTATTGTTGTAATGCTGTATGCACTCCAACTGAAACCACAGGATTTCCTTTTTTGTAATAATTTTATTAAAGTTTATAAGTACAAAGAAAAATAACTTATACAAAACTAAGAAAGAAATAAAAATTAAAAAAGAAGAAAAGGGAACAGAAATAGGAAAAGGAAAAGAAAACAGAAAAGAAATTCCATTGCAAGTGTCTTCAACATCAAAATGTCTTCCCAAAAGAAAAAGGTTCATTCTACTCTAGGATTCTGGATTCAGTGCCATTTCTGAGTCCTAATCAAACTACTAATTGAAACATAATACAACATAATCAATTTGAATGAGTAAGTGAACTTTGGAGCCAAAGGTCTGCTAACATTGCAGGCTTTCTTATCTCCAACTTACAAGTCAACCAGCACAATATGCCTTCAGGGTCTCCACATATCCATCATTTTGGTCCAGAAGGTTGGGGTGTTTTCTAGAATAAATTCATGTTAGTTATTTTAAGCATGTATAAGGCTGCCCACTCTACAGTAGCTCTGGACAGTATACAATAAAACAATATGAACACTATTTTATCTCTTCCTAAATTTTTACATTAAAACTTTTAAGTTGTTGCTTATGTGGCCAAAACCTACATTATATACTGGCAGCATCAGGTAGGAGTATCATAGTTGAGGGGCACTCCTCACCCACTACAAGGGGATGGGAAAAAACCAGGGAGTAATAAGAAGATAAAAGTGGTGTTGTATAATCACTGGCCTCTCCTGAGATATAAAAGTTCCATATGCATTATGGGGCATTGAGAATGTGCTACGGATCTTTTAAAAAACTTCAGTAGCAAGCATTTTATTTTTTATAATTTTATAGATTTTCAGAAACAAAAGGAAACAATAAATAAGTAAAAAAGATTTGAAAAAGAAAAAAGCTCAAGAAAGAAAAAATAGAGGTACAAAAAGGAAAAAATAGGAAAAAGTTACATTTGACTTTCTTTACTATAGATTCGAATTTTAAAAAATACATCAAATTTGCCTAATATTAAGATGCTTTCACTCATTTTTCTATTAAACCTTAAAGAAAATCCTGTGGTTTCAATAGTACATTCATTTTCAAATGTTATGGATCAGAATATGAACTTTATCCCCAAAAAGATGAAAAATATACCCTCAGTTTGATTACATTGCCAACAAATAATTGTAATTCCCGTATTACATTTTTGACAGTTTATTTGGTGTCATATCCATGATATATCATTTTATAAAAATTCTCTTTAAGATTTAAAGATTTTAAGTCAATGTAAATGTCAAGTATTTCTTCCACATATTCTTCCTATTGCCCCAAATTTATATTATATCCAAACTTTTTTGCCCATTTTATCATACTGTATTTAACCAGTTCATCATCTTTCTATTTTCAGTAAAAATATGTATATAAAAATAGTGTTCCAAGTATAATATTCAACTTAACCACACAAATTCTTCACAATAGTGACAGTTCCAATTTTCCCCATCTTGACATATCCTAAATATTAAGTTCATTCCATGTCTTGTTATAATGATTTAATATATTATATATACAATTTGTTAGACATAATAAAACTAAAATATGTAACCGTTTTCTCATTTTTTTCATTAAATCGTCCTGATCCTGTGTAGTCAAGTTTTTTTTACCAACATCTGTTCTGTTTATTGATCTTAAAATCTGCTAGTGCACCAAAATCTTTCAATTTTTTTCATCAAAAATTCAATCCCTTTCGAAAGTCTTGTAAAATCAAAACTAAATGGTCAGCCAAATCTCATTTTAATTTTTATGCTCATTATCTTGACTTGCCTAATACCTCTATTCCAGAGCTGGCTCAGGAATTCTGGGAGTTGAAGTCCACACGTCATAAAAGGGCCATGATTCCTCACCCCTGCTCTATTCAGGACTTCAAGAACCAAAATAAACTACAGCCTTGTCATGTCCCCTTCCAAATATCACATGGTTTGGTCAAATCACCATTAAGTGGCAAGCATTTTATAGGATATGTGCAAGTTTCTTCCTCTAATTGACTTCTTTTGAATTTGTGAAGAATCCTTGCACTTCTTTTGCATAAAACCATTTTTTTATTTTTATTTTTTCTTTAAAAAAAAACACAAATATGTCATCATTTGTCAATCATTAAGACATTGAAGTACAATTTTTTTTTGTTGTGTGTACCCCTCCCTCCCTCAACCCCCCCACCCCCCTTCCTCCTTCCCCCCCCCCCCGACTTCCCAGAACCCGTACCTGGTATGGATTTTTAACTAACACAGTCTAAAATCTATTGAGAAAAAAGAAATAAAGAAATTAATGACATTCTAGATTGACCTTAGCTTCTTCTTACTGAACTGACTTTTAACAGTTTAAATCATTTCTGATCTTAAGCATAGGCTAACTGGAATTTCTTAGTCCCGTATTTATTTTGTATATAGTCAATCCATTTTTTCCAGTCTCGTTTATATCTCTCATTTGAATGATCTTTGAGATATGCCGATATTTTAGCCATTTCAGCTAAGTTTGTTACTTTCAATGTCCATTCTTGGATTGTAGGCAAGTCTTCCTTCTTCCAATATTGCGCCACCAACAGTCTTGCTGCAGTTATCAGGTGCAGAATCAAATTGGTCTCTACCACTGTAAAGTCAGTACATATACCTAGTAAAAATAACTGAGGACTAAACTTTATCCTTCTTTTAAAAACATTTTGCATGACCCACCATATTTTTATCCAAAATGCCTTAACCTTTTGGCAGGTCCACCATATATGATAATATGTAGCATCGAGAGAACCACACCTCCAACATTTAGGCTGTACATTCGGATACATAGAAGCCAACTTTTTAGGATCTAAATGCCATCTATAGAACATCTTGTAAAAATTTTCTCTCAGATTTTGAGCTTGTGTAAATTTCACATTTCTTACCCAAATTCTTTCCCATGTATCCAACATTATTGGTTCCTCAATATTTTGAGCCCATTTTATCATACAATCTTTAACTAATTCTGTTTCCGAATCCATCTGTATTAATACATTATATATCCTCTTTATATGCATTAAGCTTTGATCTCTTATTTGTTTAAACAGATTATCCTCAACTTGAATAAAACCAATTTTTTTATCTATTTTCCACCTAGCCTGTAATTGCCCATACTGGAACCATGTTTGAACTACCTTCTCCTCTTTTAATACCTCTAAAGATTTTAATTGTAATACCCCCCTTTCCGAGGTAAGAAGCTGTCTGTAGGTAATTCTGTCCTGTTTTTGTGCTGTATTCATATTTTCAATTGCGTGTCTAGGAATTGCCCACATGGGTATCTTGTCATTTAATTTATATTGGTATTTCTTCCAGACCCGCAATAAAGCATTTCTTAAAATATGACTTTTAAAGTTCTTATCCAATTTTTTGTTGAATAACAGGTAAGCATGCCAACCAAATAGCAGATCGTGTCCCTCAATGTTCAATATTCTATCATTGGTTAAGTGAATCCAATCACTAATTACAGATAATGCCACTGCATCATAATATAGTTTTAAATTAGGTAGTTTCAATCCTCCTCTCTCACGTACATCTTGCATTATTTTCATCTTTACCCTCGGCTTCTTTCCTGCCCACACAAATTTGTTGATACCCTTCTGCCATTCTAAAAGGTTCGCATCTTTTTTTAGTATAGGTAACATTTGGAAGAGAAATAAAAATTTTGGTAGAATGTTCATTTTCACTGCCGCTATCCTACCCAGCAAAGATAGGTGCAATTTCTCCCATTTTTTCATCTCTGTCTGTATACTATGCCAAAGTGGTTCATAATTATGCTTATATAATTTCCCATTTGAAGTTAAAATGTTAACTCCAAGATATTTGACTTTTTTAACTACCTCACATCCTAGCATCGCTCCTAATTCTTCCTTTTGTTTAATATTCATATTTATAGCTAATATTTTGGTTTTTCCTAAGTTTATTTTAAAGCCCGACACTTGACCATATTGATTAATCATATTCATTAAAACCATACTAGATTCCTGCGGTTGTTCCAATATTATGACCAAATCATCCGCAAAAGCGCGGACTCTATATTCTTGCTGCCTAATCTTGATCCCTTTTAAACCATCCAAGCCCCGTATTTTATTCAACAATACTTCCAAAGTTATAATAAACAATAATGGGGACAAAGGACAGCCCTGTCTTGTACCTTTTCCAATTTGAAAAGAGTCTGTTAGACTTCCATTGACTATGATTTGTGCTGTTTGCTGTTGGTATATTGCTTTAATTGACTGTAAAAAATTATCTCCTATCTGCATTTTTTGCAGTATCTTCAACAGAAATTGCCAGTTAACTCGATCAAAGGCCTTCTCAGCATCCAGAAATATAAACGCAGCAGGAATCTGGTTGTTCTTTCCCAAATATTCTAATGCATTAATAATTAATCTAACATTACTTTTCATCTGTCTCCCTTGTATAAAACCTGTTTGGTCCGTATGTATCAATTGTTGAATGACCAACATTAACCTATTTGCTAATATTTTAGTAAAAATTTTATAATCTACATTCAGTAATGAAATAGGTCTATAATTTTTGGGTTGAGTAGTATCTTGATCTTCCTTGGGTATCAAAGATATAAACGCTGTCTTCCAAGATGGAGGAACTTTACCTTCCATTTGAATCATATTAAATAATTCTCTAAGAGGTTCTACCATTTCTAACTGTAAGTTTTTATAGTAAACCGCTGTCAAGCCATCTGTACCTGGTGCTTTCCCTGACTTTAATTGCTTAATTACCTGCAGGATTTCCCCCGAGGTTATTGGTTGATTCAATTTTTGCCTGTGTTCTTCTCTAACTGAAGGTATTTTCTCTTTGTCTAAATATTTGTCTATGTCTAAACCATTAATTTTATCCCCTTTATACAGTTCTGTAAAAAATTCCCAGAAAGCCTTTTGGATCTCTTCCTGTTGAAACACCTCCTTCCCTCTGTAAATCAGTTTAGATATATTTCGCGTTTTCCTTTTTTTCCTAATCTGATAAGCTAACCATCTGCCAGGTTTGTTTGCATTACAAAAAGTATTGTGTTTTGCATATAATAGATTAGTAGCCACCTGGTCAGAGATCAACATGTCAAATTGAGATTTTAATATGTTAATAGCTTCCTTAACCTTTGTATCGTCTGGGTTCATTGTTAACTCCAGCTCTTTTCTCTTAATTTCCTCTTCCAGTTCTGTTCGTTTTAACCCTTGCTTATTTCTATGTGTTTTATTTATATTCATCAAAACTCCTCTCATATACGCTTTGCTTGCGTCCCATACAAATTCCATAGATGTACCCTTATTCATATTCAAAACAAAATATTCAGATAGTAATTTTTTACAATCATTAATATACTTTTCATATCTAAATAAGTTTTCATTCAATCTCCAAGACCTTCTTGCCTGCACTACCCTTCCCAACTCCATCCAAACTGGGTTATGGTCCGAAAGGATCCTAGCTGCAATCTTTGTTTTCTTGACCCTAGAAAGCAAATCATTAGTGGTTAGAATAAAATCAATCCTTGAGAGGGATTGATGCCTGTCCGAGAAGAAAGTGAAGTCGCATTCCTCTGCATTTCTTTCTCGCCAAATATCTCTCAATTCAAAATCATCCATAATGTCAAAGAAAGATTTGGGTAACTTTGCTCGCATCTTGGTATTTAGGCGGGAAATCTTCTTATCTTTCTTAGTGTCTATCACTCCATTCCAGTCACCCAATAGTATACAGGAACTATAGTCCCATTGTACTAATTTAGCATGAAGATTTCTATAGAATCTATCTTGCTGTTGATTGGGAGCATAAATTCCCAAAAGTAATGTCTTTTTCCCTTCTAAGATTAAGTCTAAAGCAATATATCTTCCGAAGGGATCTGCTTCTATTAATTCAGCTTTCATGTCTTTTCTTAAGTATACAACTATACCATTCTTCTTTTCCATAGCAGAAGCTACAAAATGTTGACCAAGTTTTGAGTTGATCAAATATTTTTGATCAGTTGACTTGATATGAGTTTCTTGCAAACAAATTACATCGTTCTTAAACTGTTTGAGATAATGAAATATTTTCTTCCTCTTCTGTGGAGAGTTCAGTCCGTTAACATTCCATGTTAAAATCTTAGTTGTCATCTTTGGTTGGTTGAAGCATTTTTAGAGCTTCCTGCACGGCCTGTTTAACCTTAGGTCTAGCTCCTCCCATTGCTTCCAGATTTGTTGTTGTAGATCCTTGATCGATAGCCGATGATTGTTGATGCTGTTGCTTTTTAGCTTGTTTCTCCATACGTCTAGTAGTCATGCGGCTAGGTCTTGGTTCCATAGCACCTTGCACTTCTAGAGAAGAGAGATGCTCCATCTTGTCTGGTGGTTGTGTCGTTTGCTGTCTACCCTGTCCTTCTTGTGGTCTTTCTCTAGGTCCAGATGGTGCAGGGTGTCCGGCCTTCAATATATTATAATAAAAATCTCGGGCTTTCCATACAGCGTTGAGGCGGTATCTTTGCTTATCAAATGTAAATATGATGCCAAATGGTGCATCCCATCTATACTGTATCTGACGATTTCTGAGTTCTTCGACCAAAAAAGCGTAGTCTCTTCTGGCTCTTAACATTTGAGGTGGTATCTCTTTCAAAACAGCCAGGTCTTGACCGCCAATTTGAAGCTTAGTATTATAAGATGCTTGCAGTACCATATTTCTAAACTCTCTTGTAGTAAAATATATAACGATGTCTCGAGGAAGCTGCTTCTGCTTTGCCAGCCAGGAGTTAACGCGGTAAGCTTTGTCAATTCGCCAGTCTTGATTGGTCCCTGGTCTTCCCATCAGGCGGTCAAAAGCTTCCGATAGGGTCTGTTTCAGGTTCTCCTGTTTCTCCTCACGCAGCCCCCTTACTCTTAATGCGAACTCCATTTGTCGGTACTGTATCATAATAATTTCTTTTTCAGCATTTTCCACTTTTTGTTCCACCACCTCTGTTTTCAATGTCAAGTTAGCATTGGCATCATTAAGAACCTCTAGAGTATCTTCCACTCCAGAAATATGTTCTGTTAATACAGTTACAAGACTCAGCATGTCGTCTCTAATTTTATCAACCTTAGCCTCAAATTTCTCATACAGCTCCTGTTTAAGTCCTTTTATTTCACTTTTAATTTCTTCTTTCATTTCTTTTATTTCCTCTTTTCTCTCCTCTCTATTATCTCTAAATTTATCTTCCATTTTAATTGTCTGTGCATTAAGAGCCTCGCTTAGATTACTCAGGAAAAATTCTTTCGTTAACACATCCCCAGCAGGGGGCGTAGGAAGCGGAGGCTGCAGCTTTGTGCCAGGCACTGAGGATGTGCCCCTGGAAGTAGAGGGTGACGACTTCAAGTTAATATTTGGTTTTGAGGCCATTTCAAAATTTATCTGCCTGCAGTTAATAAAACTCTATTGCCTAAATATGCAGCTTTAAATAAAGAGGCTTTTATTTTGAAGTTTAAGGCTTGGCAAAACTTTCAGTGAGTAAACATTGTAACCAGACCATTCAGCAGATTCATCACCATTTAACTTCCAAATAAGCAAGGTTAATGAAGGAGTAAAATTCTTCTGTTGTGAAACCAAAACAAGTGATAAGCAATCTCTTTTGTTTTGAATTCTTGTGAGATTAGCAGAAAGTGTTCGTTATTACCGGAGAAACCAGCCTGCTCGGCGCCATTTTAGAAGCCTCTGAGTAAATAATTTTTCGGAGGAGAAAAAGAAAAGAAGCTAAAATGTTGATAAGCAATTATTGTCCACAGTAAACGGATCCAGCTCGTGATAAGAATAAATCAAACAAAACTTAGAGCAGAGTGGGAGAGACCTACTTTGTCCTGCACAAGGCAGTTTGAAGTTCCCAGCACGGACAGCCGTTCTGCCTTGGGCTAGCCCCCCTTTCCTTGCAAGCACAAAAGCTGCAAAAATCGAAGAGCATTTGCCAGCAAAACAGTTTCTTCTTTCCTTCTTGCCTGAAGGATAAGAAAACCTGATAAGACGTCAGATGGAAGATCCTCTAAACAGGTACGTAGCCAGGAATTCGGAGGCAGCTGATTTTTTGCTGCCTCCACCAGTAGGCTCCTCCCAGGAAGTCCTCAAGAATCCTTGCACTTCTTGAAAAACCTGAAAGTCTCCAGGTGTAAGATTCAGAAAATCATCCTGAACTCAAGCTTAAGTAAAGCAATAATTGAATGATGTTATGCATAGTTGCCAAATGAACAACTGAATATGGGAGTGCATGATGGAAATATCTTGATAGTATCTGTTCCCCCCATCTTATTTGGTATCTCTGCGATGTTGCAAAATAATCTATCTATATGACATAGTCTTCAGTTTGATTAATCTTTGATTGTTGTGTTGCTTGAATTCATGGAATTTTTAATTCAAGAAATTGTAGTGCTTTATATTCAAAATTTGATCTATGCATGTATTGAAGATCCACCAAACTCGATAACATTTTTAATCTGAGAATAAAAATGTTGATCCAAAAAAATATTTCTCTGAAAAAATAGAAGCAAATAGTTATTTATTATAGCAATACTAATAAAATCTTGTGACAGTAAAGATACAGTGTAGCAATTTTAATCAAATAAGTCTTCTTGAACATGCTACCATCAGGATGTGTTTGATTACAGCTCCTATAACCCCTAGTTAGTTTGCTGGGGTAACAGGAGTAGACTTCTGTACCACCTGGCAGCCCCACATTGGGAAGAGCTGACAAAATATTTCAAGGATTGCAGTTGTTTGAAAAATTCTTTCTCAAGAAAGAGATTTCTTCCTGGAATTGTAGTCCTTGTATATTATTAATCACAACCAAATGGGTGAATTTCTATATGAATGCTCAAAAAGACATCTCAGAGTGAACTAAATCTTGACATCTACTTCCTTCTAGGTCTTTGACTTCTGAAGGACATCTCTTGGAGGTTGAGAATCCCCAGGGATTTGGTTCTCTTTTTCTTTTTCTCACCCAATTTTCCTTTGAAATATTGTCTTATGTTGAGGTCCGACTCCATTGTATCATATGAGAAGGAGTGACCCTCACCCAGTGGCACTAATCTCCCTTCCATACCTATTCCAAATTCCTGAAGAAATACAAAGTTTCAACCAAGAGTATTTTTATTTTGGATTAAATCAGTCAGTTGTGTTTCCTAATATTAGCAGGGAAAATATACTTTCCTCAAAAATAGATTATATCAACTCTTCAGAGTGGCTTAATTAAATTGCAGACAATACACTTTTTTATACCACTTTTATATATTACTTAAATTGCTGCATGCTTTTTACATAACTTATCAAACTTTAAAGTGCTTGGACTTAAATTGTTTCAGCCATGCTTCTAAGCAGAGGTTGAAGTTAATTTTAAGTTCCATATCATTAAAAGTCTCAGAGAAAAATGTTTTCTTACTCCATTTCTTATCCAAAACATTTTCCATTGAAGCAATTTGCAATATAATGTTAAAAGTGCTATGTTTACTTTTGACATGGAGTACAGCCTATGTGAAGACTAGTATTGTGTTCTTTATATCACTTTAAAAAAAGAGCCGACCAACTCTGATTTTCTAGAAGGGATAAGTAACCTTCCCAGGACAGAAGTGGAAAACTAGCAACTACTAATAGATTATTGAAACATAGCCATTTGTAGATCATGTCCAGATCATCAGTATGATACTGTGAAAAAAAGTCAAATCCAAGAGTTGGAAGGGGCATTTAGGCACGGAGTTCAACTCCCTTACCCACTGCAAAAATCCAAGCAAATATCTCAAACAGATAGCTGTCCATACTTTAACAAAACACATTCAATGAAAGGGAGCCATCAACTCTGCTAGTTGATCTCACTGTCAAGCAGGTCCTATTGTTAGGAATTTTTTCCTAATAATTAATTTTATCTACACATATAGCTGTTAAGAAGTATTTTTTTAAAAAGTGGAATTTTAAGAATAGGCGTAACTGCTCTACAGTGGTCATAAACAGAGAATACAGAATGCCTTGGAGATCTGCTTCATCCCAGGTTCTCTGCAGAAATCCGCCACTACTAATCCCTTGAGATCTCTAACCATGCAGTTTCTGTTTACGGCTATTGTGTCTCCACAGTTTTTTACAGCCTAAAGATACTGAACTCCACCAATTATTCCTTATAAATATGTTGATGAAGATTCTCAGTCATCCAAGTAGAGTTGCATGGAATTGAGATGTGGCAACTGAACTTCTTTTCTTGTCGGTTCAAAATGTTTCACTGCTTATCCAATTAGCTTCTTCAGACAGACTCATCTTTCATATATTCCTTATAATGTTTTCATTTCAGAATCCTTGTGTTCTTGATTGCGTTCCTCTGAATTCTTTCCTTCACTTTGTTATTACTGTATTCTTTGTAAAATGTGATGCCCATAATTATCTAGTTGCAGTATGACCAATGCAGAAAAGAATAAAAGGAATTATGATTTATTTTGAGCATGATGTTTTACATTTGTCAAGGCAACCTAAAAATTGCCTTTTTTGTAACCACATTATACTGTGGACTTATATTTAACTCATAATTGACCAAAACACCCTTTTTGTAAGTATTGTTGTCTGATATGGTCCCTCACATCTTGTATTCATGTCTCTGATTTTTTCTACCCAAGGGTAGGACTTTGCATTTGTATTTTCTGAAATACATTTTGCTGATTTCTGCCAATGCTCCACTTGGTCATGATCCCTCTGGACAGCACTTCCTTCCATCTTAATGTGGAATAGTTAATGGATATTAGTGATGTACGATCAGTCAGTTAGCTTAAGCATTTAGCTCATACCAAAAGTATCATAATTCAGCTCTCTTTCTACTATCTTCTCCATCAGAATCTCATGGGACCATAGAATAATGTATTCTACCTTCATAAAATATGTTAAAGTCAAGGTTCACTATGTTTATCACATTCATTTGTAGTCAACTGAACTGATCTCTATTTTTTCACTGTAAATTAGTAACAAATCCTTTGCAGACAACCTAACAAAGATTCTGGTGGCCTCTGAAAGGTCAACAACTTACTAAACGAGTTTTATATTTCTAGGAAAAGATAACATGCATCTGATGATGGAGGGAGAGGGAAATGGTGAAAGTAAAAATAAGCAATTACTTGGGAAGTGGGCATTCTAACCAGGTTGTTAAATGAGTTGACTGTGTTGTGAGAATGTTAGACGCTGCTTTAGCTATAGGTTTATTGTAAGTATTTGTTTTGTGCTTTTTATTTTATTGGGGATTTTAATCAATGTAAAATTGATAAACTTTATGAAGTCACAATGTGAGTATGTTGGTCTTATAATGAATAAGTAAAAAAAATTCTTTACAGTTCCTAATGAGTAACCTTTTACACGTCTTTTCTAAATATATTTCAGGATCAGATCGTCAGACTGTCATTAGCTTTAAGTATAAATGTTAAATTCAATGTATTCCAAATACATTGAAGTCTGTGACTTAATTGTAACTGAAGCAGCAATGCAAGAATTGACCAGCTTTGAAGGAAAAAGAAGCTGCAAGGATTCAAAGTCAGACACTTTCCTCAAACTGTTGCCTGTTATATTTGCTATAAATCTGAGCAAGCCAAATCCTGATAGTGGCTTAATTTGAAATCCTTTGCAAATACGAGTGATAAATATGGTAAAGCATTTTTCTGGTGGCAAGCGTGTTCTTTCCTTTGAATCACTGTGTACTGGTATGATACGGGTATTAATAGAAGCAACAAGTTGCTTTAGTAGAAAAACTCCATAGGTTGTGTGAATAAAGAGTATCGTAGTGGAAGCAGGCATCAAGATACAGTGTACAGAACAAATATTAGGTAGTGATGCTTAAGTGGCATCTTTCAACTCGTTGAAGATCTGATTGTACTTGCCATCTATGGGCAGATTGCCTACAGATGTATGAAATATGAGAGTTTGTTTTTTACAATGAATATTGGTGAAAAAGTAGTATATAACTATATGAAATATACTGTATATGTCTTGAATATTGCATTAGACTAATATATATATAGCATTGTAACTTCATGATTATAAAAAGCCACATATTACTTTTATTATTACTGTCTTTCACCAAAAATAAGACAGGGTCTTAAAATAACCACTTGGCCTTATTTTCAAGGAGGTCTTATTATTTTTGAGGTGCAGGAGGCGGTGAGCATGGTCACCTCATGGCTGCTGCTGTGTTGCAATATTTTGGGGGAGGGTTTATTTTCAGGGGTGGGCTTATTTTAGCGCATGTGCTCAAAAGTCCGATTGGGCTTATTATCCGGGGAGGTCTTATTTTCAAGGAAATCTGGTATTACTTGGAGGGGGTTGTCACATTTTTCCACTTTTTTGTTATAGCACTTTTTATGCTTTTTAAAAATTTGATGATGTATCACTTTTTTGTATGTTGCTTTTCTTTTTCTGTTTTGTTATTAATATTAAAAGCAATATAAATAAATGCAAAACTTAGCAAAAGTCTATTTTGGTTCACAAAAAAACATTTATACATCTAAAATGGTTTTCTTTTTCTCCCATCCAGGGCTTCAACAGAATGCCTAGTCTTACGACACGATACCTTTGGCCAAGAATAACCCGAATTTGTCTCAGGGACTTGATCTTTTGTCTGGAACAAGAGAAAGAAACAAAGCATTCTCTAATCTTATATCAAGCTCTTCTGAAATAGTGGCTAGTCTAATTCTGCATTTCAGCTTACCATACATTGCCAAAGAACAATTTGTTTGCACTATCCTGAAATCATATATTACAAGAAATTGTTCGTAAGGTCATTGTTGAATGTAGGCAATGCTGCCTGGACATGTGGAAGAGAAAAGACTTTGGATGCCTGCTAAATTCCATGCGAGATACTGTATTAGTATATAAATCCGCAATATTATTCCATGAAGTGTGTGCCTTCTAACATTGCAGTTAGTGAAGAATGACGTGATGAATGTATTTAATGACAAACTAGCAGTTTGCTAGTGCATAGCCTGCAGGATTCAGCCTTCCTGCGTATCCTAGAGAAACCACCTGGGAGCCAACTAAAAAGTGTCAAAATGCGGGCTATAATTTCCTGCCTCAAAAGAAAGATGGAAAGGAAAGAATCCCTACCGGCATTTTTTGTGTTGCCAGTCCTACCAGACAGATCTGCAAGCAAACTACAGATGTAAGAGTTGGAGAAAGCAATATTTGAAAAGTCAAAGTAATTTTGTGGGATAGTTCATAGGACCGTGGCCCATCCATTTTCAGCATGATGACTTCATTTGCATATGCATTTGTGTGATTTTAAAGTCTCCTATACAGAATACAAAGTGATTTCATCTCATTATGGGAAAGGAGAGAATATATATATATATAGGCTAAGACGTCTGCCTAATATGTAATATAGCTCAGGTTCGAATCCCAATAAGGGTATGGCTAACTGATGAGAGCTAAATAGCTTGAAATAGATCTATGCTAGTCTCCCTCTATTTATTTATCAGCACAAATAAAACATATATATATATATATATATATGTATATGTATATGATGTATATGTATATGTATGTATGTATAGATTATCAGGGATCTTCTCACTCTATCTTGCACTGGTAACTTCAAAATAATTCTATTATAAATAGAATTTATTCTATGATAAAGAATAAAGAATTCTATGATAAAAGCAGAAGAAGAAAATTTTTGCGAGGGTGTTTGCAGAACAGCACAAAACTCTCCAAGGTGCCATAATGTTGAATCTAACTATTAATCCCTCCTGAATAGATGATGAAAATGATTGTGATGATAGATCTACCTGCTATCATTTTTTGTACTTGCCTATGAACATTACTTTATTGTGGACATGAAACAATACCACAAATGACATGGATGTATATAATGGAACCTGTGAGAAAGACAGCAACTTGAAAGCCTTTGAAATTGAAGTCAAAATAAATAAGAATAATAATCTTTATAGTTTATCTCCATATTACAAAATGGAAAATACAGGGATGGGGGGAAACACTTTATAAGTACTACTGAAGTTATATTGAGTTTCTAATCAAGCTATGGTTTCCTTGTTAGAAAAATGGTGAACTGAGGTAGTTAAACCAATGTAGTAAATTATTTGTGTCTTTACACATATTTATAAAGTGGGCACTCTTGGATAAGAAAGAATAGCACTTTGATGGTTCAAGGTAAATATGTTTTGTATAGTAAATGCTTAACTTTTTATTTAAAATGCAGCATATCTTTCCTGTTTTGCATATTTAGCTTAAGTGACAAATGTTTCAAATTTATTTTAAATACTCTATTAAAAGAAATATTTTATTAATTCTAAGAGTAATTTCTACATCAAACTGTAAATATGGCATTGCTTCACAGAACAATCTAGTCATGAAATACTAACAATTGGGACATTACAGCTAATATTCTCATCAACACTTACGAATATTGCATAACTGAACATCATTTTGTACCTTAAATGCAGTCTTTTGTCTTGGGGCAAATATCTGGGACAGCTACATGCAACTTAAGCATATATTTGCTCTTCTCAGATCAAGTCAGGATGAACAAAGGCTTAAATCGGAGCATTAAATTAGCCCCCTTCCCTAATTAAATATACATTGGTGCCACCCATTTAATTCTCAAACTCTCCCCTTTCCAGACTTTGACAAGCTCAGCTGTCTATAATTTATACCTGTCACTTCAATACTACCGCAGTCTCAGCTGACTTGCACTTAGATGGAAGCTGACCTGATTGTATCATCTTATAAAAATAAGAAAATTCCCCAAACCTTGTTCTAGGAGGAAGAAAAAGACAATTTCATGCAGTTGTCTCCCCAGGAGTCTAGAGATGCCTGTGGCTTCTGTTCTGACCTTTAAAATTAGCCCTGGAAGAGACACATTTTTAATGCAGGAAATGGAAGAAGGGGAACATAAGCAAAGAAGAATGTACAGTATGGTAGTCTTCAGAAACTAAAGGACTCTGTCAGTTAGATTAGAGCTCAAAATGATCTGAGGTTTTCAAGGAAAACTGAAAACGACCAAGAAAGGTATTTAGATATGTCAGAACGAAAAAGGCCAAAGAGGTTGGAGATCTGTTGTAAAGAGAAAATGATGAAGTGGTCATGAATGATGCTGAGCAAGCAGAAATACTCATTTTGTGTGTGTCTTCTCTCAAGCAGGATATGGGCCCTACTAGTGATCACTATGCCACTGGGGAAACAAGAGCTTTAGGGTCGACAAGGATAAGCTAACAGAGAAATTAACTAAGTTAGATGAGTTCAGCTCTCCAGATCACAAACTCATTCTTTGGGCCTTATAAGCTAATTGAATTTCAGTCTATTACAGCAGCTTAGGTCAAGAGCCAAAGGTTTCCGCCCTAATTTAATGGCTATCTAGAAAACCTGTGCCCCAGGGAGGTCATCATTTCAAGATTTTTCTTTATCTAAACAAACAGAATGACTGTAGGTGGCCAAAAGAGCAGTGGGAGCCAAAGCGACTTCCAACTTCCTGCTAGCTTCCTCATTGAGTTTCCTTGTAGGAAATTCTCTTTCTTTCCTTTGTCTTACTTCCCTCCTGCCAATTTTCTCATTTTCTTTGCTTGTGGCAATATACTGACTCTGTAAACTGCCTATGAAGCAGTATACAAGTCTAAGTGCTATTGCTAAATGCTATGTGGGGGATAGCATGAGTTGAGAAGGGTGAGAGGGTTGAGTGTGTGAAGATTGTGGAGTAAAGCATGCATGGGGTGACATGAGTCAAAAAGGGTGCCGGAGTGTGCTTGGGAGTGCACAAGAGGTGTCGCATGGGTCAGGAATGGTACATTGAAGGTGACGTGTGTTAGGAAGAATGGGAATGCACAAAAGGTACCACACGGGTTGGAATAGGGAGTGGCACTGGTTAAGGTTAGGAAGAGTGTGTGCATGCACGTATGTGTTTGCGCAAGAGAAGCCTTGGGAGTTGGGGAATGTGTGTGTGGGAGGATACAGGTTAGAGATGGTGTGGGCAGTATGGCCTGGGAAAAATACGCAAGAGTTCCTTTTGCTTGTCCTCCTCTTTCTTCCCTTCCTCTTTCCTAGCAGGCAAGTAAATAGCTGCTTGTGGGTGGGTTAGGAGCCAGGGATTGAGAGAGTGACTGGGAAACTCCTGGAATGTTGAATATGAAGATCATGTGAGCACATCAGCAGAAGTACTGCACTGAGCAGCCACAATTTTCTCAAATTTCCTTCCCTCAGGAGTAATGGATCTTGGATTTTGGATACATTCAAAATCCAAGATCTTGGAATTTGGATCAAATGGTTTAAATTAATCCATACCGTACCTTGGTTCAAAAATGGTTGACCTATGCAGCACTATTTTGCCCCGTTAAAGGTTATGACAGTTTTAGTAGCATATAGTTAGCTTCCATTGGACCAGTGAATGCCTATTTTATTCTTAATATTGTCTACAGATGAGAAAAAGTGAGTTGTAGATGATAACGAAAAAATTATGCCAGTATGGATATTTCTGAGAGCAGATTGCCTTGAATGACTGAATCTGCCACTACAGGTACTATAACCATGATGCTCTTCAGCCTATAAGGTTTTTCTGTGTTCTAATATTTTCTTTATGCATTCCGAAGTGGTTTTTTAAACATAGCTTCCTAGATGTTCTAGTATTAAAGTTGCTGAACACGTGCCATTGCCACTGATCATTATGAGCTGATGAAGGATGAGGTGCCTATTCTAATTTCCTGATATACAAATCTGAAATCCCATTTATTAGGTAGCATTTAACTCATATCATTCCAAGTTTTCTTAAAGAAGACAGACAGGAGGCATTTTAACTCATAATACAAAAGAAATGCACATCTTTTTAGCCTGTAAGAGATGCTGGTTGCTTGAATTGAAATGATTGAGAAATGGTAAACGGCTAGAATTTAGAAGAGAGGATGTGGGTCAACTGATGCAGGCAACTGTTCATCTCATGATATATTTTCTCAAAAAAGGAAGATCTCTCTGTCTGGGAATTAAGCTTGATCCAGGTTGTCTATTGCCAGAAGATGTTAAGATTTAAGTGCCTATAAAGTGACTAGTTGTAACCATTAATACAATTAGGACAACAGTGTGGGGCAGGATAGATTAAAGGGTTTAAAGCAGGGATGTTGGATTTCCAGTTAGTGCTGCAACAAGACAGACTGGAAAAGTGGGCTCCCAAGGGGCCCCCTGAAATCCAGGGCTGAGAAACCATTGCTGGGGGATCTTTTAGACCAGAGCCTTCTTGGAGAGAAGGTGAAAAAGAGCTGCATCTCGAACGGCCAAAAGGGAAGAAACTGGTTCCTCGAAAGCCAGAGACTAGCTCTATGACTGGGCGATGGGGGAGGCAGACATGGCAAAATGTCTCTCATAAAGTTGGAGGCAACCGGGTTAAGCATGAGTGCAGGAGTGACAGCTGGACAAAGTAACAAGATCGGGTGAGAAGATTTAAAACCCACTGATAGAATAAGAGTGGAGTTGTGATTAGGAGAGAATTCAAATGTAAATTAGCATAAATGGAGGAATTGGGAAATCCTGAAGAGGGTACGACGAATGGTACAGCAAAAAGTTACAAAAAACATTGTGAAGAAAAGATATATAAACAGCAGAAAGAGAAAAGAGTTCAGAGATTGGGATTTAAGATTTTAAAAAATAAATGGAATGGAAAATAAAAATTGGTAGATGAGAGGAAGAAGGGTAATATGCACATAGATAATAAAAATCGGGGGGGGGGGTGAGAACGTAAAGCATATGCTATTGTGAATTTTAATTAACTAACTGAAATGTAATATGAGTGTATGGTATAGAAAGGATTACAGGCAAAAAGGAATTAAAGGTAAATTAACTAAGGTGAATAAAGTTAGTAGGCTAACTGATATGTATTAATAATGGAAGGTGAAATGATTATGCTGGGTTACAAATAAGAAAAATATTAGTTGGGAAAGTTACTAGAGGAGGGGGGAAATGGAAGGAAAATTTTGAAATACGGCTAATAATATAGAGTTAAAATTATAAGATGAGACAAAAATATGGGCGCTTAATGATGTTTAAGTATGTAACAGTATTATGAGGATAGCGGGAAATTTGAATCTGTCTTGCACTGCATCAAAAAAAGAGATTGTTACGGGGAGAGGGGGAGGAAAAAATGGAATTCTGTCAGCACTCCTCCATTGAATAATTAGGAAAGAAAACCACGAGACTCCATTGATAGAAATCAAGTGTACTTTTACTAATTATAAATGATTAGAAGCGTAGCAAAGCAAAAGACTGATTATTTAGGCGCTAAAGCAAATGATATATAGAATAACCCATTCCCCACCCCTTGGCATCCCAGTTACAGTCCAATCATAATTCTCCCAAGTGTCAGGTGTGAGATAACTTCGAAAGGCATCACCCAGATGGAATGTCGGTGCTGTTGGCCTTGGCGGGAAACCGCCAAGCGGGAAACCATGCGCAGCAAGAGAGGCAGCAAACTCCAGGATCCTCCTCCAGCACAATTAGTATTCCCCTCCCAAATACCATGCCCCCCTCCCCCATTTCAATGGCAGCCGAAGCAGCAGCAAAGCAGAGGCTGACATCCAGCCCTCCTCCGGAAAAAGGCGGTCAGGCCTGGAAAATGACAAAACAGAAACAAACAGACAAACAACAAAAAACAAAAAAAGAAAAATGGGGGGGGAGAGAAAGACAGGAACGAGAGTCTGCTAGGGCTTGTCCGGATAAGCAGAATAGAACTGGCGGAGCAGTTGGGGGGCCCGGAGATGGGACTTGTCCACCCACTCGGCATGAGACTGAGGAAAATGCTTCCAAGCCACCAGGTACTGAAGGCGGTTCCGCCGTCTACGAGAGTCCAAGATTTCCCGAACCTCAAAATGCTGCTCACCATCAATCAATAGGGGGGCAGGTGGCGGATCCACTGGCGGACGCAAAGATGAAAAACGAACAGGTTTAATGAGATTAATGTGGAAAACAGGATATACACGGTTGAGGTGCTTGGGTAGCTGTAAGCGAACCGAAACAGGATTGATGACCTTGATTATGGGAAACGGGCCAACATACTTAGGCCCCAACTTTTTTGATTTCTGCGTAGTTTGAAGGAACTTCGTGGATAGATAAACTTGGTCACCGACTTTGTATTGATAAGGTTGAGAACGTTTCTTATTAGCCTGTTTCTTATGCGCATGATGCGCAGCATCCAAAGTGCGAAGTGCCAAAGGCCAAATGTGCCGCAACCGCTCACTCCAGTCGGAGATAGACGAAACCTGTGGTTGCTCTAGAGGAACTTCGGGAATAGGAACAAAGTCCTGGCCAAATACAACCCGAAAAGGGGTGAACAGAATTATTATAAGCCACTTCCGCGTGTGGCAACAAGTCCACCCAATCATCTTGCTGGTAATTGATCAAACAATGTAAATATTGTTCTAGAACAGAATTAGTCCTCTCGCAAGCCCCATTAGTCTGAGGGTGGTGGGCGGAGCTTAGACCCTGGGTGGAGCCAATGCGTTTAAGAAATTCTTTCCAGAAGACGGAGGTGAATTGGACGCCCCTATCAGAGATTATGCGGTCAGGCACGCCATGCAAGCGGTAAACGTGAGAAATGAAAAGTTTAGCGAGCGCCTTCGCAGAAGGGATCTTAGGGCAAGGTATGAAATGAACTTGCTTGGAAAACAAGTCAGTAACC
The DNA here is from genome assembly GCF_051295495.1 of Thamnophis sirtalis. Classification (NCBI taxonomy): domain Eukaryota; kingdom Metazoa; phylum Chordata; class Lepidosauria; order Squamata; family Natricidae; genus Thamnophis; species Thamnophis sirtalis. Next base: position 148,332,136 of record NW_028261382.1, on the reverse strand, counting down.
ACCCATATGACACTGTGCCCCTGGCTCTCAGGAAGTTCGACAATGAAATCCATAGAAATCTCCTTCCATGGAGCGACAGGGCGAGCCACAGTCTGGAGTAAACCTTGCGGTTTTCCCAGCGGGTGCTTAGCAGCTGCACAAACAGGACAGCTGGCAACATAAAGTTCAATGTCCTTCTTCAAAGATGGCCACCAAAACTGTCGTTTCACAAGATGCAGTGTCTTCACAAAGCCAAAGTGCCCCGCCAACTTGGAATCATGTGCCCGTTGGAGAACCACGAGACGAAGAGAGGCAGGGACGTAAAGTTTCACTCCAATCCATGGCAAATCGTCTCTCATTGTGCATTCACCTTGATGCTGCTGGAACCAATCATCCTGAGGAAGGGCCTTTTTGAGGTCAGAAAGGAAATCTTGAGACACGTCCACCTTAGTGCGTGTCTGTTGCCTAGTAACAACAGGAGCAGCGAGGCTGGATGCGGGAACTACGGGTTGAACAATACTCAGCTTAGAGCAGTTGTACTGAGGGAGTCTGGACAAAGCACCAGCCATGAAATTCTTCCCCCCCGGGATGTACTTAAGTGTGAAATTAAAACGATTGAAATGCTGAGCCCATCGCATCTGCTTAGGGGAGAGTCGCCTGGGAGTCCTCAAAGCTTCCACGTCCTTATGGTCAGTCCACACCTCAAACGGGTGTTTAGCGCCCTCCAGAAAATGGCGCCATGTGGTCAAAGCCCAACGTACAGCAAATGCCTCTTTCTCCCAAATCGCCCAACCTCTCTCTGTCTCTGTGAGTTTACGAGAGATGTAGGCACAAGGTTGTAGATTACCTTGGTCATTCGTCTGAAGCAAAACGGCTCCCACTGCCACGTCGCTGGCATCAGCTTGAACGACAAAAGGCTTGTCCATATCTGGATGCTTCAGAACTGGCTCTTCGGCAAAAAGTCTCTTCAACTTTTCAAACGCAGCTTGACACTCCATGGTCCAATTCAACGGCTTGCTAGGTTTAGGTTTCGGCCCACCTTTGGACTTCAACAAATTAGTGATGGGAAGTGCAATTTTGGCAAAAGAAGGGATGAACTGACAGTAGAAATTAGCAAAACCCAAAAATTTCTGCAATTGCCTCCGTGTGCGGGGCACCTCCCACTCAGTGACCGCCTTGACCTTAGCGGGGTCCATTTCCACCCCTGCGGGTGAGATGCGATACCCAAGGTAGTCTATCTTCTCCTGGTGAAATTCACATTTGGATAACTTGGCATAAAGTTCCGCAGCTTGGAGTTTCTTCAGGACAGTGCAGACCAACTTGACGTGGTTGTCATATGTTTGCGTGTAAATAAGGATATCATCTAAATATACGATAACGCCTTTGTAAAGGTGGTCATGCAAAATCTCATTAATTAGCTGCATGAAAACTGCAGGTGCCCCCTGCAGGCCAAAAGGCATTACACGGAACTGGAAGCACCCCAGGGGGCAGTTGAGAGCAGTCTTCCACTCATCTCCCTCCTTAATTCGGACTCTATAGTATGCCTCCCTTAAGTCCAGTTTAGTAAAAATACGGCCTTTTCCCAATTGGTCCAGCATGTCCTTCATCAGAGGCAAAGGGTAGAGATTATGAGAAGAGATTGAATTAAGGTTCTTAAAGTTCACACATAAGTGCAGAGAGCCATCTTTCTTCTCCCTGAATAGTACGGGGGCCGCCACCTTGGGTCTGGCTGGTTCAATGAAACCCCTTTGTAAGTTTTTGTCAATAAACTTCCTCATTTCCTCCATCTCCCTGGGCGACATAGAGTAAATTTGGGGTTTTGGAAGTGGCACTCCAGGCAAAATCTCGATGGAGCAGTCAGTGCTCCTGTGGGGTGGAAGCTTATCCAAAGATTTTTCACTAAAAACCCCTTTTAAGTCCCAATATTCTTTCGGAATCTTTTCCTCCCCCTCAATTTTCTCCTGGCCCCTGGCGGCCAATGCGGGGCTGGAGCCACCAGGCTCAGGGGCGTTGGCATCCCCGTTTGGGGCTGTGCTGGTCCAGATGCGCAGCTACCCCTCCCTCCAGTTAATGCGAGGGTTCCATTTACGAAGCCAGGGGAGTCCCAAAATAAGGGGTCTGTCCATCCCAGGTGCCACAATAAAAGAGATCAATTCCACATGGGTGCCCATTTTCATCTCTAGAGGTTCAGTGTATAAATGGGCCGGGCCTCCCCCTGCAATGGATCCATCGATTTGGCAAAAAACAATAGGGGTTTTCAAAGTCCTCAATTTTAAGCCCAGTTTCTCAACCATTGCAGGATTAATCATACATCTAGAACAGCCCGAATCGAGTAGAGCAGAAAGCCGCTCCGTCTCCCCACCAGATGGCACCCTTAACTCAATTGGGATCAACATGGGGCCTTTATGTGAACTCACGCATTGAGGGGAGCCGTTGTCATCGGAGTCATCAGAGGAGCTAGTGGTCACGTCCGCTCCCTCCTCCATCTCTGGCTGGAAACACTGGGGGGTATTTTCAGCAGCGAGCGCAGCTCCCTTCTCCTTCCCCAGGGCCTTGCTTGCCTTCCCTTTCCTCTTGGTAGGGGTTTGGGCGGGTGGAGGAAGTTTAACGCAGCAATCCATGGTGCGATGGCCTCCTTTTCCACAACGGAGGCACATGAAAGGCTTGTCTTTGCCGGTGGAGCTTCTCTTCCCTTCATCCCTGATGCAGAATGGGGCCCTTTGAGCTGGGGGGGGGGTGATCTCTCTGCTTTTTCCCCTTTCACACGTTGAATTCTAATCAAGTCTAGTTCAACATCCGCTGTATTTTCATAGCCAGCAACAATTCGCTTAGGAAGGTGTCTGTTAACGCATTGTTGGTAAATGTCCTCATTTAATCCCAATGCAAACTGATCCTGAAGCTCTTCAGCCACTGGCTTATTTCCCTGTTTTAGGGCCATAAAATTCACCTTCCCTCGTCTCTCAATCAGTGGGTCATCAAACCTCCTTTTTAGTGCAGTCATAAAGCTATTAAAATTCCTCAGGACAGGGGAATTACATTGGTATAAGCTCACCATCCAAACAGCCGCTTTTTCTTCCAAAGAAAGTGAAACTATTTGCACTTTCATCTCATCTGACTCTAAAACTTGGCCATATTTTTCCATATAGTTGCAAATCTGCATGACGAAAGGACCCAACCTCTTTGTATCACCGTTATATTTTACTGGTAAGGGAGGGACTTTTGCACTTCTGCGTCTTCTGGGGGACCCCCCTACTCTGGCAACAGTCCTGGCTGGGGGGGGGGGAGACTGTTCCTGGGTTTGCTTGCTCCCATCCCCCCTCAGCCTCTTCACCCTCCCTAAATTTATGCAAGGAGTACCTTTGTGCAAATTCTTCCATTTGCTCTCTTTCCATTTCTCTCTCCTGGGACCTCCTCTCGGTCATAGTTTCTTTCCAGTCTGCTGGGGTTTTCCTTCGTTTCCGTCTGGTGACTCCTGCATCCAAATTCTCATAATCCTCATAATCCTCTTTTTGCCCCACTCCCAAAGTCCATCGGGGCTGAACTGCAGGCTTCTCTATCCTTAGGCCAGCTAGTCTTTCAGGTAAAGTTGGTTCTGCAGTTTCTCTTTCAATCTCCTCATCATCGCTTGTTTGCAATGACATTTTCTCCGTCCTTCTTGTGAGTACACCCCCCACGGTAGGTTGAAAACTCCTGGTGGGGTGTGAGTGAGTCTTCGCTTACTGTCAGCACTCCTCCATTGAATAATTAGGAAAGAAAACCACGAGACTCCATTGATAGAAATCAAGTGTACTTTTACTAATTATAAATGATTAGAAGCGTAGCAAAGCGAAAGACTGATTATTTAGGCGCGAAAGCAAATGATATATAGAATAACCCATTCCCCACCCCTTGGCGTCCCAGTTACAGTCCAATCATAATTCTCCCAAGTGTCAGGTGTGAGATAATTTCGAAAGGCATCACCCAGATGGAATGTCGGTGCCGTTGGCCTTAGCGGGAAACCTCCTCCGCATGCGCAAGAGAGGCAGCAAACTCCAGGATCCTCCTCCAGCACAATTAGTATTCCCCTCCCAAATACCATGCCCCCTCCCCCGTTTCAATGCAGCCGAAGCAGCAGCAAAGCAGAGGCTGACAGAATTCATATAAAAGTATACCTTTAAAATAAAAACTAGCAATATGGAAAATATATTTTTTCTTTTTTCTTTGAGAATATAATTATTAATGCCACCGATATTAAATGGGGTTTGCTAAAAGGCAGAAATACACCATGTAAAATAGAGAATGGAAGGGAGATAAAGAGAGGGAAAGAGAGAGAAAGGAGACAGGAGAGAGGGAAGTAGAAGGGAGAGAAAGAGTAGGAGAGGAGGAAGGTGTGGAAAGAGAGGAGAGAGAGAGAGAAAGGAGGAGGAGAAAAGAGAGGGCAGAGAGAAGAAAGGAGGTAGGGAGGAGGAGAGAGGGAGAGGAGAAGAGTTGAAGATGAAATAGACTATAATATGATGTATGGAAAGCAGAAGAGCAAATAAAAATTGAAGATGCTTAATGGCAAGAGGAATTGATGTATTATTGAATATTCAAAAAATGTTTGTTAAGATGCAATGGTATACTTTGGATTATATTATATGTATGTTAAAAAATAAAAAAAAACTTTTGGCAAAGAAAAGCAGGGATGTTCAACTTTGGCAGCTTTTAGACCTGTGGATTTCAGCAAGCCTACAACTCTTGAAGTTGGCAACGTTAGACACCCTTGGTATAAACTAATGCACAGGTTAGGAAGGATTTGGAGAATGAAATGCTTGATTGACTATCTTATCCCTTGAACATTCATGGTAGGCTTTGCTCTTGGTTTGCATTCCGATACATTAACATCCTCTTTACTCCCAAAATGCTTGAAGTGCAACCAAAATTTAAGTACCATTCTCCGTTCTATCATTCCTTCTGCTCTGATCATTAGTGTGTCTTTCTTTCCACTTCTCCAGTAAACATTATTTTTATCCAATTATATATAGCTCTAGATAAAAGAGCAAATGTATTTTGCATATAATATAAAATATAATCAAATTTTAAAACTACTGCTACCTTGACTTTGTATCACTTGTACACAAAGTATGTGTGAGCTGGCCTGAGTGTCAGATGCTACTTCATTTAATAATCAGGAAAGAAACCACTCAACTCCATTTGCTTGAAATTAAGTGTACTTTTACTAATTACAAACAAATATTAGCGAAGCAAAGCTGAATCTGGTTAATTAGGCGTGAAAGCAAAGAATATCATGTATAGTTCAATCCCCTCCCCTTGGCACCCCAGTCCATAGTCCAATTATAATTCACCCAACTGAGTCCTTAGGGAATGGGCGGCATACAAATTCCATTAAAGTTTGAAAAGTTTGAACTGTCAGATGGCAGCCGAAGCAGCAGCAAAGCAGAGGCTGACATCGAGGCCTTGAAGATAAATGTAGTAAGTGAAGATCTTCTGATAAAAGGTACTATATATGCAAAACACTATTTACACATTCATTAACTACTGCTGGAAACTTCGCCACTGACCAAATTTTTTTCCTTTCTCCCTCAGGTCACCAACAATACTAAGTTAATGATTATTCTGTGAAAACATTTTCTAATTGGTGCATTGTGGGTTTGAGGGGTTCTACTTCCCCCAGCAAATTTAACTGGAATTACATTGCTCAGCTGTTGTATCTGGATAGATAACTGACACTCATCAATGGTTTTGGAAGCCAGTGGTGAGTGTCATTTTACAGGTCTACCAATCTGTAAAATGGACCATGCTCTGGCCTATGACAGTAAGCAATCAAGAAAATGCTATCTGCTTACTTGGAAATGTAAAAGGCATACTGAAGTAAATACATGTACATACAAATGTCCAGTTGCTGGTAAGCAAGTTGAAAAAAACTGAGTAAAATTTTACTCATTATAATTTCTTCTATAATTTCAGTGTACAACCTGGTATTTATGTCTAGATGTTCTGATGTACTGGAAAGAGGTATGTGATGGAGATCTGGTATATTTTGTTTAGATTATTTTGGAACAAATTAAATTACTCAATGAATCTGAATGAATTTGTGAATGAAATGGTATTCAGGTTTCTCAAAATTGTAAACACCTGCCAGAGTTATCTGGAGTTGGGTAGTCCATGCACTTATTTGTTATTTTATTCAATTAATTAATTCAATTAATTAATTCAATTGTTTAATTTAAAATTAATGAATTTTAATTACTGTTAATCAATTAACTTAATGTAAAAATAATTAACTTTAATTTTAGCTTTAAAATTTTATTTAACAATTTAATTATTTAATTTAAATTTAATTAATTTAAAATTACTTTTAAAATATTTCATTGTTTTAAGGTTTATTATTTTTCAACGACAGAGTGAAGTGAAATTTTCAAGTATGGTAGATTTTTTTTTCCTAATTTGATGGAAATGGCATTTGCCCTGTTTCAGAGAAGTAGATGAACCTGTTTGTGGGTATTTTCCAAAGGTATTGCACCATTGCAACACATTTTTGTCTATGTTGTGATGTTGTACATCATTCGTGATGATGTAGAAATATACCAAAGTACTACAAACTGTTTCACAATGCCACACATTTTTTTTAGTTTGACAAAAATCTCTGATCATGCAGATCTATGTAGGGAAGATTTGCAGTTTTTTCAATATTCAGGTATAATTGGATTATATGTGTGACTTCTGTATTCCAGCTATAGTCAGGGAGGAATTTGTGATTTATGCGGGATATGGACTATAGTATGATTTGGCAACTTAATATTCTATATTAAATTCAACTTCAGAAACATTAATTCAGGACCTTAATGTGGTGTCATGACATCATTATATAACAACGGTTGACTGAGTCAGTTTATTTTTGTAATTAAAAAGCCACTGAATTCTGTAAACCCTTTCTACAACTTTTAAAAGCCAACATGATTGCTACTCTACTTATCAGTCATTTTTATTATTTTTTTAAAATTAGTATTTCTCATAAGGAGAGACATTAAATATTATACATGTTTTATTTGTGTATGGTGAGCTCATGCTGAGAAATTTGATAGAAGACAATGCTATTCATATTATAAATATGGTGTCTTGATAATAGACTAAGGACATAACAGTATATCACAGAAGTTTCCCAAAGCCAACTCCGGATATGACGCTGAGCACAGGCACTCAACTTCTTTGGTCGACCATGGCAAGACCTGTTCTGAGTGGAACCTGTCCTGTTACACGCCTGTATGGTCTTGGTCACCATGCTGCAGCTCAGTTTCAGGGTCTTGGCAATCTTCTTATAGCCTAGGCCATCGTTACGTAGAGTAACAATTTGTTTTTTCAGATCCTCAAGAGTTCATTGCCATGAGGTGCCATGTTGAACTGTCAGTGACCAGTATGAGAGAGTAAGAGCGATAACACCAAATTTAACACACATGCTCCCCCTTCACACCTGAGACCTTGTAACACTGAGTCACATGACACCAGGGAGGGAAAACAGCTACTTAGGCCCCATTTGGACATTATCACTTAGGGATGTACTCACTTTTGTTGCCAGCAGTTTAAACATTAATGACTGTGTGTTGTTATTTTGGAGGCACAGAACATTTTCACTGTTATACAAACTGTCTATTCACTATATTACATTGTAGTGAAGTGCCATTTCTTCAGTGTTGTCACATGAAAAGATATACTTAAATATTTATAAAACGTGAGGGGGTATACTCACTTCTGTGATATATTGTATAAGGCCATGATGACAAACCTCTGGTACGCATGCCAGAGATGGCATGCAGAACCCTCTCTGTGGGCACGTGCGCCACTGCCAGCTGCCTTTCTGGTTTCCAGTAGGAACATACATGTTGGCTGGTGTGTATGCGCATGCTGGCCAGCTGGTCTTCGGGTTTCCGATGCTCAAGCGCACACGAAGACCAGCTGCGTGCTGGAAACCTGAACACCATCTGGCCAGCGCTCTGGTGCGGTTTGGGCACTCGGTGCCGAAAAGGTTCACCATCACAGGTATAAGGGATGTCATCCTAATAGATGATTTGAGGCTTAGAGTGGAGTTTCATGAAACCAGTTCCAGCCACAGCTATATTTAGCCTGTATATATATTATTTCCTCTGTTAAATAAAGATACTCTCAAGTTGATCTCAGTTTGTGGAAGCTCCAATTTCCCATGCATGTTAAAAAGCTATTGTTATCTTCTGAAATATTTTTTCAACCTCAGTCTAGCTTCTAGCTTTGGAATTTTCAAGCAGCTTTCCATTCAACTATTAACCAGGACTGCCAATTGTTGATGATTAGGAGAGTTCCACCATCTTCCCTTCTAAAGTAGAGTACAGCAAGGCTTCCGGTGGGGGGGGAGGGGTTGCCTGAGGGAGCTTGTTCTTAACAGCTCCGGATTCTTGGTTGTGTTAAACTGTCTGAACAGCAATTCATCAGCCGTTTGACAGCTTGATTACCTCTTCTTCGGGCTTAGAAGAACAAGGTGAGCTAATTGTGCTTGGGCAGCGTGCCAACTAACCTTCCCAGACCATAAATCTGGGAAGGGAGGAAGGGCACCCGTCAGCAAAATATTCTGAGCACCAAGAACTTCTGCTGCTTTTATTTGCAGCACAAAGGCAATCCACCCATCCTCAGCACAAGCATAAAATCTGATTTACTGATTCCAGAATGAGCAGAGCCTCTACGCATGAACTTTTAATTGCATGTATTAATCCTTAGCTTCATTTTTACAAGAATTCCTTCTGATAATTTACTTGTTAAAGAGATATACAAAATGGCGCCGAGCAGCTTCGTAGGACTGGTCGGACTTTGAAAATATTTCTACGGAGCTTAGAACATTCAAAGAAAAGGAAGTGATTTATCACTAAACTAAACAGCAATTGCTGTACAATCGGCTAGCATAGATTTACTAATTGGCTGAAGAAGATTAAACTTGGAATGGCTTCTAGGCAAAAGGTCCCCCCTCCTCCCCCCTCTCTAATGTCTCAAAAAGTGTGGGCAGCTCCCCTGCTCCCGGTGCGAAATTACAGTCATTACTCCCCCCCCTACTGTTGCAGGGGAGCCTCTGACTAAATAAATTTTTCAGAAAGAACTGGCTGAAGCTTTTAAAAATCATGCTGCTGCGATGGAAACAAAAATTAAGGAGGAGATATCTGCTGCTCATAAAGAACTGTCTGATAAACTTGAGACTCGGGATCAGAAGATCAGGGACAATATATTGGGGTTTTTTAATTCTCTATCAGAATATGTGTCCAGAATTGAAGATAGATTAGAAGATCTTAGTGACTCCAATATTAACTTGGCATCGAAAATGGATGTGGTTCAACAAAAAGTTGGAGATGCTGAAAAAGAAATTATTATGTTACAGTTTTGTCCTGAGGGGGGGGGGACGACCTGCCTTGAGCTGAAAAAAAACAGCTGAGAAGATCTGGCTGGAGTAAAAAAAAAAACTCAGCTTTTGTTGAACCTCTTCTCCATTCACAGCGAAAAACAAAAGGCTGTGAACTACAAAGAGATTCTAACGACTGAGTTCCTCCCTGCCCCTTTCTTGCCTGAAAGGAGAGATATCTATAGATTTTTTAGATATACAAACCAGAACTCTGAGGGCAGCTCCTTTGAGCCACCGGCGACGGCAGACTCCTCCCCCGGAAGTCAAAATTATTATGTTACAGTATAGACAAATGGAATTTGCACTAAGAATAAGAAGTTTACGTGAAAATAAGCAGGAAAATTTGAAACAGATTCTCTCAGAAGCCTTCGATAATTTGATGGGAAGGCCAGGTGGGAATTTTGAATGGCAAATTGAAAAGGTTTATCGTGTTAACTCCTGGCTTGCCAGACAGAAGCATCTACCAAGAAACATTGTGATGTACTTTGCTACAAGAGACATGAAGAATATGATATTGCAAGAGTCTTATAAAACCAAGCTTCAAATTGGGGGTCAGGAGGTGACCGTTTTGAAGGAGATACCACCCCAAATGCTGAGATCTAGGAAAGACTACGCTTTTTAGTTGAAGAGCTTAAAAATCGTCAGTTACAGTTCAGATGGGATGTGCCAGTCGAACTAGCACTCGTTTATCAAAGGCAAAGATACCGTCTTAATTCAATATGGAAGGCCCGAGACTTTTACAATAATATATTGAAGGCTGGTCATCCTGCCCCGCCTGGACCCAGAGAAAGAGAACAAGAAGGACAAGATAGACAGCAAACTACACAAGTATCAACAAGGTTGGATCAACTTTCGCTCTCAGAAGTACAAGGAACCAAGGAACAAAGACAACCCCGTGTGATTACCAGACAAATGGACCAAGAATTAAAAAAGCAACAATTACAACAAACACCTGTTACAGGTCAAGATGCTACAGGTGCCAGTCTAGAAGCAGTGGGAGGAGCCAGACCAAAGATTAAATTCCAGGATGTCCAGATGGCTCTAAAAAAGCTTCAGGGAGCCAAAGATGACAACTAAGTTCCTAATGTGGAACGTTAATGGATTAAACTCCCCACAGAAAAGGAAGAAAATAAATCACTATCTTAAACAGTTCAAGAATGATATAATTTGCTTGCAAGAAACTCACATTAGATCAACTGATCAAAAATACTTGATTAATACAAGACTTGGACAACACTTTATAGCTTCTGCTTCAGAAAAGAAAAACGGTATAGTTATCTACTTAAGGAAGGATATGAGAGCTGAATTAATTGAAGCAGACTCCCAAGGAAGATACATTGCAATAGATCTGGTATTAGAAGGGAAAAGGATATTGTTACTGGGAATATATGCTCCCAACCAACAACAAGATGGATTTTATAAAAAGCTCCATGCTAAATTAGTGCATTGGGATTACAGATCCTGCATACTATTGGGTGACTGGAACGGTGTTATGGATACCAAGAAAGACAAGAATCAATCTGGCAAAAAAACAATAGGGGTTTTTAAAGTCCTCAACTTCAAGCCCAGTTTCTCAACCATTGCTGGACTAATCATACATCTGGAGCAGCCAGAGTCCAGGAGAGCTGAAAGCTGCTCTGTATCACCAGCAGGTGGCACTCTTAACTCAATTGGGATTAACATGGGGCCTTTATTTGAATTCACCCAACGATGCGAGGTGTCGCCATCGGATTCATCAGAGGAACTGGTGGTCACGTCCCCTTCCTCCTCCTCCGGCTGGAAACGCTGGGGAACATTCTCAGCAGCGCACGCAGCCTCTCTCTTCTTCCCCGGGGCCTTGCCCGCCTTTCCCTCCCTCTTGGTAGGGGGTAGAGTGGTCTGGGCCAGTTTAACGTGGCAATCCACAGTGCGATGGCCTCCCTTCCCACAACGGAAGCACGTGAAAGGCTTGGTCTTGCCGGCGAAGCTTCCCCTCCCTTCACTTCTGATGCGAACCGGGGCTTTTTGGGCTGGGGGGGGGGCGATCTCTCCGCTTCTCTCTCTTTTGTGCGTTGAAGTCTAGCCAAATCTAACTCAACGTCTGCTGCATTTTCATACCAGGCAGCAACTCGTCGGGGAAGGTGTCTGTTAACGCATTGCTGGTAAATGTCCTCATTCAATCCCAAGGCAAACTGATCCAAGAGGGCATCTTCTGACCATCCCCTCATATAAGCTGATAGCTGTTGAAAATCCTGAACATATTCAGCCACTGGTCTATTTCCCTGCTTTAGGGCCATAAATTTCACCTTCCCGCGTTTCTCAATCAGCGGGTCATCAAACCTCCTCTTAAGTGCAGCCATAAAGTCATTAAAATTCCTCAGGAGAGGGGAATTGCATTGGTGTAAGCTTACCATCCAATCGGCCGTTTTTTTCTTCCAATGAAAGTAAAACCATCCTCACTTTCATCTCATCTGTTTCTAAATCCAGACCATAAATTTCCATATAATTCCAAATTTGAATGACGAATAACCCCAACCTCTTGGGATCACCGTTATATTTTACTGTTAAGGGAGGGACTTTTGCCATTCGGCGTCTTCTGGGGGCCCCCCCTACTCTGGCAGCAGCCCTGGCTGGGGGGGGGGAGGCTGGTTCTGGGTTTCCTTGCTCCCAACCTCCCTCGGCCTCTTCCCCCTCCCTAAATTTATACATGGAGTACCTTTGTTCAAATTCTTCCGTTTGCTCCCTTTCCATCGCTCTCCCATGGGTCTTTCGCTTGGACATAGCCTCCTCAAGGAGCCGTTTTGCCTCGGACAATCTGTAATCCTTGACCCCAGCTTCCTCCCATTCAGCTGGTTTCTTTTTCAGTCTCCTTCTGGTGACTCCTGCATCCAATTCTTCAGATTCCTCTTTTTTCCCAACACCCAAAGTCCATCAGGGGCGAACTGTAGGCTCTTCTACTCTTAGGCCAGCCAGCCTTTCAGGTAAAGATGGTTTGCAGTTGCCCCTTCAGTCTCCTCTTCATCGCTCGCATGCAACATTTTTCTTTGTTCCTTCTTGTGAGTACACCCCCACGGTAGGTTGAAACTCCTGGTAGGGTGTATTGTGAGACTTCGCTTATTGTCAGCACTTCTTCATTGGATAATCAGGAAAGAAAACCACAAGACTCCATTGATAGAAATCAAGTGTACTTTTACTAATTATAAATGAACAGAAGCGTAGCAAAGCGAAGTCTGATTATTTAGGCGCGAAAGCGAATGATATATTGTATATCCCATTCCCCACCCCTTGGCATCCCATGCACAGTCCAATCATAATTCTCCCAAGTGTCAGGTGCGAGATAACTTCGAAAGGCATCACCAAGATGGAATGTCGATGCCGTTGGCCTTGGTGGGAAACCTCCTCCGCATGCGCAGTAAGACGGGCAGTTGAAACTCCAGAATCTTCCTCCAGCACAACAATCAGTCCCCTCCCAAACACCATGCCCTCCCTCCCCGTTTCAATGGCAGCCGAAGCAGCAGCAAAGCAGAGGCTGACAGCTTCTCGGCAAAATACTCAAATGCGAGCAAAACTACCTAAGTCCTTTTTCGACATGATGGATGATTTTGAACTGAGAGATATTTGGCGAGAAAGAAATGCAGAAGAATACGATTTTACCTTCTTTTCTGATAGACACCAATCCTTTTCTAGAATTGACTTCATACTAATTACCAATGATTTGTTTTCTAGGGTAAAGAAGATAAAGATATGTGCCAGAGTTTTATCAGATCATAATCTGGTTTGGATGGAGTTGGGAGTTGGGATGCAAGCAAGACGGTCTTGGAGATTGAATGAAAATTTATTTAGATATGAGAAATATATTAATGAATGTAAAAAATTGTTAACAGAATACTTTGTTTTTAATATGAATAAGGGTACATCTATGGAAATAGTATGGGATGCAAGTAAAGCTTATATGAGAGGAGCTTTGATAAATTTAAATAGATTACATAGACGTAAACAGGGGGAAAAGCGAATTGAATTGGAAGATGAAATTAGGAAGAAAGAGCAAGAGTTAATTTTAAAACCAGGAGATAAAAAGATTAAAGAAGCAATTACCTTATTAAAAGACCAATTTAATATGCTGATTTCAGACCAGGTAGCTACCAATCTGTTATATGCAAAACATAACACTTTCTGTAATGCAAATAAATCTGGTAGATGGTTAGCATATTTGATTAGGAAAAAACAAAAATCTCGTAACATAGCAAAATTACACTACAGAGGGAAAGAACAGGACGAGATTCAAAAGGTCTTTTGTGAATTTTTTATAGGATTGTACAAGGGTGATAAAATTCAAGGCCTAGATATAGAGAGATACCTGGATAAATAAAAAATACCCATAGTTAAAGATGAGCAGAGGGAAAGATTGAACCAACCAATAATTTCAGGGGAAATTCTACAGGTAATCAAACAGTTAAAGGCAGGGAAAGCACCGGGTACAGATGGCTTGACGGCGGCTTATTATAAAAATCTACAATTAGAAATGGTAGAACCTCTTAAGGAATTATTTAATAAGATTCAAGTGGAAGGCAAGGTACCCCCATCTTGGAAGACAGCTTTTATATCCCTGATACCCAAAGAAGATCAAGACATTACTCAACCAAAAAATTATAGACCTATATCATTACTTAATGTAGATTATAAAATCTTTACCAAAATACTAGCGAATAGGTTAATGTTGGTTATCCAGCAATTGATGCATAATGATCAAACAGGTTTTATTCAAGGGAGACAAATGAGAAGTAATGTAAGACTAATTGTTAATACACTAGAATATTTGGGAAAGAATAACCAAATCCCTGCTGCGCTCATATTTCTAGATGCTGAGAAAGCCTTTGATCGAGTTTAATTGGCAATTCCTGCTGAAAATATTGCAAAAAATGCAAATAGGAGAACATTTCTTACAATCAAGCAAGCAATATATCAACAACAAACAGCTCAAATTATAGTTAATGGAAGTTTAACAGATTCTTTTCAAATTGAAAAAGGTACAAGGCAGGGTTGTCCCTTGTCCCATTATTGTTTATCATAACTTTGGAATTATTGTTGAATAAAATACGGGGCTCGGAGGGCTTACAGGGAATTAAGATTAGGCAGCAAGAATATAGAGTACGTGCATTTGCAGATGATTTGGTTATAATATTAACCCAACCGCAGGAATCTAGTAAGGTCTTAATGAATATGATTAATCAATATGGTCAAGTGTCAGGATTTAAAATAAATTTAGGGAAAACAAAGATATTAGCTACAAATATGAATACTAAACAAAAGGAAGAACTAGAAGGAATGACAGGATGTGAAATAGTTAAAAAGGTCAAATATTTAGGAGGTTCATATTTCAATCTCAAATGGGAAATTATACTAGTATAATTATGAACCACTTTGGCATAGTGTACAGACAGAGATGAAAAAATGGGAGAAATTACAGTTATCTTTGCTGGGAAGAATAGCAGCAGTGAAAATGAATATTTTACCTAAATTTTTATTTCTTTTCCAAATGCTACCAATACTTAAAAAAGATGTGAACCTGCTAGAATGGCAGAAGGGTATTAATAAATTTGTATGGGCAGGGAAGAAGCTGAGAGTAAAACTAAAAATAATGCAAGATGTGCATGAGAGGAAAGGTTTGAAATTACCCAATTTAAAATTATACTATGACGCAGTAGCTTTATCTGTAATTAATGATTGGATTAATTTAACAAATGATAGAATACTTAATATCGAGGGGCATGATTTGGTATATGGGTAGCATGCTTACCTGTTATATAACAAAAAAGTGGACAAGAATTTTAAAAGTCATATTTTAAGGAATGCTCTACTGCGGGTCTGGAAAAAATATCAATACAAATTAAATGACAAGATACCCATGTGGGCAATTCCTAGACATGCAATAGAAAATATGAACATAGTACAAAAACAGGATATAATTACTTACAGACAGCTTCTTACCCTAGAAAGGGGTGTATTACAACTAAAATCCTTGGATGAATTAAAAGAGGAAAAGGTAATTCAAACATGGTTCCAGTACGGGCAGCTACAGGCCAGGTGGAAAATAGATAAAAAAATTGGTTTCATGCAAGTCGAGGATAATTTACTTAAACAAATAAGAGATCAAAGTCCAATGCATATAAAGAGATTATATAATGTATTAATACAGATGGACTCCGAAACAGAATTAGTTAAAGACTGTATGATAAAGTGGGCTCAAAATATTGAAGAACCAATAATGCTGGATACATGGGAAAGGATTTGGGTAAGAAATGTAAAATTTACACAAGCCCAAAACTTGAGAGAAAACTTTTACAAGATGTTTTATAGATGGCATTTAGATCCTAAAAAGTTGGCTTCTATGTATTCGAATTTACAACCTAAATGCTGGAGATGTGATTCTGTGGACGCTACATATTTTCACATATGGTGGACTTGCAAAAAGGTTAAGGCATTTTGGATAAAAATATGGTGGATTATGCAAAATGTTCTTTAAAAAAGGATAAAGTTTACCCCCCAGTTATTTTTGTTAGGTATAATTACTGATTGTACAGTTGTAGAGATTAATTTGATTTTGCACTTAATAACTGCAGCTAGATTGTTGGTGGCGCAATACTGGAAGAAGGAAGATTTGCCTACTATCCAAGAATGGACACTGAAAGTCACAAATTTAGCTGAAATGGCTAAAATATCTGCATATCTTAAGGACTACTCAAACGAGAGATATAAACAAGACTGGAAAAAATGGATTGATTATACTCAAAATAAATATTGGGCTAAGAAATTCCAGATAGCTTATGATTAAGATCAGGAATGATATAAATTGTTTAGAGTTAGCCTAGCAAGGAGGAGCTAAGTTCAATTTAAAGATGTTATTAATTTCCTACTCTTTTTTCAAATATATTTTAGACTGTTTTTGTTAAAGACTTATACCGTGTATTGGTTCTGGGAAGTCAGGGGAGGGAAGATTGGGGGGGGTGGGGGGGAGGGGGGAGGGAGGGAAGTATACTAGGTTTGAGGAAGGATGTTAGGTTTTAAAGTAATATGATTGTACATGTATTCTGTCTTCTCTTATTTTTTTAAAAAAATTAAGATATGTTATGTATATTGAAATGGAAGTATAAATACCATCAACAGAATGGAGTTTGCTCAGAAGCTGAAATACACCAAGTGAACAAGAGGAAGAGTGAGAAGCAGAGGAGAGAAGAAAGATAGGAAGAGAAGGATAGGAGAGCGGGCAAGGGGGGAAGATGAGGAGAATAAGGAGGAGTGGAAAGGGGAGATAGGAGAAGGAGAAAGGAAGGGGAAATAGAGTAGAAAAGGATGATGGAGGGAAGAAAGGAGGTAGGGAGGGGGAGGAGAGAGGCAGAATAAAGTGTTGGAGCCATAAATATGGTGTATGGAGAGCAGAAGAGCCAATAATTGGTTTTTGTTTTTTTTCAGGAGTTGATGGCAAGATGAACTGATGTAATTATTAATCAACACAACACGATATTGGCTATGTAATAGTATACATGTGATTATATGTTATGAAAATGGAAAATAAAAAAAGTATATTTGGAAAAAAAAAAAATAGAGAACAGCTTTGGGTCACGTATATATATATGTGTTGCATTTGTAAATAAATAAAGGGAGACTAGTATAGATCTATTTCAAGCTCTCATCAGTTAGCCATACCCTTACCGGTAAAAAAAATGGCTTTCTGCCTGGATGGCTCCCAAAGTGAGCCGATAGACAGAAAAGGGAAGCAGTATGCTCCCTCCCATATTTGGGCATAATAAGGGTTGTGACACACCCCCACACACCCCCACACACCCAAAAATGACATAGGAAAATACATTAGCATTAACCCAGTTTCTATGAAGCGAATAACACAATTTCTAGAATTACAGCTACTAAACAAAGTTCAAAGGTGTTTTTAAAAAGAATTTAGTCTAGTTCGGTAGAAACCATCCAAGTCTTCCCAGAACTATTTTACTATCTAAGCAAAAGGACATGTTCTTCCTTCTTCTCCACTGTACAGGAAGGGTCTTGATGAATAATTGAATCATACTAATACTAGCAACAAGAGAGTATCCTCCACTTCAGACTGCTTTAAATTTTATTTATTCAATTATTTATATATCTAGCAAATATTTTCAGAAGTGAAATGAATGATGTAATGGCCCCACATAATAGGTTTATGTGTAGAGTTCTCATTATCTGCAATAAAGGATAGATTTACTAGATTGTAAATGTAGATTTTTGTATATGTGGTTCTGTCTATAGGACTTTTGATAAAAGGATGTATGTAATTCATGCATGTGCAAAATAGGGGTTGGACTTCTATGCCAGTGTAACATAAGGTTTTTTGTTTTTTTTTGTAAAGGCTATGGTTTTATTTTTTTCACAGGAAACAGTTCTGAGGTCTGGACAGCTCAGTTAAACTCCTAATAAGATATGATCTAATGCATAGGGCCAATATATGGCCAGAAAACATTTTTCTCATAAAATAAGTTTAGCTTTTTTTTAAAGCTTTCTTTGCTTCCCTTTTAATAAAAACACAAGTGCATGGGGGATTATTTTGGCATCCCTCATTCAAGAAAAAGGGGGTGTGTTACTCGGACTTCTTTATGGAACAGCCTAACATTTTTACCTCAGCCAAAATGGGTAAAGCAATAGTATGCAACATGCTTTGTGAGGTCTGGTTAATGAAACTTGACTTTGAAGCCAGGTTAAACGACCCACATGGCTTGCTAACAGTTGAAAGGGTTAGCAAGGTTGGCCCAGAGATGCACCTGCTACAATCACTGGTGCCATCAATGTGGCTTTTCTGGCAGGTTTATAGAAATGTTTTGCCACTCTGGCGGTTTTGCCTCCCTGGTTTTGCCAATAGCCCTCTGTTTCCCAGGCACTAGCAGGGGCCGACCCTGCTGTTTCAAGCTAGCCAAGCTAGGTGAGATGCTGTAACCTGCTGAAGCAGGCAGTGCTGCTGAAAAATGCTGCAAATTAACTACAGCTTCTTTCAGTGCCTCTCTGAGCCAAGACATCAAATACCTTCATTTCTTTGTAATATTGTACAAAGAGAGGCACAAGGGGGTAAACAGCCTGAAAGCAGAGTGCTTTTCTCTCTTGCACTGCCACGCTGCAGGCAAATGCCAACTTTTTGTCTCATAAAAAGCAATCTAAGGAGTGATGGAAAGAAAGCAAATTCCACCCTGTCCTCTGGCAAGCCAGGAAAACAAGACTTGGGCATTTTTAATTGAGGCTTGCAGAACACAAAGAACAGAAGCTGGCATAAAGTGCTCAGCATTATCTCCCTTCATGGCAAGCACCTTTTAAAAAATATCTGGCTTACTCAAGCATACCACCAAAGGGCATCCGAGAGTCAGCAGTCCTGTGGCGTTTGTCCTTGGGCAACTGCCAGTGAAACCGGTTTCAGCCGGCAGATGTGTGTGCAAGCAGCTGAAATTCAGCTTTTTTGCCCCAGATTCCTTACGTCTGGCTGATTGTTTCTTTCTTTTTCTTCTTCCAGATCCTCTTATTTTCAAGCTGCTGGTTTGCTTTAATTGTGACTGTCCTATTAGAGGAAGACAAAGTGGCACACTGGACCTTTGTAACAAAATTGGGGTTCTGAATTATTTCAAATGTACTGTGAAGAATTTTAAAAGCTGAAACAGAAAGGGTTTCCATCTCCTGCACTCTCAAGAAGAACAGATAGCATTTGAAATAGCTAAAGCTTGTTAAACAGCCTAGCCTAAAGCAGCTGCTGCAATAATTGGTGTGGAAACCAAATCCTGACCAATGGCACATCAAACAGCATCCATACTTTTTTTTTTAGTCTGCTAATTTATCGTATATGGTTGTGCTATTGTACTCATCTATTCCTGAACAGTTCATCTATGTGCTCCTGTGTGGTTCTATATTTTTATCCTATCTTTAGTGGGTAAGGTAAAAATATGCAATTAAGGAAATACATACATATGCATTGCTATATCCACTTTCATCCACCTTCCCTTAAGTTTCTATGCTGCTTTGATCAATCGTTTCTTCTATTTCAGGATCTCTTAGGCATTTTTATTAGGCACTTTTTTAAAAGAAAAAATTGAAAGTAAACAAATTTTAGTGATGTAGTAAATGATCAACTATTCTCAAAAGATTCATAACACACAAAGAAAGAACATAAAAGGGCAGGTATAGTCAGTCTTCTGCTCAACAAGAAAGGACAGGCTTGGAGTCAAACAGAATTTGAGTATTTTGGACTAGATCTGCTTGCATGGAATAATCTATAGTTAAACTACAAACAAGGAAACCTCAAATGAAATGTCAAAATATTTTTCACCATATCTTCATTGTATAGAAATGAATATCTTTCTTAACTGTGTTTCAGGTTGATAATTTGCCCAATCCTTGTATTATTACCAAGGATAGTTTTGTTGAGACCATTGATTTTTCATCCATATTTCTCTCAAAAGGAGTGTCTACTCAATCCAGATAATTTTAGCAGAATATCTAAAGCCTGCCTCTTTCCATATCAATTTGCTTGTAATAAATATCATAGATACAATCCTACAAAATATAATATTGGATTGTAAGCCATTAGAAAAGAAAGGAAAAAGCCCAGAAGCATTCCTTAAGGTAGGATTAGGGACAGACTTGAGCTGGTCTTCTCTCTTTCACTGAGGTATAAGAGCAAGGCGTGTAGGTGGGAGGAGGAAAAATAAAACCGGATCGGCAAGATTCTGTTAATATAGCCATTCTCAATCAATCTTAGTTGTAGTATTCTTGTGGAGCACAATTTCTGATTTGGGAATCTGAAAGGATTGACAATTTTGGTCTTAAAACACTGAAAACTTGATCTGGGTACCTGATCATTTTGTGAATGTAATATACTTCTCCCTCTACCATGCATTGCCAAATGACTTACTTTTTAAAAAAAGAAAATGTCTACTCTCCACTAATAACAATAACTGATCCATAGGAAAAACTGAATGGCACAAATAAGTAGGGAGGAGAAGCACTGAGCATTTGCTGCTGCTGTTCCTCTTTCTCATTTCCCATGAGAAATGAGAAGAAAAAAGATGGCCATCTTATCTCAGCCCAAGATATTCCCATGTTAAAGATAAATGCCTTGGGCTTCACTATTATTGTTCACAGAGGGGAAAAAGCCAAGGCAAGATGCAATGCAGAGAAGCACATTATCTTTTGTCAGCTTTGTAAGTGTGCAACTTTTAAGAGTAGGAAAGTCAGATGTAAACTCCACTTATTTGAGCGATGTGACAGTGGCAGAACATCTGTCCATATACTCAAGGTAAGAGAAAACTTGCCTATACCAGTGCCTAATTTGTCTATAGAGTGCAAAAGAATGGCTCAAAGAATCTAGTGAATCTATGATATCTCTTTGCTTCATTCCTGCCTATGAAGCCTGGACTGTATCTGCAAACTCTTTTGAAGGGCTACAGATGAAAAGTAAATTCAAGTATTCTGGCTTCTATTTTATACAATAAGCAAAAACTATTTAAACAATGAGGTTGTTGTAAAATATATGCTCCTCCAGAGAGCAAACCTAGGGGGGGGGGGAAGCTGGGAGAGATGCCTTAAGAGAAATTTAGGAAGGAAAGCTTTGTAGAGCAGAACAGCAGGTCCTTCCACGCACAGGGAGCGGTGTGGGAAAAAGAGCTGAAGGCAAGAGTGGGAAGGAAGCATTGCAGCAATGAAGGAGTGGGTGGAGCATAGACTTTTGGAGTGTCTTGGAGATGTGCATAAGGCAAAGATGAAAATGTGTCTAGAAGCATATTGACTTTCGTATGGAAATCCAGAAACTTTGAAGGAAGGAAACACTTGGTAGAATTTTAAACTTTACTATCCTCAAAGACTCTATATGAACCTTTCTTTAAGAAGATATGTATGCACATACAAACATATATCTTTTGATATATTTGCAAATGACAACAATGTTCTCCTTTTGGGAAACGAAGCTAACGGGCAAACTTCATTTTTCCCCACCTTTTTATAACTTGGGATACTTGGGTGGTGGGAATAACAGAATTCACTGAGAACACAGATACAAACTTTGATTCAAAAGGTTGAAGATTTGATCCCCGTCAGTTAATATAAACAATTTTTGCCTGAGATTTCAGAAAACCGTCAGTCAGAGTTTTGTTTTTAAATTATATAGAGAAAGCCTCGTTCTGATATAAAGTATCTTTTCATGTCAGTATTAATCTTGAGAAAACTTGAAGATTTCTGCTGAAACCAGTGGAAGAAATATACACAGGCATTTTAGTTAGCATTCTACTCCTGCTTTCTTCTCCAACTTTCACAAATTGAAAAATTAATGAAACTTTTAGTTGATGCTAAAATTAAACAGTTCCCATTTGGTTAATACTTCTATTAGAGCAAGAGGCATAAGAAGACACACAATTTCCTGTCCTTCCATGAATTTAACACACAGCAAAGATTAGACCCCTTGGTAAAGACTGACAAAAAATTAGCAGCACATTTTGGCTTGATTCTTATCTTTAGTTTAACATCTATGTTTTTACTGCCCTAAACCTGTGTTATCTCCTTAAAAAGGAAAAAAAAAACCCAGAATGGAAATCCATAGATGAGAGAAAACACTGTCACTGTTTGCCTGGGGAAGGCTTCAAGAATGATGAACTAACTAATGGGAAACTCATTAATGCTGTGTTGAGGAGGCCATTATTTTTAGAA
Source organism: Thamnophis sirtalis (assembly GCF_051295495.1). NCBI lineage: Eukaryota > Metazoa > Chordata > Lepidosauria > Squamata > Natricidae > Thamnophis > Thamnophis sirtalis. The sequence goes on along the minus strand of NW_028261382.1, from coordinate 148,310,064 downwards.
AAATGGATTAATACTGAAATTGTAAATGACAGATGTTAATGGAAAGGGGAAAATGGAAATGAAATCTCTTTCCTTCACCAAATGGAAACGGATGCTGTACTTCCTATATTCCTTAGTTGAAAATACTATACACTAAAAAGTGTCAGTATAAAGAACAGCATTCAGGAAAGTAAAATATTGGTTGCTTTTTATTGCTCCTAAATACACAACTACGAGCAAAGTAATAATGCTCCTTTTTCCCCTCCATCACTCTTCATTTATCCCGGTATCTCAACTTATTTACCAAGTTTAATATTCGCTCTATTCTCCAATCAAAACCTTCTTAAGAAAACTATACAGGTAGTCCTCAATACAACAACAGTTTGTTTAGTGACCATCCAAAATTACAATGGGACTATAAAGAGACTTATGATTATTTTCACATTTATGACCAGTGCAGCATCCCCATGATTATGTGATCAACTGACTCATATTTATGACAGCTGCAGTATCTCGTGGTCATGTACCCTTAACCACTGTCGCAACTCGGTCACAACTTAACAACTATCTTAACAACTGCAAGAAAAGTCTCCAAATGGGGCAAAATTCACTGAACAAATATCTCACTAACAACAGAAAGGTCATACGCTGAGGACTTTACAAATTTATAAAAGGATTTATTGAAACATATTCTCAATAGTACACCGCTCTTCCTTTAATAAAACTATAAAATTTCTTTCAGTTGAGTTTTATGTTCATGTCATTATTTTGGCAATAATATGGTAATGGTTTGCCATTGCATTACTTTAACCTCACATTTTAAATCTGTGATACAAAAATGATAGTGAAAAGATGGTGATTTTGATATCATATGTACTAATATTTCTGTCCCCTGTAACCATTTTTTAAGAGCAACAATGATATCCCAATGCAAACTTTTTTCTGTTCCTAAACCTAAATGTCCATGATATAGTTATTGCATTTCCATCTACTGTATACAACATTTTGAAATATAATTTCAGTTATGAAATTACGTAGAACAGATTAATATAAAATTAATCCAGATTACACAAAACATGTTGTCCTTGTTCTTTACAGTGCATAAAGGCTATTCATCTTAAATACTTTTCTACTAATTTACCTACAAAATACTGAGAATCCACTATTCATGCATAGCTTCAGGCAAATACATGGCAGGAAAAATAGGTGCTGAAATCTTGAATCACAAGTACCCTCAACACCCATATTTTCCCAGTTGAAAGTATGTCAGCAATACAATCTGAATTATATGTTCACTTTCAACCCTCCCCTCTCATACTTACCTTAGGACAAAATTATACTCTTCCAATTACAGGGGCAGTTCAAATCGATACAAAGGTGGGAGAAAACAGATCATTTTTCTTATGGAATTGTTTTCATTAATTTTTCATTAGACCTGCTTCGGTTTTACTATCCATCACTAGCAGAGCTGCTGTGCAGTAGATTACATTTCAGTTATCTTCCATGCTTCCAGGATTTAGTAGATATTGCTTGATAATGCTGCAAGCATTGTGTCTTTAACTTTTAATGATCAATAATGTACCAGGAAAAGTTACAGTACTATTTTTCTAGTAGTACCAGTTGGAATTCTCTCACCTAAGTCAAAATGGTTTGTCACCTGAGTAGTTCTGGAATAGACTTTAAACATGGATTACATAAACTGCTCATTCACATACTTTTTAAAAATATACTGCATGAAAATTAACTAAGAACTAATGTTAGCTAAGCTTGTTGCTGCATATACCAATGAGAGAAGTAGGTTTCTTCAGTCAACAGAGCAAGAAAGATTATTTAAAAAAAGGATTAAGATAGTTATTAAAATATATGGATTCTATTGCCACAACAAAAGCATTATGCTTTTAACATCTGTAGTACACATAACATTTAGCCAGATAGTTACTACCTTGTAACTATAGAGCTTAATATTAGCCAAACTTAACAAGAAAGTTTAATGCAATTGTACATCACACAATCTATTTAACAAAAAATAATTTCAACTTCATAACTAAGATAAGGTGACCAGATTTTCAGATTGGTAAAGAGGGACACCTTTGACCGGGGGGGGGGGGGGGGGGGGGCTTGATTAAAAATTTTATACGGAGCAACATTTTCATACAACGCAAAAATAGTATTGTAATTTTTTTTATTTCAACATAACTACAATTTACAAATATAAATTTTAACTGTTGCCAAACATCAAAATTTTGATCACGTGACCACGAGAATGCTGCAACGGTCGCTAAGTGTGAAAATGGTCGCTAAGTATGAAAAATGGTCATCAGTCACTTTTTTCAATGCCATTGTAATAACTGCAGCTGATAAGTTAGTAACATGTGAACAAGTGAATCTGGTTTCCCCATTTGACTTTGTCAAAAGGCGATTATATGACTCCAGGACACTGAAACCATCATAAATACGAATCTGTTGCCAAACATTAAAATTTTGATCGTGTGACCATGAGGATGCTGCAACGGTCGCTAAGTGTGAAAATGGTCGCTAAGTGTAAAAAATGGTCATCAGTCACTTTTTTCAATGCCATTGTAACTTTGGTCACCATACCACCTTTCTTGCCACAGTTCTTAAGTGAATAACTGCAGCTGGTATTTTGTATTTTGGATAGAATCTTTTTTTAAGTCTAAGACAATTTAAAAAAAGAATCCACACAGAATAAATTGAAGTAAAACATTTCAAACTATTCCACACAGAATAAATTGAAGTAAAACTATTTTTAAAAATTCTATGCACAATATATTTCAAAGTATTGTGCATAGAATTTTTAAAAATGGTTTCACTTAAATTTATTTTGGATAGAATCTTTTTTTTAATTGTCTTAGACAAATTGTCTTAAACAGATTCGTATTTATGATGGTTTCAGTGTCCTGGGGTCATATAATCACCTTTTGACAAAGTCAAATGGGGAAACCAGATTCACTTATGTTACTAACTTATCAGCTGCAGTTATTCACTTAAGAACTGTGGCAAGAAAGGTGGTATAGTGACCAAAGTTACAATGGCATTGAAAAAAGTGACTGATGACCATTTTTCACATTCTTTGGTACTCAGCCTTCCTTCTGGTCCAACCTTCACAGCCATCCATTGCAAATGGGAAAACCACAGCCTTGACTAGATGCCCTTTTGTTGGAAGGGTGATGTCTCTGCTTTTTAGGATGCTGTCTAGATTTGCCATAGCTTTCCTACCCAGGAGCAAACATCTTTTAATTCCTTGGAATTGGGTATGTCTAGTTTAATGAAAAGAAGGACCGAGGTATTGTATTGTGGTTGCTGCAATTAATATACTTAATAACTCCATTTTATTCTTTATTTTTTAATAATAATTTTCATAACAGTTGCTCCTGTTTTTGTAATTACTGTTTTATATTATTATTTTAGTGGATTGTTGTACACCCCTGAGAGTCATTTCTATTGAGATGTACACATTTGAACAATGTATTTATTTTCATATTTAAGAAAAGGCATCATCTATAAACTAAGCAAAGGTGTAGCTTCCAAGATGTGCCCTTGGGATCTTGAAGTTGGTGGGAATCTACTCAGAGATTAATTGAGGAAAGCTTAATAACAGGGAGTTCTTAACTTAAATCCACACAGAATAATACTATTTTAAAAAATCCTATGCACAATAAATAAAATATTATTTTAAAATACTTTAAAAAAAATAAAAGAAAAAAAGCCAGCTCACTTACCAGCAGGCAGACATTCCAAGTCAACCCAGAATGATATAGATGTTAATACAAAGAACTGAGCAAATTAAAATGGTGAAATAGTCCCAGGGAAATATTTTTCAAAGAAAAATAGAAGCCACCATATTTTCCCCACACGAGAAGACCTCCAAACTCCGTGCCATCTGGGAAATCCAGGAAGGAACAGTTGCTAGTCTAGGCAGCTCTGTTTCCTGCAGCTCTATGCTGCTTGGTCATTTTTTCTTATAAAATGAGGTAAAAAGGGGGCGCGGGGGGGGGAAAGGTCCGTTTTCTTGCTTTAATATTTTAATATCTTCAACGAAATTACTGAGACAGAGAGAGGGATTAGACAGGGTGTCTTTTGTCTTGCCCCAGTTAGAATTTCTTAAGCAAATCCACTGGGCTTTCAACATGAAGCCAGAAAATCAGGATTTTTTAAAAACGTGGCGGGAAACGGGAAAAATTGTTTTAAAGCATGATTGTCACGCTGAAATCGGGATGTCTGGTCACCTTAAACTAAGAATATGTATATGAAATACATAAGTGAAAAGAATTACTTGCTTCATTTTTATCAATCATATCCAATGAAAACACAAAATATGTATTGGAACTAATCTTTGCAAACTACTACCAGATGTTCATTCCCTAACCCTAAGCCTAACGAGCCTCACAAACCAATCTTCCTGAAAGATATGTCTCACTCCTGAAGGTACCAATAAGTAGAATAGCTATATCAATAAACAAGGTGGGAAAAACTACCAAGTCAAGTTAGCTTAATGCTAATGCTAAAATGCTAAACATATGTGAAATGTGTTACAGAGTTAAATTATCATAGTGTATAGCTATAAATCATAGGCTGCTGGAACCAAAAATTAGGCCAAACCAGGGATCTCATAATGAACATTTTCCTCTGGAAAGGCAACACTGACAAAATAAAACCTCGTTATATTTTTGTATTATGAAGGGTTCTATTTGTTGTCACAACTGCAGCTCAAACTAGAGAGACAGCAGTACCCTGGCTTCCATTCCACTCTCCACCCATGGTAAAATCTTAATTGTAGTTACCAATTGGTTGATATTTCCAGACAATATGATAATTGGCATTAATAAAACTGCAACATTAAATTTTTATTACTGTATGATTCCCTCACTAGAAACAAATGCTCTCTTGATAATTTAGTAATAACTCAGAGATCCAAAGCCCACTGAGATTATTTTGGGATCTGTATGTTGACAGAGTTTCTAATCAGATATTGATTTATGATTTTCCCCTTTTGGGGGATGCAATGATAGTCAAATGTTACACAGGATAAATAATTGTATGGAAACCTCAGGAAAACATATAGTAGAACTAGGCATCATAGAGATAATGGGGCTACTAGCTAGAAAATGGCAATTTAATTTCCCTTTCTTCTTTTGATATCTAGCTCAATTTATCCCATGTTTTAACATTAGTATAATTCCCTGACAGTTATAACCAGTAATAAAGAACAGACACAGGAATAGACCACTGTCATAGTGTTTAGAAAAAAGAGCTGAGTTTATAGACAGGAAAAGGAAAATTTACAGAGTGTAATTTTTCAGTCTTAACCAGGTCTTGTTTTTAAATTGTAGTTTGTTTAAGAGTTAGAAATACTAAATTGGGAACTGCATAATTCCTTAATTTAACAATCAATAATTCATGTCTATTGTATATGTGAGCTCAGCTGAAATGAAGATGCAAATTAAAATTATAACCCATATAGTTTTAGTTATTTGTTTCACATTTCTGAACTACCCATGTCTCAGAGAGGGACTCTGATGCTCTTGCCATTTGTACTCATTTATAACAAAAATGACTGCAGGTGTACTAATTTTTATATTGAATGTCCATTGTTACATTGGAAAGTGGTCAGTATGATATAAAAAAGGGATCAACACTTTTTAAGGGGGGGAATTCAATTTTTTTCTTGAAGAAATAAATTGATAAATAAAACAAAAATATTCAACTTTCCAATATAATTTTGAATTAAAAATACAAGATTGCAAGTCTTGAAGGGAGCAATAGCCTCAGATGGAGAATATGTGATCTAACATGTCAATTTTTTCTTAGGTGTAGGTAATCAAATCAGTGAGGAAATAGCCAAAGATGACAAGAAACTTTAATGCAAAGTATTGATCTTACTCCTGGTGATCTCTTACTCTCACAAGAAATAATAAAGCACTCACATTGAAGTCTGAAATATTTAAGTGGCCAGAGGGACTTGGAGCTTTCTTGGTTTCATTTCCACTGTAAATAAACCTCAGGCTGCAGGAATGTTTGTATTCAAATGCCACTTGTCCAATGGAAGTAATTCCTAATAGAGAATTTTGAAGGACAGGAATGACAGAATAATTGATTTTTAGTTTCTAAAGAGATGATTAAAAAAGAATAATGGTCAATATTATTGCAGAGTTTTAAAAAATCTATTTCCCTCCCCAATATCAGTTTAGTTTACCCTTTTTCTTTGGCGAGCTGGTGATCAAAGTAAGAAAAACATGTTGATTAAGAATACAGAATTTAGGTAAGCATGCTCCTAAAATATTTAGTCTACTTGTAAATTTCAAAATCAGATTCCATAGCTTAAAGAAGAGCTGTAATTAGAATCCCTTGAATAGACAAACCCGCATTTGCTCTATTTGATACTTCAGTCATGCTCAACAGGAAGTTGCAGTATGTGTAAAGCAAATACACTTACTCCTAATTGCTATTTGTCCTATCCACTGTACAAAGATCAGTGACATCTATCTTACCTCTAGAGCTTTAAAACTAATATTAAAAATCACATTCTTCTCCTCATCTGTCTACTTTCAACTTGATTTCTTTTCTCTTTCTGCATCAAGCACTTGGAGCACTTCTCAATGAACTGTTGTATGGTATATATATAAGCTATTCTCCCTGGAGGCTGCAGCTATTTTGTATCTTTGATATTATATATTCTCTTGCTTTGTATACCAGTTTGGGAAACAGTGTTCACCACTGCAGTTAAGTTATCAATAAGAAACAAATCTCTACAATTTTTAATGATTAGACTCATTTTTGAGACATATCAAAATGTCTATATTAGGCAATGAGTGGTCTAAGTGCATTTTAAAGATATAATCTGATTAAACATCAGAGAACTAGAAAAAGGAATTAGCACTGGTTAAAAATGTATTCAAAATTAATATAAGCAACAATGATCAATTTCCCTTCAGAAATTTGTTTCATTCGCAACTCCAGCCACGTTATTCTGAGGAAGTCATATTGTACGCTCCTTCCAGTATGTGTACCCAACAGACCATTTGGTACCACTTAAATCATGTTGAAAGAATACATAATCTTGGCAGCCGATGTTCCATTTTTTATGAGTTACAGCAATTTATAGCATCCATTGGTGAAATAAAATGTAGGGGTTTTTTTCCAAAAAAAAGCTAACTTATAACCATCATGTGCTTCAGAAATTATTACCTTGTAATAAGAGAGCTGCTCATTGTTTTCTTATTTAATATATTTATTGCTCGTATCTACCAATCTGATTTAACAAATGACATTTAACACTGTTCAAGATTCTGCTCCCTTTGTAAATAGCTAATCAGACTTGCCAAGAAGTCTACATTTTGCTACCCCTGCATCATGTTTATTTAGCTCATAACCTTGGATTCCATGACTGACCTAGAGTATAATGTCATTGACATTTCAGTCCTCCACAATCTGTAATTCAATTATTAACATTCAGTGAAGAAATGTTTATCTGACTAATAAAAGAATTAGAAAGGAAGGTGATACAATGTCTATTTCAGACAACTGAACAAGTCCAAATTGCCAACAAAGATTCCATATCCCATACAACACAAAAACCACAGTAATTTGAGTTGCAGCATTTGTAAGTGGGAAGAACAACTTTCAATAACACATATGTGCTGTCATTTTTCTATCAAAATATCCTACCAAGAATTTTAACCAGGCAAAGCCTATTGGTTCTTATGAACAATAGTGCGCTACATACAGAACAAAATAACATTTCCCCATCATCTCATTCTTAAAATTCAGTGTTTGGACCATCTGCTTTAAAAATGGAAGGAATGTGTATATTAAATGTATGGTAAGTACAGATAGTGTTGTTGAATTTTCTTTTTCTTATACGTTTCTAGATTTTTCTGATTAAAAAGGAATATTTTTCCAACTTTTGTATTCCTTCCGTTTTACCATAGTGCAAAATAAGATAAAAATGCACATCCATTAAAGCTAATTCCCGTTAAAAAAATAAGCATATAACAATAATCCAAATACAGCAATGCAGTTATTACTGCTATGGTCCAAATTTACAGATTTGGGAACACAAATTTAATATACCTTCTCAATGAAACTGTATGTTAATATCATTGCCATCCATCATTTTTACCTTAACTGCTTATGATACATAAGACATTAGATAAATGAGATTATATCAATTTTACAAGCCTTCACTTCTGGAATGGCACAAGATTACTTGTGCTCTATTTTAATCAACATATTTTAGGGATTTATTCTTTCAATTGCTGTATGTGATTAGGTTATTTCACATTAAATAAAAACCCTCATTGGTAATGCTTTTAGCTTTTATTGATTAGAGCTATTTTGGATGGATGTTAGATTGTACATAGAAAGATTCTTTTTAGGAAAGGATATTGTAATAGGAGAGGAGTAGGCAAGGAAAGAGAGGAGTAGGCAAGGAAAGCATCATTTTCTCAACACTTTGGGGCTTCTGTAGTATAATTTGCAATCTCTTCCAAATCCACTTAGTTAATATGACAAAAAGGGGGGAACTATGTTGGTCCTTGAGAAGAGGATCTTTAAAACATGTAACATAAAAGTCTTATTAAAATCAACTTAAGCAATGCACTATTCTTTTATTTTTACAGATTTATTCATGCTCCTTTTTCATTCTTTTTTTAAAAAAAAACATTTCTTTTTCCAAACTTCACATTAAAAAATAGGTAAAGAAAAAAAAAAATAAGAGAAACTCCAACTGCAATATACCCCATTATAATGCAGTATGCATTTTGCCAACTAATAAACGTTTTCTCAGTAATTTTTTGACTCATATTGGGGAAAAAGAACCAACAGCCAATAATTATTCTTATGGGTCCTGACAATATGGCATTTGTTATTTTAATAAAAATGTAGATTAAACATAGATGACTTCAGATACCAAAGTAACAAAGTAATGAATTAGTACAAAGTGAATGAACTCCCAGTAGCCCTGGGATCCCTGATGATGATGGTGGTAGAGAACTAACTTTCCTGTTTTGAAAAAGGCAAAATAATGCAAAATGGAAGCATACGTTGTAAAAAACAATTGAATATAAGATTCAAGAGGACAAATCTAAAAACACTGATGAAGCTATACCAAGCAGAGGTGTTAGGTGTACTTGAATTATGTAAATCTCCAATTAATTGCTTTACCAAGTCTTTAAAAAAATCTATAAAATTCTAAGACTAGCATTGGGATTTTATCTACAGCCACCTTTTCAAACAAGGCTTAAATCAGTGAAGAAGAGAAAGTAGCACTATAAAGTGCAACAGATTTTCTTTTGCTACAATGGATTAGAGGATACCACTTTTTTTACTAATTTCTTCATGCCTTCATATTTTTCCCAAACAGAATTCATCGTTTACAGTGCAATTCTATATGTATCTCCTGAGATCAGTAAGACTGATTCTCAGATAAGTGTGTATGGCATTGCAGCCTGTAAATGCATGAAAGTTAAAAACTATATTTTTTTAAAAAATTATCTCGTTGTTTAATGCTGATTTTAATAGTTCCTTTTAAGTGAATTTATTATACTTCATATATTAGCAAGTTAAAAAAACACTTTGAATTCATTAGATTCAAACCAGGGCCACTCTACTATATAATAATAAATTCTAGATCCTTTTTAGAAAGAGAGAAAAATGTTCACATCTGTCAGGTGGGCAGAAGTGTATGACTTCTGTAAAAGCTACATTTTAAATCCTTGTTTATGACCTTTTCTTTTGCAATGGATGAAGAAAACTCTTCTGGAGTTCTCTTCAGTCACTTCCAAAACAGGCATCTGTAAACTTGATTGTACACTGAAAAGCAGACTGCCATTTAATAATGGAAAAAAGAAAAGAGATGTTAGCTTCCAGTAATGGCAATGGCTTCTTCACGGTCAATCAGGCCTTACTAAGGCCTAGGAGACTTAATGTCCATCACAGCACCAACCTCACTTACCCATTTTTATTTTCTTTTGCAAACGTAATGGTTCACATATACATATTTTACACCTTGTAGTTATTATTACTATTCCAAATGCTCTCATCTGAATACAGGCATGGTCTCTATATTTGATATAAACATATCTTTATTCAACTTTTCATTCTAAAGCTGTTTGGTGTCCCAACTGCACATGAAAAAGGTTCCCCTTGTGTTGCATAAGAAAAAGTGTCCTTAGTCCAGAGGTTCTTGTTTTATTCGAATGACTGAAGATGAACGAGATGTCCTTCTGAGTTCTCGCTTAAGAACGTATTCACTGAATTGAGAAGAGTCCACTCCTCCCCCACATGAGCCAACAATTTCAAATCCTCTTTGTTGCAATCTTTCAAGTACCTACAGAACATAAAAAGTACAAACAGCTGCCTAAGTGCAAAAATGTCATTCAGAAATTATAACTTAATCCATTCCATCCTTATTAAAACGTATCTCTGAAATGCTTCTCTACAGCTGGTATTCAAAGCATGATACAATAATTATTCATGATTGCATGATAATTCTGAATGAGTCTTCTGAATTTTAACAGAAGAAACAAAGTGATCATGCCATAGCCTTATTTTTAACCAAAGTATCCCCACACATCATTTTAATTTTTTTTAAACTAAAAAGTAGAATCCAAGTAAAGAAGAAATTCTGTTTTATAGAGATAAATTCAATATATATATATACATAAATGCAATATACCTTAGAAGAAAGGTTACTCAAATGCACAATATTGTGAATATATGGGTGTGGTAATGTTTCTTTTAAATCATTTTCTTTGGTCAAGCACTACCTTGTACAGTGCTCACTTCTGGCCAACTCACTTTAAGAAAATTCATGACTAAACCAAGTTAAGAGAAAGATGGTAAGGAAACTAGAAAGAAAGATCTATGGAGAACGGTTGAAGGTACAGGATACTTATAGCCTTAAAAAAGGCAACTGGATATGAATACTTGAAAGAATGCCATATAGCAATTCAGGACTTGTTTTCTCTTGTTCCCGAATGCAAGACATGAAATAATGTACTTAAGCTACATATTTCTGATTTATAGTTAAAAAAGAAAGGTCCTTTAACATAAAATTACTAAGATGATAAGCTCTGCTTCATTGCATATGTTCCAGAGGAGGTTATATACATCTGTCTACTTGCAGTTGTTCTATTTTAATTCCTGCATTGAGCAGGGGGTTGCATTTCATGGTATAAATGGCCCTTTACAACTTCATTAGACTATTTCACCCATTTATTTATAAAGTAATGCATTTTAATTATACTGCATAAGATTAATGAGTGCAAAACAATAAAAATAAATTAAAATACAAAAAGCAAAAGGAAAGTCAAAACTATATGAAGGAATATTTTAGTAATACATCTGTCTTCTGATTATCTTTGTCTACCACTACCTATATATTTGTGCTATATTTTTAATATTTAATGTGAAACATAGAATATTTTTGCTTCTCTCTGTTCAAGTCTTTTCATCTATTGTCTTAAAATCTCAACTCTTTTCATACATTTTCATACGCCTCCTGCCAATTACCTCCCAAAGACCGATTCGATCTCACAGACCTGGCCTTCTCCGGGTTCCATCGGCCAGCAACCCCCCGGGGGAGAGCCTTCTCTGTTGCTGCGCCAGCCCTCTGGAATGAGCTCCCCGTGGAGATCCGGACCCTTACTACCCTCCCGGCCTTCCGTAAAGCTACTAAGTCCTGCTGTTTTGACAGGCTGGGGGCTGTTGAAATATCCAGCCCCGCCTCAATTGTGAATGTTGTGCATTTTTAAATTCTTTGTATTGTCTTATTTATTTCCCTTTCCCTGTTTATTGTGAGCCGCCCGGAGTCCTTCGGGAGTGGGCGGCATACAAAACTAATAAAAAACTAATAAAACTAATGAACAACAAAATGGCATTCCAAATGTCTAAATCTGCCTTGTTCTGTAGTATGTGATATAGAAGGGAGCTATTCCTGCTTCAATCCAGTTAAACATTATTATGAATATAGATTAAAAGGAGAAAAAAGCAAAACAAAAACAAAAAACAAAACCCCTAATACACTGATTACATACCTGAACTGAATTGAGGTGACAGTATCCATTTAATGGAAATCTGATGACATGCGTTGAGTCATGATTCCAACCTGCATTGACTGAATTGCACATTACGTCACCAATTTCTGGGAAAACTTCTTCTATTAAAGATTTATCTCCACTCAAAGTAATTCTTTCTCCAAGATCCGGAGCAACACGTACAACCAAGCACTCACAAGATTTCGAAAACCGGCCTGTCTCTCGATCCTGTTTCCATCTTTCCATTTCCCCTAGCATGGGCTGAAGCTGAAAATACTTTGCTTCTTCATATAACAAACTGTAATCCTGAAAGATACATGATGTTTAGAACCACAGTAAAAAAAAATCTCATTATATAGTATCTGAATGGTTATTATTTTAGTATAGTAAGGTAATAGCAATTTATGGATTACATTAACGGAAATATCTTTTTTTTTCAACTAATAAGAGGTTAAGGATATTTTCACATTAAAAGAGGCAGGTAGGCTGCTGTACTGTTTTGCGTTTATATTCTCTTCTTTATTACTCACAACATTGTGTTACATTACACACACATTCATACATTTACATATTTTATTGTGATTTATCATATGGAGATATATTTTAGCTTTGCATTTTATCATATGAAGAGAAAATGGAGATATTGGAGTGAAGAGTCCAAAAGTAGGACAATGCCATTAATTATTATTGGGGTTATTTTTACATGACTTCCATACAGTTCTGTTCATAATGCATACATGCAAAAGAGATCCAGGTGTGAGAAAATGCGTATAATAAATATTAATAAAAATATTAATAAATGTCAATATACAATTATACTCCAGTTTAAATCATTAAGAAATATGTGAAACCTTAGAAATAGATTGTAGACAGCAAGATTGTAAGACTTATTTTGAAAGTATTAAAATGATGTATATTAATTGATAAAAGCTGCCATAATTTTTTAAAAAATAAGACAATGGTTTAATGAAATTCTCTTGATGGGTTTTTTTTTTCTGTCTCGGTAAATATTTTTCTGTACCTGGTATGTAATGTGGTGTGACATTCTAAGCAAGCTAATCACAAACAAACGTATTCAGGCCTATCTGGAAATAAAGTTCAGTGAGTTCAATGAAACCCACAAATAAAAAATAGAACTGCATTATCAAATAATTACAAAATATTTTCATACATTTAATGTATCTTTTAAAAAAGGCTCCCAATATTAATCATTCAAATAGTTTATGGAGATTCTCAGTCATCCAGTCATGGTTGTCCCAAAGGTACTTTTTCAAAAGGCAATTAGATTTTCTTTGGTTTTCCTTGAAGACGTTTTGCTTCTTATCCAAGCTGAACACATTCAATTGTTCTGTTTCTACTATTAGACTTTTATTATAATAAATCTTTATTTTTGTAATAAATAAAAATTTACACATTTGTAGTTTACAATTTTAAGTAGTATTGATGTGCATGTATACACATATTAAGCTTTATACATTTAACGTGATATGCTTTTGTATGTCACATCTGGAAAACTGAAAAAAAATCTAACCCAAATTTTAGTGTAATAGAAAGTGCTCTTCTGAGACAGACTCATAGTGTTATAATAATCTGAAGATTATTGCTCAAAAAAAGTATGCATTGTCTCTATTTAAGCAATATACTTATCTATTATCTCTTTTTAACAACATATCTCTACATTTCTGATTTCTAAGAATCTGTCAGTATTATTCACAGCAGGTGCTTAAATTCACAAAAAGACTAAGAATTGACAAATTTCACTAAGCCAATATTTAGAGTTTGGGATTGAAGTATTTTGTAAATGCAAAATCACCTTTTTCATCACAGTCCAAGAATCTAAAATTCTACACCCAAAGATTCTAGATACTTGGAATAAAATTCAACTGAAATAATTTCTTAGGAATGAATTAAAATTATTCCCATTTAAATATCATGTTTTTTAAATGATATAAATTAGGATTCAATAAAGTAATTTTTATTTTACTTATCAAAATATGAGATACTTAAAAGTCTTAACTAGAAATAAAGCTTTTTTTTAAAAAAAGTATGATGATAAGTGGAGATTAACGGTAAATTACTAATTGAGTAGAACCAGTTTGGTATAGTAGTTAAGGCACCAGGCTAGAAAACAGGAGATTTTGAGTTGTAGTCCCATCCTAGACATAAAGCCACCTGGGTGATCTTCAGCCAATCATGCTCTCTGAATCCTACAAAGGAAATTATTCATTTCTAAAAATCTTGCCAAGAAAACTGCAGGGACTAGGCCAGGCTAAAGTCAGGAGTCATTTTTCCCCCACCTCTGTGTTTAAGAAGATGCTGGATAGTTCAATTTAATTTTAATTACTTAAATGAAATATTGAGTTTAGGATTGGATTTGATAGCCTAACAGTCCCTTTCAACTCTAGGATTTTAAGTTTAAATTTGTGATTTGGACAGTAATAATTTTTTTCTATCTTTGGGAGGACTTGAATTTGGTGTCCACTCAGTCATGTAGTTCTTTCAGATTACATTCAAAATCAGAAGAGCCTTCAGATCAGATCATAAGATTGTTGTGACTATGGAAGCGAAAAGAATCTCATATGCCAATTTTACTCTCTGAAGAAAACTTGGGTAAATGTAAAAATACATACATTTATAATTTCCTGAATCATGTTATAATATTGATTCAAATACAATAAGTCACATTAATAAACAAGCCACAGATATGGTTTAAATAAAGCATATCTATTAAAATTGGTTTACATGAAATATAAATTGTATAAAAGGTCCACTGGTTAATATCAAGGACTCATTTTACTCTTCATTTTGTTTCCAATAATAACCCCAAGACTGCAAGACAAATATAAAAACAGGTCCCCCCCCCCTCCATTATTGTCCACTAGAAGTAAGTTTTCAGAAGCAAGCTGGTGATAAAATGGGATTAAGCTTCCAAAGCAAACATGGTTTAGCAAAAGATAATCAAGGCTGCATCTTCTTCAGCCTTTCCTCCTCTGCTGTCAATGCTCCAGTGCTGCAGCACCCCTGTCCCTCAATAGTATTAGCACCTTGCCTTCCTTTGCTTTTCCTTTCCTCCCCTCAGATGCCAATATTTGGATTTTTCTCTATCACCTTCAAGTGAATGTGCCCCAAAAGAACCAATCCATCTTGTTTACATATAAAGAAAAACAGCCCTGTTTCATTAAGTACAGGCCAAGACTTCTGAAACAGTTTAGGTTGAGACACAGCTACCTACCCAAAGGCAGTATACATCTGGCACAACCATATACTTTTAAAAATAGAAGTTGACTATTGCTTTGCTCATTTCAAATATCCATTTTAATTATCTATACTTTGCCAAAACCAATCAAAGCAATTATTTCCCAAGTGTTTTACTATTGTTAACTAGTGTTACTCAAACAATTGCTTCATAATCCTTCTGAAGATGACAATAAATACAATTCACCTTGAAATCATCCGGGATGAGCAGTTTTGAAGTTCGTAGAAAATTCAAAATATATCTGAACATTTGGCCATCTCTGTCGATGAAGTAGTGCTGCTTCAGGCTATCCAAAACAATGGGCTCTGTGCCATCAAATAGCCTCCCAATTCTGAAAATAAAAGAGAAATCAAGACCAGCATAAATTTGCCATCAGCACACCTAGCCATTAGTAAGAAATAAATCCTATTATCTTAATGGCTTGATTTCATAGTGTTTCAATGTCTAATCAGCTAGTTACAATGAAAACAGAGCAACAAGGGTATCATCTCTCTTTCTATAGTTTCTTAAAGCTGATCTGGGAATAAACCAATTGAGCTAAGTGACGGTTTTGTTTAGGGAAATATACATAGGATTGTACAATAAAATATTTGGTATTACTCGATGAAGACCTATCAATTTTAAGGATCTTTAACCATTTCCTTTAGTTAAAATATAAACATCCAGGATAGAAATTACAATAGTCTTCTCTGCCTCTAAATAATCCAAGAATTTAACACTCGACTTTATTTTTGTTATACTCAAGATATTTATTTTTTCATTCTTAAAATTTGACAGAAAACTTCAATTTAATCAAAGGCTCTTAAGTAAATTGCCATAACATAAGAAATGGTTCCTTTTATGAGTCACTAACCACTAAGAATAGGAACAAATAAGCAGAAAATCTACAGAGGTTGCTAAGAGCAACCATGAACTATGGTGACACAGTGGTCACAATGCAGTACTGCAGGCTAACTCTGCTCATATTGCCAGGAGTTTGATTCCTTGGATTCTTACCAGCTCAAGGTTGACTCAGCCTTTCATCCTTCTGAGGTTGGTAAAATGAGAACTCAGATTGTTGGGGGCAATGTGCTGACTCTGTAAACCGCTTAGAGAGGGCTGTAAAGCACTGATAAGCAGTATGTCAGTCTAAGTTCTATTGCTATTGCTATGAAGGCATGGCATATAAATCAAGCAATCAAATCTGGGTGGAAAGGAATAAAAAGTTGAGTCCCCCAATTTATAGCAAATTTAAGTTGTTATAAATGCCCTTGGAGATTAGTCAATTTGGTCAACTCTGTGTGATTTGACACTAATATTCAGGATGCTAAAATACAAATGTAATTATAAAGGATACCAATATACTGGTGAACAATTTAGCAAATGATAAATATAGTTCAATTTAAGTAAATATATATATACCCTGAGGCAAAAGAACTTAATTTCACATATAAACTGCCAAGCTCTAATGTAACTGTAATTAACAGATAATTTTGGTTTAGTTTCTGATAGCTGTGAAAAAGGCAAAATATCATAATTATGAAAATTAAATATTTTAATATTTTAAACATATTAAATTATTATTTTTAAATCAGCATTAGGAAAGAGTTTAAAATTAAAATGTCATCATACATATCTATGGCATTTCTGCAATCTTAATACTGTGTACCATTCTGATTGCCAGATTTGAGAAGGATGGTAAAGTAGCTGGTACTCCATTTTCTATTATGTCTAGCTAATCAGATATAAAAACATAACTAATAACTTTTAAAAGAAACACGTTTTCCTGCGCTAAAGGGTTTTTCTCCTCCCTTGCCCAGAACCACCAATGACATCTGCTTCATAAGAAAATATTTAAGAATACATTAGAACAATTTAGCCTAATTTATAATTTTAAGTTTCGTGTACTTTTTAGTCAGCAAATGTTAAAAGAATGCGACATAATTCAAAGAAATGGATTGCCATGAATTACTGCTTTTTTACAAAATTAATCAAAAAAACCAAACTTGTTGTTGTTCCCTGCTGTGTTCTCTGACATCAAGGATAGATTATTCCTGTCTCTTTGCTAAGTATATAGACATATTTATAAGCACAATCAACCCTCCATCATTTTCCCCCTCCAATAATGGCTAGGGTGCCTATGTGAAACCTAGGAGAATTCTTCAAAATAAAGATGATTCTCAATCTGGTGATTTGCAGCATGTCACTGTCACATTGTTTTTTTAATTAAATATTTGAAAAAAGAGTGAAATGGGAGAATGTACAGGCATCTCAAAAAGTATCAGTTCAGTAGCATCCTTCTGCATGTTGAATGTCATTTGAAGTCAGAATATAACATTTTGGGCAAAAGTAAAATGTATGAATCTATTTGTTTTCCATAAATATCGAACAATTTTTTTTTTTTTAAAAAGGTCATATACCATGTGTCTGTTGCTGCTGTTTCTCCTATTAACCACTGCCCCACCTTTAGAACATAACATTATCCAATGTTCTGACCCTTGTATGCGCTTCTTCAGGCAATTTCTATGTATACTTCTCATTTAGGTCATTTTCAGTAATCATCAACTAAAGTAAGGAGAAGTAGCGGAAAATGTAAAGTGAGTGACTGTATTTTCAAACCATCTGTCTTTACTTTGGAATCACTGACCTTCTATTGAACTTCCTGAACATCTATTTTGATTTTCATGCTAGAAAGGGTGCAACCAGAAAGTACTAAATGGTAAGTAGAATGGATTTCATTTAAAAGGTTCAATTTAATTATTTAAAATACAATATAAAAACTTACGAAGATCTTAGTAACTACCGTACTACTAATCTTAGTAAAAGTGCTTTTTTGTTTATCAAAAATCAATTTACTTCATTTTGTTTCATTTTAGAAGGCAGTTACTATACACTTAAGATCTCTAGTCTGTGACCATGATAAATTATATCTATTATATAATAGAGGAAAATGTATTCTAGTTTTTAAAATGAATTTGAATTCAACATTTGATTGACTTCAGTGTATATGTGTTATGGAGAGCAGTACAGTAATACATTGTATATTACTGTTATTACTGAAACATATATACATAATATATTTAAAATTGACTATAGATAGTCCTTGATTTATGACCAAAATTGGGACTAGAATCTTGGTTGTTGATCTTAGAAGTTATTATGTGAAACTTCATGCATTAATGACTACAGCCCCAGCACTCACAATTGTGGTCATTAAATGATCACACAGGTTAAATGGATGAAATCCCAGGTAAGGAGCAGGGGGTTCTTCAGGGGGGTTGGGGAAGGCCCTGGGTGGCTCAGTTCAGAAGCTGCAAATCCTTCCTGCTGAAATCCAAGGATTTTCAGCCCCTAATCAAAAAGTGGCCTGTGCTGGGGCTCCCCCCACCTTTCTATGGACCCCACACTCTTTGCCTTGTTGGACTGTCTTCCTCCTTGAGTTTCACCTCGGTCCCATCACTGGGGGTTAGCTGAAAAAAGCAAAGACCATGCTTTTGGTTTTCTGATAATTGAATACTAGCTCGGCTTTGCTGAAATACTGTGCTAATGTTCTGAATGCTCTTTTAAGGCCAACATATATTGCTAAAAATATTGCTGCATCATTTGCATAAGATAAATCAGAAATGTATCTTTCAGCAAGTTTTGGAAGATAAAGGTAAAAGAAAAACCAATGGTACCCACTCCTGGATTTGGAGGCCCTACTCACGGTCACTCTTCTGACTTATCTCTGCTTCAATTTTAGCAATGTACTCAATGTGGACTGTCCTGCAACTGCAGTTGGTCCATAAAGTGTCAGGATGAGTAGCTACATATGGATATACCTTGATACGCCCATGTAACATTACTGCATAAATTCTAATAATTTTCAAGGTAGAATTCAAAGTTTTGGTTATCTCCTCTAAATTTGTCTTTCATGTTACAAAATTAGTAGTAATAACCTTACAATTTACAAAATAATGCAATTTCATTAGCAATAAAACACCAAAATTCACTCCTGTTTAAATTCATATTTTAAAAGGAAAGATGAATTTGCTAAATTTTATATGGGTTTCAGCTTGAAAAAGGACGTTGGTCTTACCTGAACGTCTATTTTCAGAGTGGAGGAGGGAGTGGTCACGTGTGGGTTTTCTCTTAGCCTGATTGGTCCAAAGACTGAGAGCAAAGCTTTAAATACTGGTGCCTTTCTATCCTGGCCCAGATTCTCGAAGTCGAACGGTAGAACTGAAACAACAAAAAACAACCACAACAAACCCCGGGAACACCCGGGCCCTCCCCTTGGCCCCAACGAACACAACTCAGGGCGGGTCGTGACCACTCCCTCCCCCATTCTGAAAATAGACGTTCAGGTAAGACCAACATCCTTTTTCCAGAGGAGGGGGAGGGAGTGGTCATGTGTGGGACATACCCAAGCTAAGGTCCCAGGGAGGGAGAACAAGAACCACTAGGGCCCAAGGGGAGCCTCAGCCGCCATCCCCTGCAAGACTCTGCGACTGAAGGACGCGTCCGCAGACGCAAAAGCATCCAGACGATAATGTCGGATGAAGGACGTCGGGGAAGCCCAAGTAGCGGCACGACAGATGTCCTCAAACGGGGCCCTCGTGGCCCACGCCGCCATGGTCGCGGCACTCCTAGTAGAATGGGCCGTGATCCCCGACGGGCTGGCCGACCCGAAGCCCCATAAGCCTCCACAATGGCCTGACGCAGCCAACAGCCAATGGTAGCCGAAGACACTCTCGACCCCAGCGTCCCCGGCTGGAAGGAGACAAACAAGGCCTCCGACCTACGGACCTCTCTGGTCTGCCAGAGGTAGATTCGCAGAGCGTGGCGGAAATCCAACCGATGCCAGAGACGTTCCCTGTCATTGGATGGACCCAGGCAAAAGTCAGGCAGGACGATCTCCTGAGCTCTATGAAAGGGGGTATTCACCTTCGGAACGAAGGCCGGGTCAAGGCGAAGCACCACCCTGTCCTGGTGAAAGTGACAAAGGTCGTCCCTGGAAGACAGAGCGCCCAGCTCGGAAATACGTCAGGCAGACGTGATCGCCACCAGGAAGGCCACTTTCAGCGACAAGAAATGTAAATGAACAGAATGGAGGGGCTCAAACGGGGCCCCCGTCAAGGCCTTGAGCACCAGGGGAAGATCCCACGTGGGGAACCTGTGGACGGGGGGAGGCCTGAGATTAGCCGCCCCCTTCAGGAAAAGCTTGATCAGGGGAAACTGGGAAAGGGAAGAAGACCCCCCCCCCCAGGACCGAAGACAGAGCTGCCACCTGTCGACCAAGGTATTCTGCGAAAGCCCGTCCTCAAGACCTTTCTGAAGGAAATCCAAGACGTTGGGAATGGTGGCCCTATCGGGAGAAATGCCCCTAGGCGAGCACCATCGGACGAAGGCTGCCCAGGTGGAGTTATAAATGCGGGTCATCAACAGCCGTTGAGCCGCCTCGATGGTATGAATGACCCCGGAGGATAGATGAGCTTCCCTCAGAAGCCGCCGTTCAAGAGCCAGGCGGTCAGATGAAGCCACTGGGGTTCTGGGTGTACCAGAGCCCCCTGCAGCAAGACTAACTCCCCCCGCGGAATCCTCCACGGGAGGCCACCGACAGCTGAACCAGATCCGCAAACCAGGGCCTCCTGGGCCAATACGGGGCCACTAGAATGACCAGGGCCCCCTCTGCCACCACTTTCCTGATGGTCCCCGGGATGAGGGGAATGTGAGGGAAAGCATAAAGAAGGCCCAGGGGCCACCGGCTCCTGAGGGCGTCCGTGCCCTCCGCCGACCTGGACTGGAAACGGGTGAAAAACCGTGGAAGCTGGGAGTTCGCGGGCGATGCAAACAGGTCCACCAGGGGAGACCCGAACCTTTGGCAGTTCCCCCGGAACAGCGACAGGTGGAGTTGCCACTCGCCATTGTCCAGAGTCGCTTGATTGAGCCAATCCGCCTGGACGTTGGAGAGTCCCGAGATGTGCTCTGACAACAAGGACAGCAGGTGCCTCTCCGCCCAGGAGCCCAGCCACAGAGCCTCCAACCAGAGGGCCCGCGAGTGGGTCCCACCTTGACGATTGATGTGTGCCTTGGTGGCCACATTGTCCATCAGGAGGAGCACATGATGCCCCTCCACCGAGGACTGGAAGTGACGTAGAGCTAGTCGCGCAGCCTTCAGCTCCAGCCAATTTATGTTGTGGCGGAGGTCCGAGGCCATCCACCTGCCCTGCACCATCCGAGAGCCCACCAGGGCCCCCCACCCGAACAGACTCACATCCGTGGTGATGGTCACCCTGTCCGGCTCCCAGAAGCAGCAGCCCCGCTGAATGGCCGGGGAGAGCCACCATGCCAGAGAGATCCAGACCCTCAGGAGACGGAGAGTCCGAAGAGAATTGCTCAATCGTCCCCTCTGAAAGGGGATGAGTTCCCACTGGAGAGGCCTGAGATGAAGTCTGGCCCACGGAACAATCCCGATGCAAGAGACCATCTTGCCCAATAACTGTGACAGACAGAGGATGGAAGTCAACCTCCTTGCGCAAACGCTTTCCGCCAGCCGACGGAGGCTGTCCTGCCATTCCTGAGACAGACTCACCACCCCCAACTCGGAATCTATGACTGTCCCCAGATGAAGAATGCGAGTGGAGGGGGAAAGATGGCTCTTGGCGAAGTTCACTGAAAAGCCCAGGCTTTGAAGGCTCCGAATGGTGAGCCGAAGATCCGAAACGGCCTGAGGAAGGGACCCCGCCTGAACCAAGACATCGTTTAAATAACATTGGAGCCGAACCGGCACAGACTGCAGATGAGCCGCCAGAGCCGCTAGAACCTTTGTGAAGGTCTGGGGGGCCGAGGCCAGGCTGAAGGGAAGAGCCCTATACTGGTAGTGGCGGGACCCGTGAGAGAACCTCAAGAACCGGCGATGAGCAGACAGGACGGGAATGTGGAGATAGGCCTCCGTGAGGTCCACGGAGGCCAGGAAGTCCCCTTTCCTGATGCCCTGAAGGATAGATTTGAGGGATGACATTTTGAAGCGCCTGTACATCAGAAACCTGTTCAGGCACTTGAGGTCTAGAATCGCCCTCCAGCCCCCCGTGCTCTTCAGAACCACAAAGAGGTTGGAGTAGTGGCCCAGGCCTCGTTCCCCTAGAGGAACTGCCTCCACCGCCTGAATGTCGAGATGGTGGGCAATTGCCTGATCTATCAGGCGGCAGTGCTCCCGACTCCAAGACGGAGGGAACGACCAGAAGAGGTTTGGAGGAGTGGAGAGAAATTCTAACCTGAGACTATGACGAACCGTGGCTCGGACCCAAGCATCCGACATGATCTCGTCCCATTGATCCGCATAGAGGGAGAGGTGGCTGCCGATGGGACGACTTGAGTTTGAGTCACTTCCCCCTGCGGTAGGGACGGCTGCCTCCTCCACAAAAGGGCCGCCTTGCCTGGCCCTGGAAGCGATTCCTGTCCTGAAAGGACTGCCCGGAGAACTGTCTATCAGCTGGGAAGGAAGAAAAACGCTGGTTATAGCCATAATCTGCAGCCCTATACCTTTGCCTACAGAAAGGGCGTGACTTAGTCTCGGGCTTCTTAGCATTAGAAGGAAGAACCTTCTTCTTGTCCTTATCCTCTACTAGGATGGGAACAAGGGCCTCCCCGAAAAGATTGGGCCCCTTAAAGGGGGCGGCCGCCAAATCCCATTTTGCCTTGTTATCCATCTGCCAGTGACGCAACCAAAGAAGCCTACGAGAGGTGACAGAGATGGCCAAGGCACTGGAGGCAAACTTGACCGTATCCAGGGTCGCATCAGCAGAGAACTGGCAGGCCACCATGATTTTAAACAGATCCTGGTGGATTCGCTCATCCTGGATGGGAAAGCGCTCCTGAAGCTTCTTAAGCCACATGACCATGGCGCGGTTAAAGTAGGAAGCCGAGGCCGTGGACTTAATAGCCCATGCCGTGGCGTTAAAATTTTTCCTCAAGGTAAGCTCTGCACGATTATCCTTCGGCTTCATCTTATCTGTCGCGTCGCCCGACACCACCGGAGAGGAGGAGACAAGGGCGGCCACCGGGTTGTCAATGGTTGGCAGCTGAATGGCCTGAGCAAAGGTCTGCTCCACATTATAGTGCTGGTGGTCATTACTGCCAGGAGCAGAGAAATTGGAAGGGCGAGCCCACTGGTTGGTCAAGACCTCCAAAAACAGGGGAGGAGCAGGAATCTCCTCCTTGTTGGTGGCCGTAGCAGAAAACATGGCCATGTCAGGATCCCTAGGGGGAGGCACTGAAGGATCCCCCGTCCCAACTTTAGTGGTCTGCCGTGCCTTGTCCAAGAGAATCTTAAACATGGCAGGAACAAAGAGGCCCTTAGAAGAAGGCTCGTCAGAAAGGGACGCATTCTCATCATCCAAGAAGCCCATTTCCTGGAGGTTCTCCCCCCCCCCCCAAGAAAGAAGCCTCGCTGACCATGGAAGGAGAGGAAGCTCGATACTGGGCCCATGCTTCGAAGAAAGGGAGCCCTTGTCCCGTTGGGCAAAGCCCCGTGAGATGGCTGCAGAAATAAGTCTTTTAATTCCTCAGGAAGATTATCCAGATCCTCCACATCCCCATAAACAGAACCAGGCCCCTGGGGTGCCAACCTGTGAGAGGAGCAGGGGCCCCTGGACGTACCCTCCAGAGGATCACCTGCAGGGGAACGCCTCCTCCTGGAGTAGGCCCGAGACCTGCCAGGGGAGCTTGAGGAAGAAGCAGGGCTAAATCCCCTAGGGGAAGATCTGCTGGAAACAGGCCCGAGGGGGGATCTGGACCTGGACCTGTCCTGGGATGAAGGCCTGGTCGACTGGGCCTGCCTCTCTGCCCTCGCAAATGTCTTCTCCAGCGCCCTATGCCGCCTGGCTTCCTCCCTAGTGGAGGACCTAGAAGGGCGCCTGGCGAGCAAGGATCCCTGGGCGGGACCCCCCGCCCCACCTCCTGATCCAGGACCTCATCACCCCCAGCTGGGCCCACCGCCTGGCCCTGGGGGATCTCCGCTCCCTCGTCCATATCCAACTCACATGTCCGACGAAGGGAGCAGGAACACAGGCCTCTGAAAGTCCCGCCGGAACCAGGGCCTAAGGGCCTGTGGGGAAAACCAGGCCCAAAGCCTCGTGCTAGGCCTCACCCATGAGGTAGGCCGAAGTAAGGCCCCGCGCACGTGGCGACCTCCAAAATGGCCGCTGGAA
Organism: Thamnophis sirtalis; assembly: GCF_051295495.1. Lineage (NCBI taxonomy): Eukaryota > Metazoa > Chordata > Lepidosauria > Squamata > Natricidae > Thamnophis > Thamnophis sirtalis. The sequence goes on along the minus strand of NW_028261382.1, from coordinate 148,285,603 downwards.
TTCCGTGCACGGTCGAAAAGGCCAGCAAACAAGTCCAGCGGCTCAGCCTGGCTTCCAGGAGCCGGCGCCGCGCTTAAACAAGTCAGGGAGAGCCACGTGGCACCCAGGCACACTCTCCTCGCCCCCGCTCGGCCCCCACAGCAAGTAGATTAAATCCGGCGGCGCAGCAGCTGCCCGGGGCTATCAGCTGTTCAGCGGGCGGCTCGCGCGCTCCACGAGGCGCCGAAGCTGCTGCCGCCGCTGCTACAACGAGGGCTGCTTCGCAAGCAGCCGAAACTGGAGCTGGCACCCCTGCACTCCCGGGGATAGGGCTGAGGCTCCTGGCCCGCGGGGGGGGAGGCCAAACGCCCCACAGGGCCCTCCCCCAACCGCCCAAGGCAGAGATCTGTCCCTTGGGGCCGCAGCTGTATAATTTAGAGATTTTAGTAAAAGTTTTAAAGTGCCCAATTAAGCCAAATAGGAACCAGATTGAAACAACAATAAATCCTACCTAAGTATTTCTCTAACAGTGCTTGGACCAAAGACTGAGAGAATCTGGGCCAGGATTGGAAGGCACCAGTATTTAAAGCTTTGCGCTCAGTCTTTGGACCAATCAGGCTAAGAGAAAACCCACACGTGACCGCTCCCTCCCCCTCCTCTGGAAAACAGCCACTCTCTTCCATTAAAGTCAAGAAAAAAATGGTGTTTCATTGCCTAGCAATTTAACAACTTGAACCCTAACCTTAATCTTCTATTAAAAAGCCGTAGCTTGCAAAATGCTCTTGTTTCAAGACAATCACCTTGAGATTACCATTACAGCTCATCTTCTTATTTCTTTGCACTTTGGTGATTGTAATCAGTCCATTCCCAAATTATTAAAATGTTCATATTTCAGACCCTTTTTCCTAGCCATTTTACAACTCCCGCTATAGAGCAGTCTCTCATTATTCACAGGGTGCCCATTCTATTCAAAATGCATTAGGAAACAGGACTGTGAAAAACATACTTTATACATCTGCCATTCCATTTTAGCACAACACACACACACACACACACACACACAAACCCCTATGCTAAACAGTAGAGAATAAAACTATATGTACTAGTGATAGTATTTGTTGATAACAAAGACATTTCATTCAATATTTTCACATATAGAAAACTGTTTTTGTTAGTTAAATTATATTGTCCAGCTTCTTTCTACATTCCAGGAACATGTGAAAGTAGTTCTTTCATTATAAAGTCTCTTCATACTTAAATTATGCTTTAATGCTTCTTCCCCTCTTTGTACCTCATCCTCTTTTCTCAAAAGGTCACTTTCTCACACATGCCTGCATTTGTTTAACATTTGTTTCTGAACTTCTAAGCAGATGCATGATGAAATTGATAATTTCTGTCAGCTTCACTATGGCTCAAGGCAGAAAAAAAACTATAGAGTTATAGGAAAATAAACTATTCACAAAATTAACAAGATTGAAAATTAGAAAAGTTGTTTTTATAGCAAGCACATAAACAAATAATGAATTTAAAAACAAAATAAATGGATTAGTCCCCTTGACATTCTTTTGTATCCTAGATGTTTTAAAACAAGGACACATTTTGTACCAAATAACGATTTATATCAAACATGACTGAAAATATGAGTGATAATTTTTTTAAAAAGTTCAATTCCACTATGAATTTCACTCTGAACACACTAAATGACTGTTTCTACTAAACTATTCTTACAACTATCAACAAGTCATGTAGAAAGGTTATCAGATCAGCCTAATAGGCCCCAGGAATAGGAACTAAAGAGATTATCATGCCTCTTAACCTAGTCTTTTAAAGAAAAGCCTAGGGATAGAACATTTGAGCACTTTCTTCTACTTTTTTAGCATCCCATATCAATATGATAGTTTTCTCTATTTTTCTTTTGGTCCACTGAAGTCATTCCAAAAACTTGAAACACTCTGGAATCATATTTTAACCAACCAATTTGGTTACTCTTAATGAAAAACACTCCACACTTAACTATTAAATAATCTGCAAATCTCATTAGGTCTAACATTCAGAATAATGCAGATTAGACAAGCATGTTTCAGTGAGGTATTTAAACATATTTTTCTCAGTTATTTATTATTATATTTTATTAGTTAAACATTAAACTCAGTTGACTGAACATTTAAAAATGTGTCACAAATACCATTGACAGGGGGTAATGATTGATACGGGTTGCTGCCAGCATCCTAGGTATCACCCAAGTATTTCTTAAAATATATGATGTTCCAAGTAGTGCAATTTTTTTTTTTGCAGTTCCACTGGTGTTATTGCAGGAAGCTGCAATGTATTGATGTGTTTTGTAAAATTATTGGACATAGTACCAAGTGCCCCAATGACAATGGGTATCACTGTTACATGTTTCATCCATAGCCATGTAGTTTCGGTGGCCAGGTCATGATATTTCATGATTCTTTCCAGTTATTTTTCTTTGACTCTGGCATCTCCTTGTACAATATCAATAAACTGTACACTTTGGCCCTCAACAACTGTGATATCTGGTGTGTTGTGTTCCAAATGTCAATCTGTCTGTATTTGAAAGTCCTATTATTATTATTATTATTATTATTATTATTATTATTATTATTATTATTATTATTATTATTATACAATTGTATCACAGCGGCCAGTTGTTTCGCCGGATTTGGCATTGGTTACTAGTCGGGCCCCACGCAGGGGCCTAGGACGTTGTAACGTATTTTCGTAATATGCGTGCAGATCCAAGCAGTGCGGCTTTTTGCATTTGACTGATGGTGATTTTGTCAATTTTTAACTGTTTTAAATGTAATTCCAGTGCTTTTGGAATAGCACCCAGTGTGCCAATTACCACTGGAATTACCACTGCTGGTTTGTGCCATAGTCGTTGAATTTCAATTTTTAAGTCCTGGTATTTTGCAATTTTTTCATGTTCCTTCTCAGCGACCCTGCTATTACCTGGTATTGCGATGTCTATGATTGTGACCTTATTTTTCTCAACCAATGTGATGTCTGGTGTATTATGCGCCAGTATTTTGTCTGTTTGTATGCAAAAATCCCACAAGATCTTGACCATCTGATTTTCGGTGACTTTTTCAGGCTTATGTTCCCACCAGGTTGTTGCTGCTGTTTTAATATTATAATTTTTGCACAAATTCCAATAGATCATTTGTGCTACTGAATTGTGCCGCAATTTATAATCAGTCTGTGTGATTTTTTGTCTTGTAACTTTTTATTCATTTTCACATTCCATTTTACAATCACTTATATACAGGGTATTTGCTATAAGAAAAAAAAAAATAAAAAAAAATAAAAAAGAAAACACAACTCATCATTCACAACCCCACCTGACACTTCCATCCTCCATACACCCCATCTACCCCCTCCAACTTTCCTTTCCTCCCTCTAACACTCCCCTCCTACTTCCCTTTCCCCTCAAACCTTCCTTCTCCCCTTACTCCCAGCACGCCCTCCTTACATTCCCCTTACTCCTTCCTTACTCCTCCCTCTTCTTTCCCTCTACCTCCCAGTCTGTGTGATTTTTTTACAGCAGCTGAGTATGTGATCAACAGTTTCATCAGCTTCTTTGCAAAGTCTGCATTTGGCATTATCAGAGGATTTTTCAATTTTGGCCTTAATGGCATTTGTACGGTTGTTATTATTAATTATTATTATTAATATTATTAATTATTATTAATATTATTAATTATTATTAATATTATTAATTATTATTAATATCACCAATTATTATTAATATTATTAATTATTATTATTAATATTATTATTATTATGTTAATCTTTGGTGAGATTCACAACCTTTGGGGCTGGTTGGTAGCTCAACAGCTCGAGTCCCTAACCAAGGACCTAGGAACTGTTAAGGTAATGTCAGAGGATATAAGCTGTTCCAAGTAGGGTAGTTTTTCGTAGAATCAGAATAATCAAGTCTGATAAATTTAAAATTTCCAAATAGCGAGGTAGCCCTTTAAAAGGTATTGTTCCAAGGGCTCCAATTACAATCGGGACAACACACAATTTCTTTTTCCACAGTCGCTCAACTTCAATTTGCAAGTCCCGGGATTTTGTGATTTTTTCTTGCTGTTTATCTTCAATTCGTGCATTTCCAGGTATTGCAATGTCAATGAACCATACTTTTTTCTTTTCAATTATTGTTATGTCAGGTGTGTTGTGGGCCAAGTGCCTGTCAGTCTGAATTCTGAAGTCCCACAGGATCTTGACTTTCTCATTCTCTAAAACCTTCTGAACCTGATGTTCCCAGTGGTTTTTGCTGTACTCAAATCCAAACTTTTGGCACAATTTCCAGTGAATGATCTTAGCAACGCGGTCATGGCGTTGTAGGTAGTCAGTTTGTGAAATTTTGCTGCATCCTCTGATCAAGTGGTCGACTGTCTCTCATTACAGAGGCGACATTTGCTGTTGGTGGTAAACATGTTGAATTTTTGCCTTCATGTAGTTTGTGGCTAAGGCTTGTTCCTGAGCTGCCAAAATAAAGCCTTCTGTTTCTTTCTTCAGTACTCCTGATCTTAACCAGTTCCAAGTTAGCTTTTGGTCAGCTTTGCCTTCAATACTTTCCAAGTATTGGCTATGCATAGCTTTGTTTTTCCAATTTTCAGCTCGCTTCTCAATTACTTCTTTCTTATATTCAGCTTTTGACTTAGTTGTCTTTAAAAGGCCTCCTTTATTTACTTCCTTAATCATTGGTTCTTCACTTTTCTGGATGTAATCATTCAAGCTGTGTTTTTCTTCTTTCACAGTCTGTTTTACTTGTAGGAGTCCTCGACCACCCTCTGCTCTTGGTAGATATTATTATTATTATTGCTGTTGTGGTTGTTGTTTTATTATATAAGTATAATGAACAGTTGGTTCTGTCATTTATTAAGAAATCTAGTGACAGTTATCAAAACCACATTGTGATGAAAGGAACCACAGCAGCTACACATGACTTATCTGCAGATTTTGTGACTACTGTGCATTACGATTGGTTTGATGAAGAAGCAGGTGAGTGTTTGAAAAAGAAGTTTGATAGAGACAACAAATGTGAGAAAACAACAAAACTACAGGGAAAGCATCTGTTGGATTGCTGATATCAGGCCTGCAGAAACAAAGTTCTCCCACCATTCTATGCTGTCTGGCCCGGCTACCCAAGTAGAGAAAAGGGTTAGTTTCTCAAGCTGGAAAGTTTTCCTCAGGAAGGAAGAAAGAGAACCAGTGACTATTGGAGAAAGTTAGCACCCATTCCTCTCCTAGAAGAATGAAATATTCTGGGAAATATTAAAAAGGCAGAATATTATATCTAAAACAGTTTTTAAAAACAGGATTTTAAAGAGAAAGAGCAGCTCCCTGCCCCCAGCAGATATTTTGGTGCCATCCTATCTACAAAACAAAATGGGATTAAGACATGACCCTCCAGGCCTTATTAGGACTAGCCTCTACCCATCTAGTAGCAGAGCTTACCACACCTGAGGATATTACATCACCCAGCAAGATTCAACCAAGCCTGGGACACAGACAGCCTACCAGGTTGACAACCAATAGGATACATTTCTCTCTCTCTCTCTCTTTGTGTGTGTGTGTTATCTATCTATCTATCTATCATCTATCTATCTATCTATCTATCTATCTATCTATCATCTATCTATCTATCATCTATCTATCTATCTATCTATCTATCTATCTATCTATCTATCTATCTATCTATCTATCTATCTATCTATCTATCTATCATCTATCTATCTATCTCCACGTCGGCTACCCAGAATCACATGTGCTTGGTGGTTCTGCTTCATCATTAAACCACCCTTCAAAGCAGCCACCATGTTTCCAGTATCTTTCTCCCCACTTGGAACTGAACCCAGATGGACCTTTATTCCTACACTATACAAGTAAAAAGGTGCATATATACCCACCCTGAGGCTGGAAATTGTTGCTGAGAGAATAGGAAAGCAACTCCTAATTACTGTTTGGTTATGCATTTTATTTTGAATGTTATTTTGAGTTCATAGTCTGGACTGCTGAAACTTCAAAGAATCTGTTTTTGCTTTCTAACCCTACCCCTGAATGTTCAAGAGAATGGGGAGAATCAGCAAGTTTTTTTTCACTTTTGGAGAGTCTGGTATTAGATTTCTGTACTTGTTAGCCAGCTTTCTACAGTTCAGTTTACAAATGTCTTTGCTATGCACCTAAAGATGCAGGCTGCCTCTCATTCATAGAATTGTCAGGCTTCCAGTTCCTTCCACTATATAAACAAAATTAGAACTGAAAGAGAATTTTGCCCTTAACATTGTCTATAAAAAGTGCCTCATTTGAAAATAAGTTATTTGCTGAACTTCTTGTGCTATCACTTTACCCTTTCTTCCAATAAATGTTATTCATGAGTTCGAAATGTTTTATTTTGGGGAATATTTTTTCTCCATAGTGGTGGAGGTATCATCCAGACTGGGCTAACTTTTAAATTTGAGATAAGTAGGATATTGGTTTAACATCAGATTGTGTGTGAATTTGTCTTGGGAAGCACTGTATTGAGGCTGTTAATTTATGCCTACAGCCCCTTAGGGAGTGGCATGTGTGTTTGCCTTTAAGGCAAAGGAGCCTCCAGCATTGAATTGCCTGGTAGAGATCCGCACTCTACCGCAGGCACACAGCAGCCTGTTTGCCATTTCTCAAGTTCTGATCTTGTGTGGCTTTCTGTAAGCTCTCAAAGTATCAGGGGAAATTTCCCCAGTCTGACAATGAGGCTTTAAAAGGTGCGAAGTGCCATTTTAACTGTTAAAGCTGTTTTTGACAGTTGCCAGCCATGGAACGTTAGGAAAGGCATGAGGCATGAGTTTGGCAGTTGACAGTTTCCTTCATTTGCATATTCAAAATGGTGGCCGCAAAGGCTTTTAACATGACAGAAATAGCTGCCAGCTTCTCTGAAGATAAAGACTGTCCACAGAGAGTGGAGGGGAACCCAGAAACCTTTATCCAGATCATTGCTGCACAATATTTGCCCTTAATGGTTGAATGTTGTTATCATTGCACCAGGAGCAGAATGATCACCAAGTTGGGTCATATATCCATTCAGTGGATGGTCGCCTGGCAGCCTGAATTGTCCGGATGACCCTGGAGAAGATTTTGTCCTCCCTCAGGATGCTGCACTTAAGCGCCAGGCAGTCAGCTGGAGCCAGTGAGGCTCTGGATATTCCAGCGACCCCTGGCTGAGGGAGATCTGCTCCCGAGTGATCCTCCAGGGTCTGTCCACTGACAATGACCGCAAGTCGGCAAACCAAGGCCGACGGGGCCAATGAAAGGCAATCAGTACGACTTCCGCTGCCTCATTCAGTATCTTCTGAATCACCCTCGGCAGGATAGGAAGAGGGGGGAAAGCATATAAAAGGCCTCGTGGCCAGCTGCAGTGGAGCGCATCGACCCCTTCCGCCCACTGCGCTGGGAATCTTGAGTAAAAGCGTGGAAGCTGAGTATTGTGAGGGTTGGCGAACAAGTCGATGACTGGAAGGCCAAAGCGGTCCACAATGTTCCAGAAAATCGACATGTGCAGGTGCCAATCTGCATTGTCCACAAATGTTCGGCTGAGCCAATCAACCTGCATGTTCGTCACCCCCGAAATGTGCTCTGTGGTTAAGGACAATAGGTTGGCCTCGGCCCAAGTTCCCAAGTTGCTGGCCTCCTGCATCAGTGAGTTGGACCTGGTACCCCCTTGTCTGTTATATGCGCTTTCATGGAAACATTGTCTGTGAGGACTAAAACATGTTTGCCTACCACAGAACGATGGAACTGTCTTAGAGCCAGGTGAACCGCCCGCAATTCTAACCAGTTTATACTGTGCAGTCGGTCCTCCTGGCTCCACAGGCCCTGAGCCATTTGTGACTGAATGTCGTCCCCCCTGCCAGTCAGACTGGTGTCTGTAGTGAGAATCAGTCTGTCTTGAACTTTGAAGCAAATTCCCCTGGAAATTGCAGGGGAACCGGAAGGTTGACCTTGGCCAGGGAACAACTCAATGATCTTTTCTGAAAGGGCAAAAGACACCATTGGAGATCCCTGGTGTGAAATCATGCCCAAGGCACAATCCCTATGGCAGATACCATGGTGCCCAACAACCGGGACAATTTAGCCAATGCTACCCAGCGTTCCTTGGCTACCTCCCATGCTAACTCCCTGAGGTTAGTTTCTCTGTCTGAGGATAGGAACAGTGGCAAGTGTCAATCAAGGCACCTAAATGTACTAGTCTAGTGGTAGGTATCAAATGGCTCTTGGAAATATTGACAGAAAATCCATGAGCCTGCAGTGTGTGGATAGTGACTTCCAGGTCTCTGATAGCCTGCGCTGCAGATCTAGCTTGCAAGAGAATATCATCCAAATAGCACTGCAGCCTTATGGTATCTCCCAGAGATACGCTGCCAGTGCTGCCAAAACTTTGGTAAAAACCCTGGGGGCACAAGAAAGGCCAAATGGCAGGACTCTATATTGATAGTGATGGCCGAGATAATAAAATCTTAGATATTTCCTGTGTAAAGGGGAAATAAGTATATGAAGGTAAGCCTCCGTTAGATCGATGGAAGTAAGTTAATTGCCTTGTCTGATGCCTCCCAAGATTGATTGTAGGGAGTGCATCTTGAACCTTCTATATTTAATAAAGCGGTTCAACCTTTTTAAATCGAGAATGGCTCTCCAGCCCCCCAAGGCTTTGGGAATCACAAACAGTAAGGAATAAAAGCCCAGTCCCTGTTGTTTAGGTACCGGCTGGATGGCCCGAATGTCCAGCAAATGCTGGATTGCCTCCTGCATTAGAGCCTCCTTAGCCGGGTTTCTGGAGACTGGGCAGCCCCGGAAAAACCTGGGGGTTATGGAGAGAAACTTGAGGTAAAGTCCCTGCCTGACTGTGTGCCTGACCCACTCATCTGACGTAGACGGATCCCATTGATCAGCAAAAAGGGCCAGCCGGCCTCCAATGGGATGGTCAGTCTTCTCAATTTTAGTTGCAGCAATAGGAGCGGCCTACCCCTCTGTGGAGTGGCCACTTGGCCTGCCTGCCCCATTGGTCACTGTCAAATTGCTGCCTCTGTCTGTGGTTGTACCCGTCCTGCTGTCTAAAGCCCCCGGATCCATAATTGGAATTCCGAAAGGATGAACCGTAGTCCAGGTTCCGAAAGGAAGAATTGTAATCCGGGGCATGAAAGGCAGGGCGCCTCAGATACAGGGCTGTATGAGAAAATCCCCTCCTGGTGGCTGTAGGGAGTACCTTCCGCTTGTCCTTGTTTTCAATAAGGAATGGCTCAAGAGAATCTCCAAACAGAGAGCCGCCCTTAAACGGGGCCGATGGCAGACTCCACTTGTGGCAGACGTCCGCCTGCTATTGGTGCAACCAAACCAGTTGGCGTGTGGCTACAGAAGAAGATAAGGCCCTAGCTGCAAACCTAGCTGAAGTCAAGCTAGCGTCAGAGGTAAACTGCACTGCTGCCACCACTTTATTAAGGTCCTGACATCCACAATTGGAATGTGTTGCTGCAGATTCTGCAACCAAAGTAAACATGAGCGTGTGAAAAAGAATGCTGTGGTGGAAGCTCTGATGGCCCAAGCAGCGGCCTGATGCCCTTGCTGTAAAGTAAGAATCTGCTCTCTTATCCTCAGGTTTTAAAGTGTCCTCTGGCACTCTCGGAAGAGTAGCTGAGGTGTACAGAGCCGTAACTGGTGTATCTACGGTAGGGAGCTGTAACACTTGAGCCAAGTCCTTATCCACATTAAAATATTTTTTGTCAGTGGAGGTGGGCATAGGCCCAGATGTGGGAGATGTCCACAGACGTTGCACTAAATTGACAAATATTTTGGGCGTAGGTACTGAGTCAGCCTCAATCGTGGTGTCTGCAGTCTCAGCTGAAATAGGCTGACTACGGACAGGGGGGGCAGCCGCCTTGACCCCTAGATTGACAGATGATTTAGCTTTGAATAACAAAGATTTAAAGAGGGATGACTAAAACAATCCAGAGAATGCGGACTGGTCTGGCTCCATGCCTTCGTCCTTGAAAAGATTAGTCTTCCTTACCTCACCTTCCTCTGGAAGTGAAGCAACGTCATCTTGGGTAGGAAGTGGTGACATGGTTCCTTGTGCTGGTACAGTGTCCGGCTCCCCTGCTGCGCAAGAGGCTTCCTCTCTCGCAGGTCCAGAAGCAGCTGCCAGTGGACCCGACGATTGTGGGTCTCCCTGCTTACATTGCAGACCGGCTGCTATACCCCTTTCAATAGCTTGAGCTATGAAATCCTGCATATCAGGTATACACATTGGAATAAACATAGGATTGGCAGAAGTTTGAAATCCCTGAGATGTAGATGGCCCAGAGAAGTCTGCCCCAAACTGTTGAAAAAGAGTTCCAAAATTCCCATGGTTAGGGGAATCGTGAAGATCATGTAAAGAGTCCCATATGGCTGTGGTGTCAATGGGAAGTCTTAACTCTGGGGAAGCCTCCGTTTCATCCCTGCCTGCTGGTGTTAAAGAGGCAGAGACCTTTTTGCAAAAAAAATTCCGGAGTCTTTGTTTCTCATATCTGTAAGGAATCTCTGATTTTTTGGATCTGGCTGACTTAGCAGTCACTTTGCCTCCTTTCTTGTGTGACTGGCTGACTCTTTCGTCAGCAGCAACTGAAGTGGAGGGTCCCTGGTCAAGTTCTGGGTTCCCCTCAACTCTCTGTGGACAGCCTTTATCTTCAGAGAAGCTAGCAGCTATTTCTGTCATGTTAAAAGCCCTTGCAGCCGCCATTTTGAATATGCAAATGAAGGAAACTGTCAACTGCCGAACTCATGCCTCGTGCCTTTCCTAATGTTCCATAAGGCTGGCAACTGGCAAAAACGCTTTTAGCAGTTAAAATGGCACTTCGCACCTTTTAAAGCCTCATTGTCAGACTGGGGAAATTTCCCCTGATACTTTGAGAGTTTACAGAAAGCCACACAAGATCAGAACTTGAGAAATGGCAAACAGGCTGCTGAGAGCATGGTTATCTCATGGCCGCTGCTGGGTTGCAATATTTTTGAGAAGGGCTTATTTTTAGGGAAGGGCTTATTTTAGCGCATGCGCTCAAAAGCCTGATTGATCTTATTTTCCAGGGAGCTTTATTTTCACGGAAACATGGTAGTTTAATACTATTATAATCATGTTAAAATTAAAACCGAAACATTTTTTTCAAATGCGCTCCTCGGAATATCTAAGCATACCTAATAAAAGGTAAACAATTTAGGGACAGAAAGCACACCTTCAATTACCCATTCACTTCCTTTTCAGAAAATATCTGCTATATAGCCTTCTTTAACAAAAATCTATTCCTGAAAGAAATAGTTGAGGTATTCCTTCAACTATTACAAAAATAACTACTACAAAATAACATTTTTGTAAAATATTTTATATTTTACTCATGAACACTTTTATAAGGTTGCAGCATAAAACCCTTTTTTTCTATTTTAAAATATGATAAATGCTATCACAATGAGGGCAAAAATGAATGCAATCCCAAACATTTTAGTTTAGCACATACAGTACTCTGGCTAATACTACGGTAGTTTACTCCAATATTTGTAATTCTTTCCTTATAAAGCTAAGAATGAGGTGGGAAGTTATCCAATTTTCACCTTGTTTCTTTCTTCTGAAATGAATCATTAAGATAGTGATACTTTTGATGAATTATCTCCCACAAGAGCCTGAAGAAAATAGATTCAATAGATATACTTAAAGGATCATTTGTCAATTTAGTATTGACTATTTGGGATGCTCTAAGACAGGAAGAGAATTCATTTTTTAAATATAAGTTGTGAAGCCTGAAGCATCATCTTAAGCTATTTAAAAAGAAATCAATTTTCAGATGGGTAAAAAAGCCTAGAAAAGTCTTGATGAACCTGAGTAAACCTGGATCTCATTCTAACAACATGGGCAAGTTTAGAATCTACTTCTCAAGACTTCGTAGGCGGGAAATGTTTGTTGCTACTGTTTAGAATTTGTGGTTGTAGCTCCTTAACTGAAGGCTTGAATTACTGTCACCAAAAGCATAATGTCTAGTTGCACAAGAATATAAATTAACTACAACCTCTAACAAGAATAAAAAGAAAAGCAGTAGTGCAAACTAGATCTTTATGTTTATGTATCAGGGAGGAAACTATTGTATCATGTGACCATGTATATATTGTCTCTATATTCGGATAACTTCACAAAACAGCCATAATATTGTTCAGGCTTTTTTCTTTTCAAATAATATTACAGCCTCTTTTAAATTATGCAGATGTGTCCTTTGTGGCTGTGGAAAGGGAGATTTTCCACTGACAGGAAAATCTGCCCAATATAAATGACTTGAGGAAAACTCTAGCAGAAGGAACACAAATAGTTTAACTGCACTCATGTCTCAACTCATATGGTGGATATAAATGAAGTTGAGGACTTTCTGCATCTGGGTTCCTAAATATATTTAAAAGAAGCAATGCTTGGGCCACTTCTGATCAAATCTGAACCCACAACATTAATTATGTTAATTTGCTATTGTTGAGCTTGTTCTTTTACCCTGGCTGCTGGTTTGTGTATTTTCTTTGTTTTTTTATGTGACTTTTCAAATATTGCTAGCCACTTTGAATAATGAATGTGAGACAATAGCCGTATAAATTGAATAAACTAAAGAAATAACTAAACAGGCCTATGGCCAATATTCCCTTTTTTTGGCAAGGTGCTTCAGTGGGTAGTGGTCATTTAAGTCCATTCTCTGTTGATAAAACTGGTTTTTTTTAAAGATACATCTCAGCACAATTTCAGATTGGCTGTGGAACAGAAATTGTAAAATGACCAAAAATGACCCGATTTGTCCATCTGGCTCTCTTAATGGCTTCCAATATGATCAATCACAGTTTTCATCCTGGACAGGCTGTCAGGAGGGGCACTGTATTACAGAGGTTCCATTTCTATTTAGAAGGCTGTTTCCAAAAACTGATGCTATGGTTTAAATTCTTCCTTAGGTTATGGACTGGTTATGGACTGGTCTAGGGCTCTGTTTATCTTCCATTCTTATACAGAATTATTGGGAGAAGTAATCCAACAATATGGACTGAGATGCCATTAATATGCAGATTACACTCAGCTTTACCCTTTTCTTCATCTAAAACAATTGAGGCACTTGGTGTTCTGAATGAGTGCCCGGACAGGGAAATGGACTAGATGATGGCCAGTAGACTGAGACACAATCCAGGCAAGATGAAGCTACTATTTACGAGTGATGCATCTGTCCACTTGAGTCAATCCTGGAGTGGTCCACACTCATCCTAAAGAAGCAGGTTTGCAGCTTGGCAATATTCCTAGATCCATCAATTGTGACTAGAAATCCAGGTGGCCATAGTGGCATGGACAGCCTTTTACTAACTATGGTCAACTTACCAACTACAAGAAAACAGTTTGTAGCATAAGCTATTTCTTCACTATTCCATTCCATCTTACTATTAATAAACTACAGCCCATACTGGACAATAATGCTGCACTTTCTCAGGGACTGGGTGCCAGGTCCATACTTGTAAGAAAGTGTTTGATTCAGTTCCCCACAGCTGGATCAAGAAATGCCTTAAAATCTTTGGCATTAGCAGCAACATACAAAAATTCATGGAAACTTCAATGAACCTCTGGAAAATGAAGCTTATGGCTAATGGAGAAGAACTGAGTGAAGCTGAAATTAAAGGAGGCATTTTCCAGGGTGATTCCCTTTCACCCCTACTTTTTATATTCTCAATGCTACCACTGACAACCATTTTGAAGAAAATGAACTGTGGATACGAACTTGCAAAGAAAGGACTGAAAATTTCACATTTGGTGTACATGGATGATTTGAAGCTATTTGGTAAAACAAAAGCTGAACTGAATTTATTAATTGAAAGCACAAAAGAATTTAGCCAAGACATTGGTATGAAGTTTGGAATTGACAAATGTGCAACAATGGCAACCAAGGCAGGAAAGGTCATAGAAGATGACGGAATAGAACTTGAGAATGAAGAAATGATAAAGGCAGTAAAACCAGAAGAAGGCTACAAGTACTTGGGGACTTTAGAGGCCTCTGACTTAATGCATAATAAAGTCAAGGAATTAACCTCAGCCAAGTACATTCGACGAATAGACCGTTGGCTTACCTGAATGGTCGTTCTCTAGGTGCTGCGGGAGTGTCCAAGCACGGGTTAACTTCAGTTTGCTGCCCAAGGAACTGAGTTTTAAAATTGTTGTAGCTCCGCCTCTTGGTTGCCTCAGAGGCTCAGTTTCAAAAAACAAAGAAGATCCAATAATTCATAACTCGATCAAGTCCAAGTCCAAGACATAAGGTGAAATACACCTTGCGGCCCCACTACAAGGGTGGGGTTGGACACTCCCACAGCGCCTAGAGAACGACCATTCAGGTAAGCCAATGGTCTTTCTCCTAGGCGCTGCTTGGAGTGTCCAAGCACGGGACATGCCAAAGCTATGTCGAACTCGGGAGGGAAGAAGAACTGTCCAGGGCCGTGGGACTCGCTATGACCCTCTGCAAAACTCTCCTCCCAAACGATGCCTCAGCTGAGGTGAACATGTCAAGTCTGTAGTTCCGTATGAATGAAGATGGACTGGACCACGTAGCGGCACGGCAAATCTCAATTGGCACTTGAGTAGCCCAAGCAGCCGAAGTTGCTGCGCTCCTCGTAGAATGTGCAGTAATGCGAGGAGGTACTGGCCTGGCCTGGTCTGGGTCTCGTAAGCCATCTTGATACTCGCTCTGAGCCAGCGTCCTATGGTGGAAGACCTGAGTTTCTTTCCCATGGAAGCAGGTTGGAATGACACAAAGAGCGCTTCCGACTTATGAAATGGAGCAGTCCCCTTCATATAAATGTGCACCGCCCGGCGAACGTCCAACTTGTGCCACGCTACCTCTCTCGGGTGCCTGGGATGCGGACAAAAGCCCGGAAGTATCACCTCCTGCGCTCTGTGAAAGATGGAGTTGATCCTTGGGACGAAGGCAGGATCCAGCCGTAGGATGACCCTATCGGAGTGGATGATACAAAGGTCGCCTCTAACCGACAAGGCGGCCAACTGCGATATCCTGTGTGCCGAGGTGATGGCAACTAGAAAGGCAGTCTTTAGGGTCAGATAGCGCAGGCCCACCGTCCACAACGGCTCAAAGGGGTGTGTGGAAAGTGCCTGTAGCACAACAGTCAAGTCCCAGGTCGGGTACCTGTGGATTGTGGGCAGACAGATGTTGGAAGCCCCTTTTAGGAAGCCCTGAACCTGGAGGTGTCTAGAAAGTGGTAACTGAGAGTCTGTGGACAGAATGGTACCCAAGGCGGCCCACCTGTCGACGGAGAGTGTTGGGTGCAAGGCCCTTGTCCAAGCCGTCCTACAAAAAGTCCAGAACTTGTGGGATGGTTGCAGACGAAGCAGCTATCTGGTGGCTCAGGCACCATTGCGAAAAGGACAACCAAGTCACTTCGTAAATTCTGATGGTGAAGGGTCGCCTAGACGCCTGAGTAGCCTGGATGACTCTGTCAGAAAAACAGTGAAGCCTCAGGAAGTCCCCCTCAAGTGCCAGACGGCCAACTGCAGCCACTGGGGCTCTGGGTGTTGAACGGCCCCCTGGCTGAGGGAGATCTGCTCCTGAGGTATGCGCCACAGTCGGGACACCGACAAGCTGACCAAGTTGGCGAACCAAGTCCTCCTCGGCCAGTGGGGAGCCACTCCCAACTCCTCCACTCCCTCCTCCAGGATCTTCCATATGACCAGCGGGATCAAAGGAAGAGGGGGGAAGGCATACAGTTGACCTGGAGGCCAGCGGGACCGAAGAGCATCCGTGCCTTCCGCCCCGGGGCAGTGGAACCTGGTGAAGTACCGGGGAAAGTGTGTGTTGGTCGGCGAGGCGAACAGGTCGACCACTGGATGGCCGAATCTCTGGGACAGCTGGCGGAATAGCCGCGGTGGGAGTCGCCACTCCAAGTTTTGGATGGTGGTTCTGCTTAACCAGTCCGCTGTTACGTTGTTTACGCCGGAGATGTGATCCACCCGTATCGAGGCCAGATGTCGGACTCTGCTTCCGACATGAGGGCCAGGGACTGTGTGCTGCCCTGATGGTTGATGTAAGCTTTGGCGGCTATGTTATCGGTCAAAATCAGTACATCGCGGCCCCTGACTTGATTGAGGAAATGGTGCAAGGCTAGCCTGGCCGGGCGAAGCTCTAGCCAATTGATGTTGTGCGCGAGCTCCGCCTGCGACCATCTGCCCTGGACCACCAAGTTCTGTAGGTGAGCACCCCAGCCAAAGAGGCTGGCATCTGTAGTTATTATTCGGCGCTCCGGTTCCCTGAAGCAACTGCCCCTGAGGAGGGCCTCTGACTGCCACCATCAGAGGGAACGGAGGACCTTCGGAGGGACCCGTATCACCCGTCTGGAGTTGCCAGCCTTGCATCTCTGGAGGGGGAGCAGGAACCACTGGAGCTCTCGTGTATGTAACCGTGCCCACGGGACCACCGAAATGCACGAGATCAGCTGAGAGAGGGAGACAATCGACGCTAACCCGGTCGAGCGGATGCTCCTCACCAAGGCCCTGATGCTGTCTACTCTCTCTTGCGTGAGGAAGACTTTGCAGGTCTCGGAGTCAATGACCGTTCCGAGGTGCTGGATTCTGCAGGTCAGGGTCAGATGACTTTTGGCAAGGTTGACTGAGAACCCGTGGAGCTGCAGGACCTTGATGGTGGTGTTCAAGTGGTTCTGGGCCTGCCCCCTGGACGACGAGTGGATAAGGATGTCATCCAGGTAGCACTCCAATCTCACGGCAATAGATCAGAGATGCGCAGCAACAGCGGCCAGCAGCTTGGTGAATGTCCTCGGGTCCGACGAGAGACCGAAGGGGAGGGTCCTGTACTGGAAGTGGCGATCGGCAAACTGGAACCTCAAGAACTTATGATGCGCCGGGTGTATCGGAACATGCAGGTACACTTCTTTCAGGTCAATCAAAGTCAGCAGATCGCCTTGCCTGATGCAGCCCAGAATGGTCTGAAGGGACTGCATCTTGAAGCGCTTGTACACCAGATGTTTGTTCAGTTTCTTGAGGTCCAGAATTTCCCTCACCCCCCCCCCCTGATGACTTGGGGACCAGAAACAGGATGGAGTAAAAACCCCTGCTTTATTGACTCCTGGGGACTTCCTCTATAGCAGCTATCTCCAGAAGATGGTCTATTTCCGCCCTCATAATATGGAGTTTGTGGGCGGACTTGGGGATGGGGCAGCGGAGAAAGGTTCTCGGGGGAAGGGATAGGAACTCCACAGTCAATCCGCGGCGGACCGTGTTTCTGACCCAACTGTCTGTCGTGGTCTCCTCCCACTGGGCGGCATAGAGTTGGAGACGGCCGCCTATGGGGAGGAGTCCTGTGACGGTCACTTACACTTCCGAAAGGCTTTGTTAGAGTAACCCCCTCGGAATTGCCTGTGGTTCCCCTGCTGCCTGCCCCTGTCCCTAAACGAGGACCTATCTTGGAAACGGTCCTGGGGTGGAACATAGGCATGACTGGGCCCACCGGATGAGGTAGAGGGCTCGTTGTTCCGAAAGGAATTCTTACGAAAGGGCTGACCCTTACGCTCCTGCTTCTTGGTAACCGGGGGCAGTACTTTGCGCTTATCCTTTGACTCTATCAGGAATGGATCCAAGGCCTCCCAAAAAGCTTTACCCTTTGAAGGGAGTGGAAGCCACCTTCCACTTTGCCTTCACATCAGCCTGCCAGTGGCAAAGGCACAGTAGGCGCCTCGAGGTGACGTTAGAGGCCAGGCAGCCGCGAAGCGAGTCCCCGATGCGAAGAACTGCCCAAATAGCCCTGGGGCTGGCAGCGCTCCAGGGAGCCTGTCCGCGCGATTCAGAAGCAATTGACTCGAACGGAGGATAAAAGGCAGAAATTCTAAAGGCTATCTGCCTACTAACAAGGGTAAGAGAGCAAAAAAAGGGCTAGGAATGAGATCAAAAAATAAATAAAAGGGAGCTATACTAAAATACACTAGAAAATAATGGGATCCAGCTTGTTGCCCAAGTACTGGAGCCCAGACAAGAATGTCCTATATGGCGACTGAGGTTTTTGAAACTGAGCCTCTGAGGCAACCAAGAGGCGGAGCTACAACAATTTTAAAACTCAGTTCCTTGGGCAGCAAGCTGAAGTTAACCCGTGCTTGGACACTCCAAGCAGCGCCTAGGAGAATCGCAAGATATTAAAGTCCAAACTGAGTGGAGGAAACATCATAAAAGCCATAAATACCTGGGCTATACATGTAGTTCGATATTCTGCAGGAATAATTGACTGGACCCAGATGGAGTTGGACAATTTGGACAGAAAAACAAGGAAGCTTATGACAATGAATCATGCTTTGCACCCTAGAAGTGATGTTGACCGATTGTATCTATCAAGAGCAGAAGGTGGTCAAGGACTCCTACAAGTAAAGTAGACTGTGAAAGAAGAAAGACACAGCTTGAATGATTACATCCAGAAAAGTGAAGAAACAATAATTAAGGAAGTAAATAAAGGAGGCCTTTTGAAGACAACTAAGTTAAAAGCTGAATATAAGAAAGAAGTAATTGAGAAGCGAGCTGAAAATTGGAAAAGCAAAGCTATGCATGGCCAATACTTGGAAAGTATTGAAGGCAAAGCTGACCAAAAGCTAACTTGGAACTGGTTAAGATCAGGAGTACTGAAAAAAGAAACAGAAGGATTTGTTTTGGCAGCTCAAGAACAAGCTGCATGAAGGCAAAAAGTCAACATGTTACCACCAACAGCAAATATCGCCTCTGTAATGAGAAAGATGAGATAGTCGACCACTTGAACAGCGGGTGCAGCAAAATTTCACAAACTGATTACCTACAATGCCATGATCGCATTGCTAAGATTATTCACTGGAAATTGTGCCAAAAGTTTGGATTTCAGTACAGCAAAAACCACTGGGAACATCAGGTTCAGAAGGTTTTAGAGAATGAGAAAGGCAAAATCTTGTGGGACTTCAGAATCCAGACTGACAGGCACTTTGCCTGCAACACACCTGACATAACAATAATTGAAAAGAAAAAAGTATGGTTCATTGACATTGCAATACTTGGTGATGCATGAATTGAAGATAAACAGCAAGAAAAAATCACAAAATCCCGGGACTTGCAAATTGAAGTTGAGCGACTGTGGAAAAAGAAATCATGTGTTGTCCCAATTGTAATTGGTGCCCTTGGAGCAATAGCTAAAGGGCTACCTCGCTATTTGAAAATTCGAAATTTACCTGACTTGAACCTTCTGACTCTACAAAAAACCACCCTACTTGGAACAACTTATATCCGACGTTACCTTAACAGTTCCTAGGTCCTTGGTTAGAACTCGAGCTGTTAGGCTACCAACCAGCCCCAAAGGCTGTGAATCTCACCAAAGTTTAACCACATAATAATAATAACAATAACAATAATAAGGAGGAGGAGGTGAAGATCTTGTGGGACTTTCTAATACAAATGGATCATCATTTGGAGCACAACACACCAGATATTACGGTTGTTGAGGGGCGAAGTTTACAGTTTATTGATATCGCTGTTCTGGAGATGCCAGAGTCAAACAAAAAGAACTAGAAAAAATAATGAAATATCGCAACCTGCCCATCGAAACTACACGGCTATGGGTGAAGTATGTAATAGTGATATCCATTGTCATTGGGACACTTGGCACCATGTCCAAGAATTTTATAAGAAACATCAACAAATTGCAGTTTCCTGCAATAACACCAGCAGAACTGCAAAAAACTGTGCTACTCGGAACATCTTATATTTTAAAAAGGTACTTGGTTGATACCTAGGATGCTGGCAGCAAACCGTATCAACCATTAGCACTAGTCACTGGTATTTGTAATGCATTTTTGAATGTTCAGTTGGCTGAGTTTCTTGTTTAATGAATAAAGTAAATAACAATAACAACAATAACAACAACAACAACAACAACAACAACAGAAATAACTGATATTCAAGATACAACTAAAGATATTGTAGTAGAACTCCCAGAAGAAGCTGAGAAGCTGTCGGGGAGGAAATAACAACACTACCACCAGAACCAGTTATCACTGAACCAACTGATGAACTAACTCAAAAACAAAAAGAATTGAAGGATAAAATCATGGAGCATTTTCTGTCTAATGAGGAAAGGCAACGTTTATCATCATTAAAAACTGTGCCTAAGAAAATTTTGGCCCCTATCATGAAAATGGTTAATGCAGTGTTTTCAACAATTGAATTGGGATCCATCTTGGAAATGAACCAGTTAATGTACAGTGCAGCTGTAATAGTCACTAATGAACTAGGCATTAAAATCAAAGCACCTACTCGCACAAGGGAAAAAGCATCGAAGCCAAAGTGGAAAATCTGATTAGAACAAAAAGTCAAAAAATTAAGGGCAGATGCTAGCAACTTAAAGAACATGCATGAGCAACGGCTTAAAAACAGCAAAATCATAGATCAGCTAATCAGAAGATTTAGATGGATACAAGAAACATCAATGAAGCTGTAGACATTGTAAAACAACAGATAACAGCAACAGCTAGAAAAATTGAAAGATATGAGGCATGAATCATCCAATATAAACAAAATCAGCAATTTCAATCAGATCAATGGCGTTTTTATCAAAGTCTTATTGGGAATGGTGACACTAAAAGTGAAAAACCAGAAAAGCAGGCCACAGTTGAATTCTGAAAAGAATTGTGGGAAAATGCAAAGGACTACAATAGGATGCAAAGTGGATATATGATTTTGAGAAAAGCATTGGCAACAAACAAATGCAAGTATTAGAAATAACAACTGAGATGGTCAAAAATCGAGTAAAAAGTAAAGAATTGGACAACACCTGGAAATGACCAATTACATGGTTTCTGGCTCAAATATCTGACCAATTTACATGCAAAATTGGCCAGGCAACTGAATGAAATTTTACAAAATGGTCAAATTGATGAATGGTTGACAACTGGAAAAATACTTAATTCAGAAAAATGCAACTAAAGGAACAATACCTGAAAACTACAGACCAATAACATGCTTGCCAACAACCTTCAAATTACTCACAGGCATTATTGCACTTAACATTATGGATTATTTGGAAACAAACAACATCTTGCCAGTAGAGCAAAAAGGCAACAAAAGAAGGAGCAGGGGCACAAAAGATCAGCTCCTAATTGATAAAATGATATTAGAAAATTGTAAGAACAGAAAAACAAACTTGAATATGGTCTGGATTGATTACAAAAAGGCATTCGACTCTTTGCCACATAGTTGGATCATAAAATGCTTAGAAACAACTGGCATTAGCAAAAATATTACATCCTTTACTGAAAAGGCGATGAAACAATGGAGAACTGAGTTGGCAGTAGGGAATGAGAACTACAGAATGGTTAATATCAAGTGAGGAATTTTCCAGGGTGATTCACTTTCACCTCTTCTCTTCATCATCGCGATGATCCCACTATCAGTAATCTTTTAAAAAAATGAAATTAGGCTACCAAACAGGCAAAGAGGCTGAAAAAAATTCACATTTATTATATATGGATGATTTGAAACTCTATGGAAAATCAGAAATAGAAAATCAATCACTGACAAACACAGTCCGAGTATTCAGCACCGATATTTCAATGCAGTTTGGCATGGAAAAATGTGCTACTGTATCCATAAAAAGGGGCAAAATCACTACATGTGAGGGAATTGAAATGCCCAATGGCCAATTAATTAAATGCAACGAAAATGAAGCCTACAAATACTTAGGCATTCTGCAGTTGGATAACATCAAGCATGGAGAAGTAAAAACTATTGTCAAGGGACAGTACACCAACAGAGTTAGGAAAATTTTAAAATCTAAATTGAATGGCGGAAATAAATAAAAAGAGCCAAGGTGGCGCAGTGGTTAGGGTGCAGTACTGCAGGCCACTTCAGCTGACTGCTATCTGCAGTTCAGCGGTTCAAATCTCACCGGCTCAAGGTTGACTCAGCCTCCATCCTTCCGAGGTGGGTGAAATGAGGACCCAGACTGTGGGGGCAATATGCTGACTGTAAAAACTGCTTAGAGAGGGCTGAAAGCCCTATGAAGCGGTATGTAAGTCTAACTGCTATTGCTAAATACAATCAAGGCCATAAATACCTGGGCAATGCCAGTTATAAGATACACAGCTGGTATAGTTAATTGGACAAAAGCTGATTTGGACATTTTGGACCGAAAAACCAGGAAACTAATGACAATGCATTACAGTTTATATCCATGTGGTGATACTGATAGACTATACCTGCCCCGAAAATCAGGTGGCAGATGATTATTACAAGTGAAGCAAACAGTTGAAGAAGAAAAACATGCACTGGCTGATTATTTAAAAGAAAGTCAAGAACATCTATTAATCGAAGTAAAGAACAAAAATCTACTGAAGGCCCAACAGACGAAACAAGAATACAGAAAAGATGTGATAAAATCAAGAATGGAGAGTTGGCATGGCCAATTTCTGAAAAAATAAAAGATAAAGTGGACAGTGAAAAAACTTGGTTATGGTTAACAGCAGGTACATTAAAGAAAGAAACAGAGTCACTAATCCTGGCTGCACAAGAACAAGCTATCCGCACAAATGCCATTAAGGCCAAAATCAAAAAATCCTCTGATGATGCCAAATGCAGACTTTGCAAAGAAGCTGATGAAACTGTTGATCACATACTCAGCTGCTGTAAAAAAATCGTGCAGACTGATTATAAATTGCGGCATAATTCAGTAGCCCAAATGATCCATTGGAATTTATGCAAAAATTATAATATTAAAACAGCAACAAACTGGTGGGAACATCAGTCTGAAAAAGTCACCGAAAATCAGATGGTCAAGATCTTGTGGGATTTTCGCATACAAACAGACAAAATACTGGCGCATAATACACCAGACATCACACTGGTTGAGAAAAACAAGGTTACAATCATAGACATTGCAATACCAGGTGATAGCAGGGTCGATGAGAAGGAATATGAAAAAATCACGAAATACCAGGACTTAAAAATTGAAATTAAACGATTATGGCACAAACCAGCAGTGGTAATTCCAGTGGTAAATGGCACACTGGGTGCTATTCCAAAAGCATTAGAATTACATTTAAAACAGTTAAAAATTGACAAAATCACCATCAGTCAAATGCAAAAAGCCGCACTGCTTGGATCTGCACGCATATTACGAAAATACATTACGACATCCCAGGCCCCTAGGTGGGGCCCGATTAGTGCCAAATCCAAATCCGGAGAAACAACTGGCTGGTGTGATGGAGGAGGAGGAGGAGGAGGAGGAGGAGGAGGAGAAGATTGCTGGGAGGAAAAACTGACTAATGTGGAATAAAAATATAACAGATCATTTACTAAATAAATAAAAATGTTTTATATGTCACACTTCAAAAGGCACAAGTTAATTGCAATATTAATATAGTATTATAATATTTATCATCTTATGAGAGTGATGGTATATCTGAATTCAGAATGTTCTAACTTTTTCAAATGCCCTGCCAGCTTTCTCTTCTAGTGACAATCCTTTATTTTTGATACAGCACCAAATCCACTCAGAGTATCTGGTTCAATTTCCCTCACCCCCTTCTCCTTGTAATACAAAGGAAAGAGTTATTTTATTCAATTATAACTGTTCAGTTCCTTTATTATCCAAGAATATAGCAGAGCTGAGAAACTGAGATCAATAGGTAAATAATTTTATGATTCACTGATTAGACTGTTGACATCAGAAACTAAACATGACATTCAAACAATTTCCATTAGCAACTAGCTTTAATTTACCAGAGATTCTAGTTAATCAAACATTTAAGTAGGACTCCAAGATATCTCATATAATCCAATTGTATTCAATTTTTAATCTATATTTTTAATGCAATGTACTGTTTTTCATTCTTTCTATTTCAGGTTTTTTCCAAATAAACCTATTTTAATTTCTGCCGTTTGCCTATTATTGGCTTGCTTTGTTATTAAAACCTTACCTAATTGCATGAGTACCTCAAGATATTCAATCTGACTTATCCCAATCTGTGACAGTTTTTCTCTTTTTAAAACTATCAGTAGAAAAGCATACCTATTCCCATATAGATGCCATATCCGTAGCTTCTATTTTATTCTAAACTTAATACAGCAGCTTTTCCAAACTTGATGCTATATATCCAAGCTAGCATGGCCATTGCTAAGTACCCAAGGAATTAAAGTTCATTTATTCTAAAGGTTATATTCATTAATAGGAAACCTTGCAATGGCGATTAAAATTTTGATCACCTTAAGTACTTTTTTAAAACAGATTTCAAAATAATTTTGATTAAAATTTATATTAGATGGTGCTCTCAAAAATACACTTATAGAATCTAGAGAATTGTGCTGTCCTGGGCACATATAAGAGCCTGCAGCAGCAGCAATCATATAAAAATCATTTAGGCCAGCAAACAGTAGCAACAACAATAAAAAACTAAAAAGAGGAGGTGACTTAATGTAATCATCAACGCTACATATGATTAAATAAAGTTTTGATTGTTAAAATATCTGAAGAAAATGGCATCCAATCCAAAAGATCTTCATCTTTTCACAATCCACTTTAACTAAGCATTAGTAAACAACTCTCTCTCGAAGGATAAACCTTTCCAAACACAAAGCCAACAAAAAGGTGGACTAGAGCCAGCCAGAAACATTTTGGAACTTGGCAGCTATATCCTGAAACATTCAAACATGCCCTGTTCCATGGGTGTTGGCTGCAAAGCTACCAAGTCTGTTTAGAACTGCAATTATATACACATTATACGTTAAATTACTTAGCAACTATATAGCGATTTAGGAAATACCAGCATAAGATTTTTTTATTTGGAAATGTACTGGATGCAGTTTAGAAATATTTCTCAGAATCAAATATTTAATTATTATCCTTCAAAATACTAAAGAATTATGCCCAAAATCTGTAAGTAGAAGATATCCTGCTTATTGACAGTAGCCCTATAAATATCTGCTACTCAATGCATCCATAGAGGTCATATCTTTTATAGAAACTGCATTTTAAAAGAAGCAGGAAAGGAGAAAAAGCATCACAATTCTTTTACTTGTCCCAAAGGTGCTTTTTCAAGAGGCAACTGGACTTTCTGGTTTTTCTTTTGAAGACGTTTCACTTCTCATCCAAGAAGCTTTTGAGGAAGCAAAACATCTTCAAATAAAACTGAAGAAGCTTCTTAGATGAGAAGTGAAACGTCTTCAAAGAAAAACCAGAAAGTCTAGTTGCCTCTTGAAAAAGCACCTTTGGAACAACCATGACCTGGATGACTAAGAATCTCTATAGACATTTAAATTCTCTTACTTATATCTTCTAAAGCAGTGGTCCCCAACCCCCGGTCCGCGGACCGGTGCCGGGCCGTGGAGTATCTGGCACCGGGCCGCGTAGCGGCCGGGGGCCATGATCGCTGCAGCGGCCGGGGGCCATGATCGCTGCAGCGGCCGGGGGCCATGATCGCTGCAGCGGCCGGGGGACATGATCGCTGCAGCGCAAAGGCTCCTGGGCCGTGCGCAAAAGCTCCTGGGCCGTGCGTAAAGGCTCCAGGGAAGAGAGCCCCGCGCTGGTACCCACGTGATATATAAACAATCAATGTGTCGTCGCGAACAATGCTCCCCCACCCCTGCGCGCGCTCAGCGGGCCACGGTAAAATTATCAAAGGCTGACTGGTCCGCGGCGATAAAAAGGTTGGGGACCACTGTTCTAAAGTATTGGGATTAAAATATTGAGATATAGTAAAAGGCATATGTGCTGACTTCCTTACAATCAATGGCAAAGGAAGGGGAGAGCAGAATAATGAATGAAGAATCATGAAGAAATTAATCATTGGCTTACCTGAAGGCTCATTCTCGGTGCACTGCAGGAGTGTCCAAGCGAGGGTTAAATTCTGTCCCACTGCCCAAGGACTGGATTGAAATTCTTTGGCCACGTCCTCTGGCTCCTTCCATCCTCAGTTTTTCAATGAAGGCATGGTCCATCTAAGACGGATGTCCGCGTGACAATAGATTCTCACATGGAAAAGCAGGACATCCTGGAAATAATACCCCAGGGTGGAGTTGGACACTCCTGCAGTGCACCGAGAACGACCCTTCAGGTAAGCCAATGGTCATTCTCCGGTGCACTGCTTGGAGCGTCCAAGCAAGGGACATGCCCAAGCAAACTGTCACTAGTGCGGGTGTCTCCAATGAGGTCCACAATTTACGTCAAGATTTGTCAGAAACCATGCTCTGCAAGACACATCTTCCAAAGGCAGCATCTGCAGAGGCGTATTTGTCCAGCTTGTAGTGCCTAACAAATAAGGATGGCATCACCCAGGTCGCGGCTTTGCAGATCTCCTCAATCGGGGTCTGGGTAGCCCAGGCCATGATAGTTGCTGTGCTTCGGGTTGAGTGCGCTGTCAGTCTGGGAGGTGCAGACCTACCCTGGTGCTCATAGGCCAGGGAAATACAAGCCTTGAGCCAACAGCTAATGGTGGAAGAAAAGACCTTTCGGCCCATGGCCGCTGGTTGAAACTATACAAATAAGACTTCAGAGCATCGAAAAGAGGTTGTACGCTTGATGTACCTCTTCAATGCTCTCCATACGTCGAGGGTATGCCAATGGTGTTCCCTAGGATGCGTGGGTCTCGGGCAAAAGTTCGGGAGAACGAGCTCCTAGGCCCAGTGAAAGTATGAATTGATCTTCGGGATAAACAACGGGTCCAGTCGGAGAATGACCCTGTCACTATGGATGAGGCACAAATCCTCCCTGACTGACGGCTTCCAGTTCTGACACCCACCACGCCGACGTAATGGCAACGAGGAAGGCTGTCTTGAAGGAAAGGCGCCTGATGGAAGATTGGAGAGGTTCAAAGGGTGGTTCTGAGAGCACCCTGAAAACAACAGCGAGGTCCCAGGACAGGTAACGATGGATCACCTGCGGCCACAGATTCGATGCGCCCTTAAAGAAGGCCTGTGTGCTGGGGTGATGGCTGAGCGATTGGGAAGAGTCTACGGATATTACAGTAGCCAGTGACTGTTGGACCTGCTGCACCAACTCTTGGAGGCTATGAATCAGATCTGGCGACAGGACATGAGGCATGATGAAGTGTTGATCACCAATCCCAAGTGTAACACTCTCGTGGAGGGAATGAGATTACTCTTCTTGTGGTTGATGGAAAAACCGTGGTACTGCAGGGAGTCCATGGTGACTTTCAGGTCCCGCTGCGCTTGCATGTGGGACAACTGGATCAAAATGTCATCCAGATAACATTGTAGACGAATGGGGTGCTTTCAGAGGTCCGCCGCCACTGCGGTCAGTATCTTTGTGAAGGCCCTCAGGGCTGATGACAGGCTGAAGGGGAGGGCCCGATACTGGTAATGCCGGCTGGCATAATAAAACTGCAAGAATCACCTGTGGGCCAGACTTATCAGAATGTGGAGGTAGGCCTCCTGCAAGTCAATGGAAGTCATCAGATCCCCTGGCCGAAGGCTGCCCAGGATTGACTGGAGGGACTACATCTTGAACTTCTTGTAGGCAAGATGATAGTTTAGCTTCTTCAAGTCCAAGATGCCCCCCCCACCCTTCTGAGCTTTTGGAACCAGAAAGAGGATGGAGTAGAATCCCCTCCTCTCCTGTTCCAGGGGAACCGGTTCTATGGTCATTATTTCTATCAGATGGCGAATCTCTGTCTCCATGAGCCCCCTCTTAATGGCATACCTGGAGGTGGGACAACGAATGAAATGATTGGGGGGAAGGAAACAAACTCTTAGGGTGAGGCCGAGCCTCACTGTTTGCAGTACTCACGCATCTGACGTGGTCGTCTCCCAATGGTCTGCAAACATTGAAGCCGACCCCCTATGGGGGTGAGACTGGTGGTCATTTGTTGCAGTGGAAAGGCTTGTTGCCCGATCTGCCGTGAAATGGGCGTCTAGAAAAGGACTGGTGACAGGCCCTGTCCCTAAAATGTTGCCTATCCTGGTTTCATTCAGAGCCCTGTGCAAAGGGGCGTTGGAAGGAGGTGGAGGAGGAATTAGGTTGCGAGTCAGTGGCTCGAAAGGACTGCTTAGAAACAAAAAGTAGCTTGCTAAAAGGAAAAAGTCCTGCGGTCCGGTTTACGTGAAACAGAAGGCATAAACTTCCACTTGTCTTTATTTTCAATAAGGACAGAATCTAGGGCATCTCCAAACAACTTGCCACCCTTGAAGGGAGCAAATGCGAGTTTCCATTTAGATCTCATGTCCATGTTCCAATGGCAGAGCCATAAGAGCCAGCGGGAGGTGATGTTAGAGGCCATGGCTCTGGAAGCAAACTTTGCTGCATTAAGAGATGCATCTGTGGTGTATTCAGCTGCCACCATTAGTTTGTTAACATTCTGGTGGAGCCTGGTATCACCCTGGGGAATACAGGTGAGCAGTTGAGGCAACCAGGCAATAGAGGCCTTGCTAAAGAAAGAGGCCGAAGTGGAAGCTCTAGACTGGACTACTGCAACGTGCTCTACATGGGGCAGCCCTTGAAGAGCATTTGGAGACTTCAGCTTGTCCAGAATGCAGCTGCGCGAGCGATTGTGGGTGCACCTCGGTACACCCACGTTACACCTATCCTCCGCGAGCTGCACTGGCTGCCTATTGGTCTTCAGATAAGCTTCAAGGCGCTAGTCGTCACTTATAAAGCCCTTCATGGTATTGGACCTGGGTACTTGAGAGACCGCCTACTGCCAATTACGTCCAATAGACCGATTAGATCCCACAGATTAGGCCTCCTCCGAATTCCATCCACTGGCCAATGCCGACTGGCGACCTCCCGGAGGAGGGCCTTTTCTGTGGCTGCTCCGGCCCTCTGGAACGAGCTCCCCGTGGAGATTCGGACCCTCACCACCCTCCAGGCTTTCCGCAAAGCCCTCAAAACCTGGCTGTTCCGACAAGCCTGGGGCTGATGAGTTCCTGTCCCCGCTCGAATGGTGTGTCTGTTGAGTTGCTTTTAAATTGTGGTATTGTCTGTCCATGTCTTTTTTTCTTCATTTGTATCTCCTACCCCCCCCCCCTGACTTGGGTTGTGAGCCGCCTTGAGTCCCCTTGGGGAAAAGGGCGGCATAGAAATATAATAAATTCAATTCAATTCAATTCAATTAATGGCCCACGCTGCAGCCTGGTGGGTCTTATGACAAGCCCTTTCCGTTCTCTTATCTTCCACCTTGAGCCCTTCCAAGAGAAGAGGGGGAAGGATGGAGTTAGAGGTCAGGGCTGCCACCGGAGCATCGACCTCCAGTAATCTGAGTAGATCCTCCATTCCAGACTCTATGGCGTAAAGCCGCTTGTAATTAAACCCTGGGGTTGCCAAGGTCCCTGGCTGCACCCACTGGTGTTTGACAACATCCTTGAATAACTTGGGCGCAGGCATCAGGTCCTGAGCTTGAATGGTCTCATCAAACAACTCCCCACTGGGGTCAGCAGGGCCGGTAGACTCCCGAGTAATGGTGGGGGTCGCCTCTTGGTAAATAATGACTTTTGCCTTGTGTAATATAGACTTAAATAGCGAAGGCTTGAACAGCCCGGTGAAGGTGGGCTTATCAGTTACCAAACCCTTGTCCTCAGACAGATCTGGTTCAGCCAGATCCTCCCTCTCTGAGACGGATTCAGCACTGACCACGGAGGGGGGAGGCGAGGAAGGTCTGGGAGTCTTAGACTTGCTCTTGTGCCCCTGGCCCGATTTTTCAGCATGTTCTTTGAGGCCATGGGCAATGCCCTGGTATATTGCAAAAGCAATCACCTCCCTCATTTCAGCTGAGAGAGCCAGTCCCTGGTCCTGCACTGGGCAGGTCCCCACCCTGGAAGTAGAACATGAGGCCGGCCTACAGGGCACAGGAGGGGGAGAATCCTCATCTTCCACTACCCACAGTCAAAGAGATCTGTACCCCCACCAATAGAAGGGGAAGGGGACCTGGACCCTCCATATGAGTGTTCCGAGGAGAGCTCCTGTGGTTCTCCCCCACAGGAGGAAGGGGGAGGGGATGGTTGGGAAAGGCCGTGACTCCCCGGGGACTCAGATGGGTCCTCATGATGGACCTGAGCCACTGTAATGGTTTGCCTCTGCACCCTTTCAAATTGCCTTTCTAGGGCTTTTTGGCGCCTGGCATCCACCTTATCCTGTCCTGCAGGTCCTTCCTGGAGTAAGGGTGTCTGCCAATCTCCCTTATAGCTTCTCTGGCCGCCCTGCCTGCCCTTCTACTATAGGGCCTATCCACCCCGGTGGAGGCCCTTGCTCAGGAGCTTCGGCAATGGAATCTGTGTCCATGCTGCCCGAGATACTGACAGCCGAGTCTGAGAAATTGCAAGCCTGGAGGAAGATGATGAATTCTACCCACGCACTCACTCAGGCTGAGGCGCTATGGTCAGGAGGAGGGGCAAGACTCTGTTGGGACCGCAGGTGAAATTTGCCACTAGCAGGGGAAAGATCTATGGAGGATGGCAGCCGCCAAGGCTTCTGAATGCCCAAGCACTTGCCTGAAGTTCGCTGCAGGAAGATGAAGAGGATCCGCTGTGTCCTGGAGCTCCAGCAGCAAGGAGCAGCAATCCGGCTTTTCAGCGGGAAAAAAACCACCTTCAAAATGGCTGCTGCTGCTTCCCAAAATGGCCACGCCCAGCGAGAAAACACACAGCGTGGCTCTGGCAGATGGCTGGACGCTCCTGTGTGATCTCTTCGCCATACGGCCCACTGAAGCTGTAGGATGTGCCTCTTGAATGCTGGATGGGCCGCCAAAGCTTTGGACAGTCCCACTGGTGAAGAGCAGCTGGGTGGCGGTACTGTGGACGTGACGGGCCACCCGGGAGGCTGAGAAGTGTGCTGCTCCATCCAGAGCAAAAACCGGCTTCTCAGGGCAAGGCAATCAAGACAGCGAAGCAAGGAAGTCTAAATTAACTAAAAAGGAAAGGTAAAACAATAAAGAGCTATGCTAAGGGATTAGTACTTGTAATTCTTTCAGCTAAGGCTGTAAATACGTCCAATGGGCTTTGGACTGAATTGAAAAACTGAGGATGGAAGGAGCCAGAGGGCGTGGCCAAAGAATTTCAATCCAGTCCTTGGGCAGTGGGACAGAATCTAACCCTTGCTTGGACACTCCAAGCAGTGCACCCGAGAATAGAGTTGCCTTTTCTTCAATTAAAAAAAAGCTGTACTAGCATCTGTGGTAGAAGAATTGTGGGACAAAACTGGAGACAAAAGTATTATATAAATTGTTCTGAGCTTTGCTAGAGAAAAGACAAAGAAATACATTGAATGAAGAAATAATTAATTGCAAAAATAAAGTAAAATCATATTTGGAGCAGGAACAGGATAGAAACAGGATAACACAGAATACTAAATTTAGGAATATAAAACCTAAAACAATATGTAGCCAGGACAGATGTCAATATGCCTGTATTCAGAAACAGCAGCATATGCTGTTACTATTCAGAACTTTCGCATATCATTAATATCTGAAAATACTCAGTCATTGCAATTTCCATCAGCAAAGCAGAACTTGCTATTTGAATTAGTAATTGATCCAGCCATTAGATTAGATTAGATTAGATTAGATAAATTTATTTATAGGCCGCCCTTTTCCCTGAGGGGAAAAGTTTCAGAGGAGGCATTGAAGCTAGTTCTTGGTTATTGACTGCCTATTTTAGCAACCATTCAAACTTATGATGGCTCTGAAAAAGTACTCCTCAAACTTATGTTGCTTATAGCAACCTTGCCCTCATGAGATTGGTATTTGTGAGCTTCACAGCTGGCTTCCGACAAGCAAAGTCAATTGAGAAGCAGCAATAAATTTTAAGTCATAGTCACCACTCTATATGGTGTAAGGTAATTCACTTAACTGTAACAGAACTGATGTCATAATTATGCCAGTGTCACGTAATGATTTGCTTAACGGCCATCTTAACAATAGAGTTGCTGGTCCAAACAATTGCAGTTATTAAATAAGGACTACCTGTATAATTACCCATTTTGACATAGCTCTTCTCTATTAGTCATAGCTAAGATGACTTTTACAAAAATTTAATGCCAAAGAATATAGAGCTAAGATGTTAAATTTCTCTGAAAAGGGCAGAGAGACCAACTTGAGGAAACAGTGTAACACTTTTATTCCCAATTATAATAGTGATATTAAATTTAACAAGACAAATATAGTTATTTCAAAGATCAAACAAGAAATTTAAAACAAAAGTACATTAGTTTTTTATAAAATGAAAGCATGTTAAATTGAATAATGCAACTAATGCTAGCAATTAAAATGCATGCTAACTGCCAGAAGGCATATTTGATGTACCCAGCTGGACTGTGAAGGTGAGACTAAATGTTTCAATTTCACTTTAATAAAATTTGTATGTCGTCCACTCCCTTGGGACTCTGGGCGGCTTACAGGCAGATAAAAAAGCATTTAAAAATTTAAGATAAAAGATACAATTATTAAAATTACACACCATCCATTCTGTCTAAGTGGGGCTGGATATTGATCAACAGCCCCAGGCCTGCCGGAACAGCCAGGTCTTGGTGGCTTTACGGAAGGCCGGGAGAGTGGTAAGGGTCCGGATCTCTATGAGTAGACCGTTCCACAGAGCCGGCGCAGCTACAGAGAAGGCCCTCCCCCGGGGGGCCGCCAGCCGGCATTGTCCGGTCGATGGCACCGGCAGAAGGCCCAACCTGTGCGATCTTAGTGGTCGTTGGGAGGTAAGTGGCAGGAGGCAGTCTCTCAGGTAGCCAGGTCCTAAACCATGTAGGGCTTTAAAAGTAATGACTAGCACCTTGAAGCTCGTCCGGAGACCAATGGGGAGCCAGTGCAGCTCGCAGAGGATGGGTGTAACATGGGTGTATCTAGGTACACCCAATATCGCTCACGCGGCTGCATTCTGGACCAACTGCAGTCTTCGAACACTCTTCAGGGGCAGCCCCATGTAGAGCGTGTTACAGTAATCCAGTCTTGAGGTGACGAGGGCATGGCCCAGCCAGGTTTCAGTAATACATGCCAGGTCTGCCCCCTCGCCTAATATTAGGTCCCGGATGAGGGGAGCTTTGTGAACCACAGACCTGGCATTTAGCAACAGCAGCCTGAGACCAGGGCCCTGACAACTCTCACCATCTGGTCCTGGAGTGGCGCTAACAGGGCCAGAAGGAGGGATCGCTGTGACGTAGCGAACCCTCCTTCCCCGGTAATGGCTAGCCCTATAACTCCCGTCAAACCTGCTTCTCCCAACTATGACCGGGATTTACCGGCCCATCCCCGCACCCGTAGACCCCACTTCCACTCCCGTGGCCTTCGTTCTCCCCGGCAGGCCATTCATACCATACATTCTGGGACGAGAGGCGGATCCGGGCCCCCATCCACTTCTGCTTATGCACTCAGTGGTGGGGGCTCCGGGCCACGCTCTCAGTCCCTCCATCCATACCAGCCAAGCATTCTGCACATACATACCCCACTAATTAAAATACAGTAATATAGTACAATGGCTAAGAAGAAATTCATTAAATTAAAAGCTGTGGGATCATTCAATCAACACATACATACATACATACATACATACATACATGAGGATTTAATGTTAATGGAGGATTTTATAAATAAGTAAATGAAATGCCAGTATGTGGTTATGGATTGAATTTTGGTATATTTAAGGATGAAGGATGTTTAAATAACTGTAGTCAAATAAAAGTGGAGGTATGATGATGTTAATATAGTAAATATTTGAGTTAAGATATTTTAATTAATATGAATTATATTTGATGACGGTAGAAGAGATGCACAAAAGCTTTTTGTAACCAGCTGATATACTTTTTACAATATATGTTTGTTTTGGAAATAAATAATTTTTTTAAAAAAACACATACATACCACATGCACTCTCCATACCAAAAGAAAAAATTGCGCTGTTGTTAAAGGGTGTGCAAATTCAGATAGAGTTTGTGGGTGGGTTCGCCAAGAGTCCATCCAAATATAAACAACTTCTACTGTGAAAAACCCTTCCAAGATTTTGATTGCAATAGGATAGAAGAAATAGAAAACTAACACATCAAAATAGCCAAGAGTTCTCTTAGCGAGTCAAATAATCACACTTAGCTTAACATTTATGCATATTTATTAGTCAGAAAAGAGTCAAGTTACTATATACTTATATGTATTATTACGTAATTATGTTATATAATTATATAATACATAGTAAATTATGAATTTTTTGTCAGACTGGATCACCCAAGAGGAACAATATAATCCAGCTTCACAAAATTTAGAGTACTCCACTCTGCAGTTACTTTATTATGTCAAGTATTTCAGGAACTTTTACTATTTTTTGTTCCTCAATATATTATGCTCTCCCTAGAAATTCTAGAATTTTCACATTTTATAAAAGAAGTGGAAATAATAAAATCCAAATCCAAATCCTAAAAATCTACAATCCTTTCCCCAATCTTTCATCAATAGATTTTAATAATGTTTTTTGAAAATAAAAAATACAATATTTTTGCAGAAAATAAAACTGATGCAAGGGAATATATTAATATATTTGGTTACTTTACAATTTGCTTTTTATCTATCAAAGCTAAATAAACACTTTGTAGATTAACTACTATCCAAATTAAAACAGCAAATATATGTAACAAGAACAGTCAGTCATTTCTATACAACTGGCAGAGTTGGTTTTTATTGTGATTTGAGCAGAAGTAACATTATGAGCAATCCTTCTTTAAAGATTGCCTCATTTAGTAACTGGTTACAATTATGAAAGTGATGAACTTTACAACCAATCCTTGCAGTTATAATCTTTGCATGTCTGTAAAACAACTGAAAGCTGAAGTAAGTTGTAAGCAGTCATGGTATCATTTAGTCATCAATTTGTGAGCTATTTGAGAATCTGATTAAATAAGCACTATTTAATTAATCTCTTTTGAATTATTATCTTTTGATTATCGGAGACTATGAAAGTTTGTGCTGTTAGGCTAGAATAAGTGTGCTGTTCCTCTTTCTTTTTGCTGTTTATTCTTTTGCTGCTTTGTTCAATAGTTTAAAAACTGTGTGCTGCTGGTATTACAAACTTGCTGCCTCCCAAATTCTTTTGTTTATTAGTTTTATGGAGTTACACAGAAAAGTCTAGCAACTACCATAATTATTTTGAGGCAGCTTAGTCTAAGGAGCTTCTGGGATAAAATAGCTTCAAGAAAGTAGCAGCATTTCTTTCTTGTTATAACTGACTGGATACTTTGTTTTAGACAGCAAGAAAATGTTTAATAATCTGTTGTCTGAAAAAACCAGACATCCATATGAAAAGAACAACAATGCAAAAGCCAGTTTATTAAAAAGTACAATAATACAATTATGACATTGGAAATGACCACAGAGGTCATTAGTCCAATCCATTGTTCAATGAAGGATCCACTAGCATATTTATAACAAATAATCGGGAGACAGGAGCGGATGTCGCAATGGTACGACATGTGATCTCGGAGCTCCGAGATCGCAGTTGATACTTTTGCCGCTGGACGGTCCTTTTGGATCTAAACCATCCCAAAGAGACGGTGACAGGGAAGAGTATGTCTATCTCAGGGATATTGCAAAGTCCCTGATTGATCCAAGAGAATCTCTTCTTGCCGGCAAAAGAATCACAGCCAAAAGCTGAAGTTGGGACAGCTCCGCAACAGGAGGAAAGCGGAAAGAGAAAGTGTGTCCATTTGGTGAGGAAATTTTATTGTTATAAAAGAGACTTCCCCCCAAAAAATCAAAGCTAAATTAAACTTGCAAAGAAAAGAAAATAATCGGTGAAATTAAGCTATATTGGACAATGTATTATCCTTTTTTTTAAATGGATGGACGTTTTGCAAATATTTCCTACTTTTTAAAGTGAAAGTTTTTCTTCTTCTATTTCTTTTTTTTACCTATGGATTAAATCTTTTTCTTTATTTTGCTTCATTTAAGATTTTTGTTTCTTTTAAGCCTGGAATATAAAGAAGATATAAAAGGAATATAAAGAGGGTAGTAACATCAGAGGGAAAAGAAGTTACACTGCCACTTGGAGGTTGAGTCCTGGAAATATTGCTTTCTCTTTTTTCTCTTTGATCATTTTGACTTTGCACTTCAAAAGCTTCAGCTTGTTTACAGAAGAGATAAGGAGAAGAGCATGGGTTGTTTATACAGGTGCTCTTTGGATGCTTCTTTGGCAACTGGAGAGAAGGGAAAACAAAACCTTGTTTTGAAACTAGAGCGGCAGTGTTTACTAGTTGGAAGTATGGCACAACACCAAAAAGAAACCATAACATTACAACAGATTATGTTTGAAATTCAAAAATTATTAGAAACAACAGAGAGAATTGAGAAGAGATTGGAAAATATAGATTGTAATGCAGTAAAATTCGATGGAAAAATTGAAGATATCCAGCAAATGGAAAAAGTGGAGGTTAGAGTCCTAAAAACCCAAGGGAAAAATGAACAAAGAGGCAAGATAATTGTGGATACTGACAGTGAACTGAGTGTGGTTGGAGATGGAAAGAGTGGAATATGGAAAGGGAAGATAGATGGAAAGGAGCTCTACCCCAGATTTCAAGGTATAGAAGAAGAAAAAAGAGAAGAATTGATGGATTCAAGGAGAGAAACTTCGACAAAAGCACGACTGATATCCAAAGATAAGCTGATTAAAGAAGCTGATGGAGGGTCTCAAGATTTTACAAGATATGTAAAAAGCAACAAGTTGCGAAGAGAAGTCCACACAAATTTGATTAAGGAAATAACCAGAAGACTAATTCCACAAATGGCAAAAGACATAAGTCTGCAC
Source organism: Thamnophis sirtalis (assembly GCF_051295495.1). Taxonomy (NCBI): domain Eukaryota; kingdom Metazoa; phylum Chordata; class Lepidosauria; order Squamata; family Natricidae; genus Thamnophis; species Thamnophis sirtalis. The sequence goes on along the minus strand of NW_028261382.1, from coordinate 148,248,777 downwards.
TATTACTGGAAAGGCACAGGCTGAGATATGAAAACTAATAACAAAATATTAGTCAAATTTAGTTAAAATTAGAGCATTATGTTAAAAATGAAGTGATAATGGATATAATTAGATAAATAATTGATAATAACAATGTACACATATGTATTGGTTTGATAAGAGGAAATTTGGTATAAATTCTAAATGGTGATCATGAAAGGAAGCTTAGAAACTCTGTTACGTATAAAAGCTTATATTAAAAAAGAGTGTCAAATTTAGTTAAACTAAGACCCCCCCAATGCAATGATGATGGATATTGTTAAATAAATGATTGATAATGATAATGTAATATTTGTATTGACATGATAAAAGGGAAATTGGATATAAATTGTAAACAGTGATTAAGAAAGGAGGTCTAGAAACTTTGTTATTAAACATTATTAATTTTTATTTAGAAAGTGTCATAAGGATGTAATGTTGCTGGATGATATTGAAAATAGATAACAGAATGCCATCACGTGGTTTTGCTTTAAATTTTGGAATATTTTATATAAAGGGACGTAAATACAATCATAGTCATATGAAGATTGAGGTATGATGATAGTAATATATAAAAACATATTTGATTTAAAACATATAATTTGATATTAATTGTAGGTGATGACTGTGGAAGGGATGCACGAAAGCTCTTTGTAACTAACTGACACACTCTTTACAATTTGTAATGGAAGATATTTTTGCAGCATTTGTTGTGTTTTGTGTTTATTCAAAAATAAAAAAAATATTAAAAAAAATAACAGATGATCATCCAGCCTTTGTCTGAAAACCTACTGTAAAAGAGAACTCACTATATAATGTAGCAGTCTGTTCCACTGGCTGGTAGCTTGTACATTTACAAAGTTCCTCCCAATGTCTAGTTGAGCTTATGTTCTTATAATTTTAATCAACTGGTTCTGGTACTGTCCTTTGAGCAATGGAAAGTATCTTCACTCCCTCTTCTGTATATACACAATCCTTAAGATAACTCAGGTTTTTTTAATACCCCAAAATATAATTTTTTTAGAAGTTGCATCATTAGTTATGATAAATATTAAGTAGTTTCTCATAATAGCATAGAAATAACAAGTTGTCAGGAGACATATTGAAAAATGTAATGTAAGATATCAACATGGAGTGATGTAATTCAGGCAGATGATGCAAATTAAATGGCTCTTGAGCAAAGAAACATTGCTTGATTTCCTTTAGTAAAATGTTTTCCAACAATCAGTTTAAGGCAGAAACTTGGGGCACACTTTTACACGAAAAGATTTAATACTAGATAAAGATTTAGCATAAAAATTGAAAGAAAAAAGGGAGCAAGTTAACAGAGCTTCTGGACAAAATGCAACATAGTCCACAGAATTACCTTGATTCGGGATATTTAGTTAGTGTGGCCAAGCTGCTGGTGTACATGTGCCCACCCACGTCAATATGAACCGGTGCATTAGATTTTGTGAGTTGTGCTGGTGTGGGGATGCCTTGATTGTTCAAAGGAGATGCAGGGGACCTAGTGATCAGAGGTCTTGACATATTGGGCCGACTGTCCTGTAAAGAGACACAAAGCATGTTAGGGATCTGAGCTATTTTAGGAAACTAACAGTAAAATAACAGTAATCATAATAACAGTAATGAATAAAAATATCAGTAATAAAATACTAAACACTCACATTTAGGAGTGAATAAAACAAAAATATACCATCACTTTTTATATTTAAATATATTTTAAGAATCATTTAGTTTGAAAAGTTGAAATTTAGTGCACTACAATTGTAACGTCCAATAAATATTTGTGGCATTTAAACCTACATGATGGTAAGGCAGTATTTTCAGGCTTTTGGCTAAAAACAAAAACCGATCAATGCTTTATTGCAGAGGCTGGTTACATCATTAAAGTTACTGATTTAGCACCCGTTCAAAAATATAGTTTCCAGGAAGGGGGAGAGGAAGCTGTTTGTTGTGCCCCAAACCCTTCTATCTCCTAAGCAGTTAGAATAGGTAAATACAAACCCTCAGCTCTTCCATTCTGCCAACTCTTCTCTTGAATTTCCAAGTCACATATCACGCAAAGAGTTGAGGAAACACCTGGACTAGCCAACTGTTCATGTACTGTAAAACATGGGGCACCGAAAGCCTTTGAGAAAGACATTTTCCATGTAAATATTAAACAAGTTGTGACAGATGCCCCTCTCTGCCCAAGTTAGCCACTATTCCCAGCAGCTTCCCCAAGAAATCTCCAAAAGGAGCACCACAAGCAAAATGCAGATGAAACAAACACCTCAGACAAACTGGAAATGCAATGTCAGTTAAAAAAAAGCAAGCAGTAGACTTGTGCACAGTTAGGGTGGGGCAGAGCAAAAGGAAGCATTCTGCTGAAGCCAGCAAGGCAGACCAGTTTCACAATTATGGAATGTAAACAGATCTAAATCTGGTCACATTTGTAAGACAGTCTTATTAACTCTTAACACATACTGTCAGTGATGAACTTGGGATATATTGCCTGAGGGTATCAGCTATACCCTAGAATTTTCAGGAGGGAAAAGTGCCATTTTACAGAAAGCATGCTCAAGTACAATATATTTAGTTCATGTTGTGACCCATTTAGTTGTACAAACAAACGTTAATAATTTAGTAAAATTTAAGAGAAAAAAGGAAAACTTCGTAAGTGACCTTGAGCATGTGCCTTCTTCTAACTGTGTAGTCATATATGTATCCATTCAAAAATAGGTTTACTGCATTCTCAGTTAATGTAATGGAGATTACTACTGAAAACAACTGAACATTTGTGTTCATTCAGAGATCAGAATTGAAGACTATCTCAAAAGATTTACACAGATTACAGAATAAGAATTATGAAGCAGGACTTCTAGTTCTGAAAAGTGGAATGCTTAAAATAATTCAAATTCCTAAGATTTTTTTTAAAAAAATTATGTCTCCCTCACAGCTGCAAATATCTTTTTGCTAGAATTATGACCCATAACATAAGTGTATGATGTAGACCTGCATATCAGCTGAATCATTTGGATCATTTCTGGTTAAAATAGGCACATTCTTCTATTGAACAAGCCATTTATTATAACTGATCACACTATAAGATACTGCAAATAAGTAAATGTATAAATAGGAAAAAATACTTAATTATAACATTTTATATCATGTTCTTTCAAAAGAATAGCATTTTTTTTCCATAATTAAAGGTAGGTTAATTAAGGATCCCAGATCCCAGAAAAGCAGCAATGTAACACTAGATCCAAGTAATGAATTCCAAAGAGAGCAAAAAATCAAATCTCTGTAAAGAAAAATATATTCGGTTACTTCTACTTATCCCTATTGGCACACTACTATGAACATAGGGTCTGGAAATGCTGGAAAGACCTATCTGGAAATAAACTAGTTTATTTATAAAGCAATCATTGGTGTGGGAAGACTGTTACCAGCATGTAACATGTGATTATATGCTTAGGAAAGGAGATGACACTGATAAAGTGTAAAGTTTAGCAACATCACAAAGTAAAATTAAATGTATCTGGAGACGAGATATAATTTCATACAAAATGATCACAAGCAAAGAAAAAAATTGCCCTATAGAAAAAAAACATAATTTCCTTTATAAAACTGTTTTTCTAATAAACAGATCACAATTAAGCTTTGGATAACTACATCACAAAGTATTCACTGTCATATTCCACCATAACATATTTTCAATTTATTAGTAGAATATAAACCATGATACAAATTCCAGAGTTGAACTTATTCAGTTAGACAAAACTACCTAATTGTAGTACATCCTCTTAAATAATCATAAAATATATCATTTTTAATAAAACTTTATAAGAACTAAAAGCAAATTATCACGTGACCTGACAATGACAATTTTTAGCACAGTCTTTAAGATAATCATGTGGCTAAGTAAATCTTTTTTGGCACAGTTGTTAAGCAAATCATGTGATCATTAAATGAATCTGGCTTTCCCCATTGACTTTGCCTGTCAAAAGTCTGCTGAGGTGGTTACAAATGGTGATCACATGACCTTAGGATGGTGTGACTATTATAAGTACATGCCAGTTGCCAAGTGCCTGTCTTTTGATCATGTGGAGATTCTGCCATAGCCTTTGAACTGTCACTAAATGAATGGTTTAAGTCAAGGATTACTTGAACTCCAGTTCTAAATTTCTTATACATTGCTCAGGCTTATTTCCGTGATATTTTTAAAGAAATGATGAAATAAACAGTTTAGCTTTGGTAAAAGACTTTGCCAACACATTAAAAAACCTCTGGAATTTCAGAGGCCTCAAAAACATTGGAGCCAAGCAACAAACATAACAAATGTTTAATGGCATTTGTTCAGCCATTTTAGGTAAACTGAATTGAAAACTTATAGAAGTAGAGCAGATCCTAAATGTTTTGGAGGATTTTTCAATGGATATGACTGGTGTTCCTGCTGAAGCCTTAACTTTACTGTGCAATACAGGTAGTCTTTGACATACTTTCAATGACTATTCAAACTTGTGACAGTGCTAGAAAAGATGAACTGATGTTATGGCCCTTACAGTGCCCCCGTGGTCAGGTGATCAAAACTTGCCCCCCCCCTTAAAATCTCAAGGGCAGTTCCAACCCGATGTTCCCCCCACCCTTCTTTTTTGGATGCCCTGCACTCTATGACATACCCCTGCTGCTCCTTGCTACCCTTCACCATCTTCTTCCTTCTGCTGCTGGTCCGGGATCCAGGCCCTAGGTGAAAAGTGTAGTGCTGGGATTCATGTGGTGAGCGTTGTAGGGCAGCAGCCCTGTTTATCACCAGGTGATGCAACCCCAGCAGTGATGAAGGTGAAGGCTGTGTGGGAGTTGCTGTTTGGGGAGAGGCTTTGCAGAAGGTGCTTTCCAGGGGGGAAGCTTTGCAGGAGCATGCATAGACTGCACTCTTACTTACCAAGCACCTGATGATCCCCAGCCCAGCAGGAGGAGGAAGATAGTGGAAAAGGTGAACTGCAGTTGCAAAATTGCAGTGCAGCAGGGACCTCAAGTGCAGGGTGGCAAGGGCAACTGTGCTGGGTTTGGGCTGGGGTTTCCTGGTGTATAGCAGCTTTGCAGAAATCTCTTGTTGGGCTGGGCTGGGGCTAAGTTTTGCCTTGCAGCTCAGAGGCTTTTTTAATTTCCAGAACCACAGCGGGCCAGGAAGCATGTGAGCCGCAGCATATTCTTTTCCTGGCTTTCCTAGTTTGTACTGCACTGTACTGCATCTCCCTCCCCCAAGTCATATGTGACATGTGGTGGCCCTCCCAGGACACCCTCACCTTCCCATAGCATCCCTTGGACTCCTGCCTTATCTTAAAACTCACATGTCTTTGGATTACAAAGGCAGCAGGGGATGCCGGAACTTAGTAACTAAGATTGCGTTATGACTGCATCCATTTAGTGATGGAAATTCCAGTCCCAATTATGCTTGTAAGTCAAGGACTATCTATAAGAAGTCTCAGGTGATTTATAGACTACCCCTTCATAATCCCAAAGGTGCTTTTTTCAAGAGGCAACTGGACTTCCTGGGGTTTTTTCTTTTTTCTTAAAAAAGAGAAAGAAAAGAAAAAGAAAAAAAGAAAAAGAAAAAAGAAAAGAAAAAACCAGAAAGTCCAGTTGCCTCTTGAAAAAACCACCTTTGGGACAACCATGAGCTGGATGACTGAGAACCTCCATAGACATTTACCCCATCATAGGATTTTTCATTTTTACTAAGGAGCATAAAACGAGGATACAGAGCACAGATGGCATATACTTAGTCAGAATATGACTGAGCACAGATAAATGTATAACATGTTGTAATTATGGAGAGAAATAGGACGTTAGGTATAATAGCAATAAATCTTGATTTTTCTAGTCATTTAAGCCATATTGAGAAACTTGTTTAAATAGAAATTCAGACATGTCAGGGATAGATCATTTCTTTATTGCGTACAAGAATGAATTTATTTAGAAGAAGATTTGCCTGTTGAAGAACACACTTTCAGATCCATTAGTGGTTTAGAGGCATTTTCCCTCCATTTCTCCAAGTTAAAAGATATAAGCTTCAGCCCTTATAACAATTTGCCTGTAGTGAATCTCTCAGAAAAGATTTCTAGGCAGTTAAGGAGGTGGCAAGTGTTGGTGAAACAAATCAACTGGATCCCAATTTCGAGAAGCAATGAGATAGGTTTGTGATGCAGTTTATGGTCAAACCTCTGCACTAAACTGGAAGCTAAACCCGAAATGGAGAAATTATACGATTATTTTAAGGGACACGAAGATGCTTTAAATGGCTAAGACGCTGAACTTGTCAATCAGAAAGGTCAACAGTTTGGTGGTTTGAATATTTAGCACCACGTAACGGAGTGAACTCCTGTTACTGGTTCCAGCTTCTGCCAATCTATCAATTCAAAAGCATGTAAAAATGCAAGTAGAAAAAATAGGAACCACCTTTAGTGGAAAGGTAACAGCATTCCGTGCACCTTTGGCACATATGACCACGGAGACATCTTCAGACAGGGCTGGCTCTTCAGCTTTGAAAGAGAGATGGGCACCACCCCCTAGAGTCGGGAGCACATATGTCCGAGGGGAACCCTTACCTTTACTTTTATACGATTATTTATTGAAGGATGAGTTTTCAGCCACTGAGGCCTGAAAAACTGGAGAGGGTCAAGGCAAGCATTGCTTTCTTGCTCCTTGCTCTTTATAATTTTTAATTAAGCCTGCATGTATGTCGAAGTGCATAGAAACAGTGGTGAATACCTCAATAATGGAAACCATGACATTTAGAGTTTAAAGTATAAATGATACAACACCTCCTAAAAAGAATTTATCTGATTCTAGCCGTGTCTCCCAGCATTATCTTCTGGACCAAAATAATTTGAGAGTGGTGGCTGAACAACTGCAACAAATTATGGATACTTTTTTGTTGCCAGAGACTGGTTTTAGATGTGGTTTCAACACAACAATTATATTGGTCACCTTAGCAAATGGCCTTCGAAAGAGACAATGGGAGAGTCACCCATATTTTGATCTTATGGCATTTTTGACCCCATAGTTCACCAAAACCTATTGCCTAGCTCCATGACTTGGGAAATAGGGTTCCACCACAAAACCGCGATGCCCTTATCCGCGCTGACATAAGTGCGGAGGCAAATCCGCGGCGTCCGAAGCGCTAAGAAAAAAACGACCCTACCGCCGCGACAACAGCGCGGTGACAGAAGGGTGTTCTACATGCTTCGTTCTTTGCCTCCAAAGGTAGCCCTCCTCCTCCAGCTGACAGTGGCAGCAGGCACGGGGCAAAGCGGGCTGCCCAGCAGCAGCAGCCCGCGGGAAGGGTCTAGCTCAGCCGCGGGGGGCAGCAGGAAGCGGAGGAGGACGCGGCAGCGGCGGTGGCTGAGGCTCTCCCGGGCCGGCGAAGCGGGCTTGCCCGGCGGAGGCAGGCTGCCCTCTTCTTCCTCAACAACATCTCCTTGGACGGGCGGCCTCCGCCGCCGGCGCCTCCCCGGGATGAAGAGGCAGGGCGGACGGCAGCGGCAGCTGAGGCTCTCCCGGGGCCGGCGAAGCGGGCTTGCCCGGTGGCCGCGGCTGCCCATCCAAGGAGATGTTGTTGAGGAAGAAGAGGGCGGCCTGCCTCTGCCGGGCAAGCCCGCTTCGCCGGCCCCGGGAGAACCTCAGCCGCCGCCGCTGCTGCGTCCTCCTCCGCCGCCAGCATCGGTGGCCCTGCTCGGGCCCCCGCGGGCTTCCTGCTGCCCCCCGTGGCTGTGCTGGACCCTTCCTGCAGGCTGCTGCTGCTGGGCAGCCCGCTTTGCCCCGTGCCCACTGCTGCTGTCAGCTGGAGGAGGAGGGCTACCTTTGGAGGCAAAGAACGCCCTTCTGTCGCCACGCTGTTGTCCCCGCGGTGATGACGTGCGGTGATGACGTCGCGACTTTAGCGACGCGATTTAATCTCCGCTATTTTGCGTAGCGCGGTTTTGTCGTGCCACGGGGAAATGGAAGCACTGTACTTTAGTGATTGAATTCCTATCCAGGGAAGGATCCCTCACATCAGTGCTGGGGATCTTCTGTTTGGTCCCTCTGCAGTTGTGTTGTATGCTTCCACAAGACTCAATATTGTCCCCCATGCTATTTAATATCCATATGAAACCACTGGGAAAAATAATCTAGAGGCTGGAGTGAAGTATCATCAATAAGGAGGTGACACACTCTCTTTTCCCTTTGAATCAGTAGTGACAGGGAAAGTGCTGCGATTGGCTCAAGGAGATTCAATATGCATGATGGATAAATATTTGGTCGAATAATATTCATATCCACAAACTGGCCCAATCCTATTGTTGGATAAATTAGCACTCCCTCTTCAGGACTAGGTATGGGCTTAGGGGTGTTTTGGATGCCAAATTATCACTTAAGTCACTTGTAACTTCAGTGACCAGAAGCAGTTCTATACTTCTACCTCGTATAAGTCAGTAGAGTATGAAGTAAGGTCAAAGGGTTACTATATTTATATTATCAAAATAAATTTAATTGAATTTAATTGGTATAGTCATTTTTCTAGTGGTTAGATATGCCTAAAAATGTTGCCTAATAGCATGACAAATTACTTTACCCAAATTAAGAAAAAAAAACCTGTGAATTACTTCAAAGTGATGTAAAAAATCAGTAGTAAGACATGTATGGGAAAGCAGGAAAATGTTGCAATAATCCTTTTTTATTTTGCAAGTTGATTTCTCTTTATAGTCATGCAGGTGAAAAATGACTTGGCAAGTTTATCATTGTCTAGATCATGTTTCCAATCAGCTTCCAATCAACAAGTTCATACCATATACACCAGTATTGGTTCCTAAAGATTAACATCACTGAGGTTTAAAAGTTGATTTAATAATTCTTCCACTGAGAAAGAATGGAAAACCTACTCGAAGGTCACCTAAAATTGATAAAAAGAGGTTATCATATAACAGGTTTGAGCAGCACTTTGGATTCGAAGACAAAGGTGCTTCTGAAAGCACATTGGTTCCTCTTTTCTCTGAGAAGTTACAATGCAATCTTGGGAAAGAACAGTTAAGTTCAAAAGTTACAGACTGATAATGTGTAACAGTAATTTTATGAGTAGAAAAGTCACAATTTGATACTTTGACTTAAGTTTATCATCCAAGTTGGCTTAGTTCCAGATTTACTGAACTAATATTTATTTGATAATTTACCTTAAAAATAACATAGATGAATCATGTTTTTATCTAAAGATATTAAGAAAAAATCTTTTCTAGTAATACATACTGACATAAACTGATTTCACTGCCACAATGCAGGAAAGTGTGTTTGAGCTCAAGTACTTGTATACTGTCTTGAACTGCATTTCCAAAACATTTTAGAGAAGATAAAAATAGTCATGAAAATTAATTCCAGAATATGGCACAGATCTCTAAGAAGGTAGAAAAAGAGAGTGTTTTGGCTATTATCCTAGATCTAATAGTTAATCCTGAAAGAGAATCTGGGTGATCAAGCTAAAAGACTTTAACCCAAATACACTTTTCCAGGTCAAGTAAGCTCAGTCATAAAACATTTAGAAGGCTAAGGAATGCTGATAAACTGAGAAAAAAATAAGGCTACCTCCCTAGAAATAAAGTATTATGTTCATGAAATACTGCCTCTTTGTTCTTTCAAAACCTCATTGTCTTTGTAGTGTTGCTCCATTACCTCAGTTATATTTTAAAGCCTTTCTGACCTCACTAGACTATCTATTATATCCAAATACTTTTCTATATTCAATCAAATACCTTGCTGCTGTATAAAATTGTATGCATATTCAAATTTGTTTACTTCTATAAAGGGATTGTAGATCGTCTTCTCCAGGCTTTGTAATCAATAAAACCAATTTGTGTTTCAATGTGATGTATTCTTTCAGTTTCCTGATGCATTGCCATATATCGTGCTTTAAAATTAAAGGTAAAATTTAATATAACATTTCACAATGTCTTCGCAGATTTAAAAATGATGTGTTATAGTCACTTGCTCTGTGTATATATTAGAAAGTAATTTAAAAAATTAGAAGAATATGGCGAAATGGCAGGACTAAAGATCAATAAAGACAAAACAAAAATGATAACCAAGAACATGACAAAAAAGCAAGAAGAGGAACTGGAACTAGCAACCAGATTGCAATTAACTAAGAAAGTGAAATACTTGGGGATCTGTCTGTCAGCAAAATGTTCCACAATTAAAGATGATAATCATAATAAATTAGTGATACAAATAAAGAAAGATTTAGAAAATTGGAAGAATATACAGTTATCACTTATGGGACGTATAGTAACAATTAAAATGAATATCTTACCAAGAATCCTATTCCTGTTGCAAGCCGCACCTATTAATCCAGGTAAAAAATTCTTTCAAGAATTAAAGAAAATAACCACTAGGTTCATTTGGCAGGGACGAAAACCGAGGATTAAACTAAAGTCAATGCAAGACAGCAAAGAGAGGGGAGGCTTAGCATTACCAAATTGGGATTTATATGCATCAGCAGTAACAATAACATGGGTGAAGGACTGGATAGAGCTAAAGAATAAAAGAATTCTAACCTTAGAAGGCCATGACCTGCAGGCAGGCTGGCATACATTTCTATGGGATTATAAAAATAAAACGCACAAATACTTTCAAAATCATTTAATCAGAAGAGCCTTACTGCAACAATGGTTCAAAATCAAAAAAATCCACTATGTGAAAATCCCAAATTGGCTATCACCAACAGAAAGGACGACTCACCCAAATTTTACAGATTGGAACAAAATCCTAAGATACAGAGACTTAATTGATAGACAGGGAAATTTAAAAACAATTGGAAGAATTGGCAGATCAGAACATGAAAGTTGACTGGCTAACTTACCTCCAAATCAAAACTAAATACAATAAAGATACTAAATTATATGGCATCGAAACAGAACCACACAAATTAGATAAAATTATTCAAAGCCCAGATAGAAAGATGATAGGGAGAATATATAAATTCCTCCTGAAGTATAAATTGGAAGAGGAAATTGTGAAAGAATAAATGATAAAATGGGCGCAGAACTTTGGCTATAATATTGAATTAGACAAATGGGAAAAATTTGGGGGAATAAATTTAAAAATGACACTATCAGTTCCATACAAGGAAAACCAGTACAAAATGTTTTACAGATGGCACCTGGCACCATCAAGGTTAGCTAAAATTTCAACAAATACCTCCCCAAAATGCTGGAAATGCGAATCAATACACGGAACATATTATCATTTATGGTGGACCTGTGAGGAGGCAAAAACTTTTTGGAAAAGGATCAAAAATTGGCTGGAGGCAATAACAGGGGTTAAAATGGAATGGAAACCTGAAGTCTTTTTATTAGGAATTATGTCGGTAAAATACAAAAAAGAAATCCAGTATTTAATATTACATATACTTACAGCGGCAAGGATTGCCTTTGCCCAGAAATGGAAAAACAAATTAATCCCAAATGAAGATGAAATAATAAGAAAGATTATGGACTGTGCCAAAATGGATAAACTAACTAAAGAAATACAGGGAAAGGAAGAATCAGAATTCTACCAGAGATGGGATAAATGGTATAGGTGGATGGAGGAAAGAAACAAAAATCAATGAAAGAATATAACAACACCCAAAAATAATAGTTATGAGTAAAATAAGAGGGTTAAGAATGGTGAAATCTAAATGAAATACAATAGAAGGGGAAATATTATAAGGTGAGCGATACCGATTGATGATTGCTAATATAAAAAACAGGACATTCCTGTTCGCACTGTATTGTATAAATGTGGTGTACGTCTAATTTTTGTATGTGTGTATTTTACATGTTTGTTAATAAAAATCTTTTTTTTAAAAGAAAGTAATGTAAAAGCTAAAAAAATTGGCTAGATTACTAAATTGGGGGGAGGGATTTTATACTTTAGCAATTAGCTTTCTATTTTTCCTGTTTTGAGTAATATTAAGCAGAAAATAATCCATGATTGTATAGAAATAATGACTGATGTTGGCCAGGCAAAGGTCTGTGTAAATGAAAAATTATTGTAACTACCAGAATAAAAAGTTGGTCAAGTGAACTCTATGGTACCCAACAGCAATCAGCAGCTCTATTCTTTAACCTGGATTGTAACAGCAGTGGATCCACTACTGCAAACAAGGGAACACTGTAAGAAGCACATTTGAAAAAGGATTTTTTATTACAGTAGAAAACTTCATTTGGAAACTTCATCATGTTGTTTACCATAAACTGTTATGGTTAAAAAATTGTGAAATGCTATTCTTAGCCCTGAAGTAATATTGCTTCATTCTCATAGGCGCTGCTTGGAGTGTCCAAGCACGGGTTAACTTCAGCTTGCTGCCCAAGGAACTGAGTTTAAAACTTATTGTAGCTCCGCCTCTTGGTTGCCTCAGAGGCTCAGTTTCAAAAAACTCAGTCGCCCTACAGGATCGTAATTTCTGGGGCTCCAGTACTTGGGCAACAAGCTGGACCCAGACCCTCTAGTGTAGTTTTGTTGTAGCTCCCTTTTTTAATTTCCTTAGCTTCTAGTTCTTTAGATAGTGCAGGTAGCTTTTAAATCCCTGGCTATTGCCTCTGTTTGTTTCTGTTGCCTCCAAATCGCGCGGACAGGCTGCATGGAGAGTTCCCAGCCAAACACTGATTTGAGCTGCTCTTCGCGTCGGGGCTCGCGTTGGCGACCGCCTGCGAATGCGAGGGGTGAGTTTAACAGCTGTTATTCCCCTTGCAAGGAGCACTAGGCTCCTCGAAGCCCTGGCGTTGCTCCAGGGGCGTGCACGCAAACGGCCGCCATTTTGGACAGTTAATTTTGGCGTGCTTTGTTCCCGAGCCACTAAATTTGCTGCGCAGCCTGTCCCACTAATCAGATCGCCGCGGAGGGCTGCCATAAGCACAGGACCTCGCTCTGGGTGGCCAGGCAGCCCAGTTCCATTCAGTCTCTCCTCACTAGAGCGCAAGGGCCCAGTGCCAACAGAGGCCCAGCGCCTGGCCTACAACCATCCTCCTGCAGGCCTATACAATCTACCCACCAACGCCATGGAGAAGCAGACAAGCCCTTGTGGCAACATCGGGGAGAGGCAAGAGGAGAACCAGACCGGGCCCACTCCCAGCAAACGCAGTAGGCCCAATCCTGCGGCCAAGGGTAATGGGGTGGGTGCCCCCTCCAAAGGGACGCAGCCCAAACTTGGGATGGCCTCTAAGACTGAGGAAAAGATGGCTGAAAGACGCCAGAAGGCCCTGCAAAAACAATTCCAGAGGGCTCAGGCCGCACAACGCAAAGCTTCCGGGGGCTCCAGTTCTAATGAAGCAGGGGCCTTTAGGCCCACTTAATGAGGATTTTGGGTTTCCCCCCAATCCATCCAGGGCCACCCTGGGATCCCCAGTCCACTCCATGGCTGAAGACTCCTTTGAGGATATGGATTCTGGGGCTGAGAACCTCCCCCTCCCCAAGGTCAGGAGGTACTGTTATCCAAGGCCATGGAAGATGTAGTGGCTCGTGCCATATCGCATGGCTTATCTGATGGTATGCAACAGCTGACAGCCAAACTGCCAGTTGTAGCGACCGTCCCTACTGCGAGTCGCATAGCCAAGCCTAAGGCCCCTGCGGCTAGGGAGGCCTCTCCAACACCCACGGGGATCTGTGAGGTCTCTGACTTAGAGGAGGCAGAGATAGAGGCTCCGGTTCTCTCTGATGATGAGAACCCTGCCCCTGAGCAGGCCACCGGGTCCGGGCTCTTCAATCCCGCCATGTTTAGGGCCATTCTAAGGCTCGGGCAGCGGGGCCCCAAATGGGTCTTCCAGCCCCGGCAGCCAAAACCCCTTCAGATCAGGGCACCAGCGAGACAGTTGGACCCCAGGACCCGGGCGCAGGCTTGTTTAAAGAGGTGCCTCCGCCTCTGGACTTAGTCCCAGCCCCCCAGCTGTTCCTTGACATTATACAACGGCAATGGGCCCAACCGGGATCCATGGTGAACCCTAGTGGGACAGACAGGAAGCTCTATACTATGGAGGCTCCCCTAGAGGAGCTACTGAAGCTTCCCCAAGTGGATGATCCTGCTGTGCCCCTTACCTCTCTGTCTTCCCTTCCTGCCGATCTGTTGGAAGGTCTTAAAGCTGAAGACAAGAGGGCAGAGTCAGCAGCTCACAAGACCCACCTGGCTACTGCCTGGGCCATGCAGGCTTCTTCGTCCTCTTCCTATTTCAGCAGGGGAGCCCTGTTCTGGCTTCAGCAGGGCTTCCAGCGGGAGACACTAGAACCACTAGAACCAGGCAGGACGTCAGTAAGATCATTGTGGCTGTGGAGTACTCCTCTGACGCCTCACTAGCGGCCACAAAGTTTTCCTCCAGGACCCTGGAACAGCAAGCAATTCTGAGGGGGTTACTCTAACAGATCCTTTCGGAAGTTTGACTGTCACAGAACTCCCCCCCATAGGCGGCTGTCTCCAACTCTATGCCGCCCAGTGGGAGGAGACCACGATGGACAGTTGGATCTGGAACACGGTCCATTATGGGTTGACCCTGGAGTTCCTATCCTTTCCCCCAAGAACCTTTATCCACTGTCCCATCCCCAGGTCCGCCCACAAACTCCAACTTATGAGGGCGGAGATAGACCATCTCCTGGAGATAGCAGCCATAGACGAGGTCCCCAGGGGTCAGGAAGGCAGGGGGTTTTATTCCATCCTTTTCCTGGTCCCCAAGTCATCAGGGGGGGGGGGGGGTGAGGGCAATTCTGGACCTAAAGAAACTGAACAAACGTCTGGCGTACAAGCACTTCAAGATGCAGTCCCTTCAGACCATTCTGGGCTGCGTCAGGCAAGGCAATCTGCTGACTTCGATCGACCTGAAAGAAGCGTACCTGCATGTTGCGATACACCCGGCGCGTCGCAAGTTCTTGAGGTTCCAGTTCGCCGATCGCCACTTCCAGTACAGGGCCCTCCCCTTCGGCCTCTCGTCGGCCCCGCGGACATTCACCAAGCTGCTGGCCGCTGTCGCTGCGCATCTCTGGTCCCTTCCCGTGAGACTGGAATGCTACCTGGACGACATCCTCATCCACTCGTCGTCCAGGGGGCAGGCCCAGAACGACTTGGACACCACCATCAGAGTCCTGCAGCTCCACGGG
Source organism: Thamnophis sirtalis (assembly GCF_051295495.1). Taxonomy (NCBI): domain Eukaryota; kingdom Metazoa; phylum Chordata; class Lepidosauria; order Squamata; family Natricidae; genus Thamnophis; species Thamnophis sirtalis. The sequence goes on along the minus strand of NW_028261382.1, from coordinate 148,233,621 downwards.
CTCTCGGTCAACCTCGCCAAAAGTCACCTGACCCTAACCTGCAGAATCCAGCACCTCGGCATGGTGATCGACTCCGAGAACTGCAAAGTCTTCTTCACGCAGGAGGGAGTGGACAGCATCAGGACCCTGGTGAGGAGCATTCGCTCGACCGGTCAGCGTCGATAGTCTCCCTCTTTCAGCTGATGGGGAAGCTGGTATCGTGCATTTTGGTGGTCCTGTGGGGACGGTTGCATACCCGAGAGCTCCAGTGGTTCCTGCTCCCTCTCCAGAGACGCAAGGCCAGCAACTCCAGACGGGTGATTCGGGTCCCTCCGAAGGCCCTCTGTTCTCTCAGATGGTGGCAGTCAGAGGCCCTTTTGAAGGGCAGTTGCTTCAGGGAACCGGAGTGCCTGATCATAACTACTCTTCAGCTGGAGTGCTCACCTACGGACTCTGGTGGTCCAGGGCAGATGGTCGCAGGCGGAGCTCGCCCACAACATCAATTGGCTAGAGCTTCAGGCGGCCAGGCTAGCCTTGCACCATTTCCACAATCAGGTCAGGGACAGCGATGTACTGATTTTGACCAGCAACATCGCTGCCAAAGCCTACATCAACCATCAGGGCAGCACGCGGTCCCTGGCCCTTATGTCGGAAGCGGAGACTCTGGGTTGCTGGACGGAGAGACATCTGGCCTCGATACGGGCAGATCACATCTCCGGCATGAACAACGTAACAGCGGACTGGTTAAGCAGAACCACCATCCAAAACTAGGAGTGGCGACTCCACCTGAGGCTATTCCGCCAGCTGTCCTGGAGGTTCGGCCATCCAGTGGTCGACCTGTTCGCCTCGCTAACCAACACGCACCTTCCCCGGTATTTCACCAGGTTCCATTGCCCATGGGCAGAAGGCACGGATGCTCTTCGGTCCCGCTGGCCTCCAGGTCGACTGTATGTCTTCCCTCCTCTTCCTCTGATTCCGCTAGTCATACAAAAAATCCTGGAGGAGGGAGCGGAGGTGTTGTTAGTGGCTCCTCATTGGCCGAGGAGGACTTGGTTCACCAACCTGGTCAGCTTGTCGGTGTCCCGACCGTGGCGCATACCTCAGGAGCAGATCTCCCTTAGCCAGGGGGCCATTCAACATCCGGAGCTCCAGTGGCTGTAGTTGGCTCTCTGGCATTTGAAGGTGACCTCCTGAGGCTTCAGTTTTTCTGACAGGGTCATCCGGACTATTCAGGCATCTACGCGGCCTTCCACCGTCAGAATTTACTAAGCGACTTGGTCGTCCTTTTTGCAATGGTGCCTGAGCCACCAGATCACTGCTTCCTCCGCAACCATACCACAAGTTCTGGATTTTTTGCAGGACAGCTTGGACAAGGGTCTTGCGCCCAACACTCTCAGATGGCAGGTGGCCGCCTCGGGCACCATTCTGTCCACAGACTCTCAGTTGCCACTTTCTAGACACCCCCAGGTTCGGGGCTTCCTAAAAGGGGCTTCCAACATCTGTCTGCCCACAGTCCACAGATACCCGACCTGGGACTTGACTATTGTTTTACAGTCGCTCTCCGCGGCCCCCTTTGAGCCATTGCGCACGGCGGGTCTGCGCCACCTGACCCTAAAGACTGCCTTTCTAGTTGCCATCACCTCGGCACGCAGGATATCGGAGTTGGCCGCCTTGTTGGTTAGAGGCGACCTTTGTATCATCCACTCCGACACAGTCATCCTACGACTGGATCCTGCCTTTGCTCCAAAAATCAACACCGTCTTTCACAGAGAGCAGGAGGTGATACTCCCGGACTTTTGTCCGCGTCCCAGGCACCCAAGAGAGGTAGCATGGCACAAGTTGGACGTTCGCCGGGCTGTGCGTATTTATATGAAACGGACTGCCCCATTTCATAAGTCAGAAGCATTCTTCGTGTCCTTTCAACCTGCTTCCATGGCAAGAAGGTCATGTCTTCCACCACAAGACGCTGGCTCAGAGCGAGTATCAAGATGGCTTACGAACTTCAGGCTAGGCCGGTACCTCCTCGCATTACTGCACATTCAACGAGGAGCGCAGCAACTTCGGCTGCTTGGGCTACTCAAGCGCCGATTGAGGAGATCTGCCGTGCCGCTACATGGACCAGTCAGTCTCCATTCATACAGAACTACAGACTTGACATGTTCGCCTCAGCTGAGGTGTCGTTTGGGAGGAGAGTTTTGCAGAGGGTCATAGCGAGCCCCGCGGCTCTGGACTGTTCTTCCCACCTGAGTTCGACATAGCTTTGGCATGTCCCGTGCTTGGACACTCCAAGCAGCGCCTAGGAGAAAGACCATTGGCTTACCTGAATGGTCGTTCTCTAGGCGCCGCGGGAGTGTCCAGCACCATCCTTGAAATGGGGCCGTGAGGTGTATTTCACCTTATGTCTTGGACTTGGACTTGTTCGAGTTATGGACTATTGGATCTTCTTCTTTTTTCGAAACTGAGCCTCTGAGGCAACCAAGAGGCAGAGCTACAATAAGTTTTAAACTCAGTTCCTTGGGCAGCAAGCTGAAGTTAACCTGTGCTTGGACATTCCCGCAGCGCCTAGAGAACGACCATTCAGGTAAGCGAACGGTCTTTCTCAAGGCCATTACCAGAGTATAAAATTATTGCTGCTTTGTATTTTGCATCCTGTAAACTATTAGGTTTATACAAGACAGCACAAAATCTGCTATCACTGAGGCTAGGTTTACAACATTTAATTTAACCCAGAATAAGCATTTACATTTTAAACAAGCATGTTGCCTAATCTCAGCTATGGTCATTTACAAACTCTGTTTTACAGTTTAGTACCTCTGAACTCTGCCTTATATTAATCATTTTACCAACCATGGTTAAATAAACCATGCATATGTGATATCTATTTCTGGGTTTACCTAGCCTCACTGCCAAATGCACAATTTGTAATATTACATTGCCTGCTGTATACATTTAAATTTGCCTGAGGAGAAAGAAATTGCTGGATGAACCTTACTGTTTTGGAGGGCAAAGTAGTCTGTCTTAGGTAGCAGATAGGAATCCTTCCCTCAAGCCAAAATCAACTATCAATGCACCTTTTAACCAAAAAGCAGTAGTCCTAGATTGTACCTAATCTATTAAACATAATTAAAAAATAATTCTAAACTACCCCAACCTCCCCCCATTTATGCCCTTTTGGCCCCCTGCATTCTTCAGTCTATACCACCCTTACTGACCTTTGACATTTTCTTGCTCCTTCTACTGACCAAGAATGCCTGGCTTGACCCTTTGTGAAGCGGTTGCTGACCACACAAGGCTTTCTTTGCAAGGCTGTACATGGGAGTTTTCTTCATGAAGAAAATGAAGGGCCAGGGCAGACCAGGGCAGGCACACTTCACCAGCAGTGGGGACAAGATGATAGTGAAGGTCAGATAGCATGCAGCACAGGGTAGCATGGGCTGTGGAGTGCACGATGGAGAGAGTAACTGTGGCTGGGACTGGGAACTGGGGTGCCTGGGGCTTCCTCGGCATTACTGAGATAGTTGGGTCTTCCTGGGGTGCACAAAAGCAACCTGAGTCACAAGCTGCCAACAACTATTGACTGCATTCAGTTCTTAGGTGTGCTCTCTCTCTCCCCCCTTCTTAACCTACCTTTTTCTGATCTCTCGGCAGTCTAGCTGATTCCAAACTCTAAACCAATCACTGGGCTCCTCGGACCTTTCTAGTGTTATGGAAAAGCTGTAGGATTACTCATTACAACAGATCAAGTATTTAAAGTAGGTATATACTTTTTAAGTTCACTAAATAGTTGAAGATAATTGTGTACAATAAAGTTGTATCTCAAAACCATTCATGTTTCCTGGGAAATTTTCCTGAGTCAGGGAGCCAACACATACATGGACTTCTACTTTGTAACACCCAAACTGAAACTACCTAGTAGCCTTTGAATTATGGCCTATCAGGTACCTGACAATTTCTCTATTTTTTCCAGTCCTACACAAGTAGCAACAGCATATGATTGCTCCATAATGGCATCCTACATAACTCATAGATTCTGCTCAGTTAAGCAAATAATGTGTGGGTCTGAATTACAGCTTTTATAAAATACGTATCAGTAACTGGGTGTCTACAAGTCTATTCAAGATATTTTGGGGAATTACTGCAGTCCTGGAAGAGGGCTAAAGATAGATATAAAGGCAACCTGACAATATATTTTGAGCCAATTTACAGATAGTCTTGAAATTCTCAAAAAGTTTCTCTTGCTTCAGTTAACTGTGCATGTAGCTTATCAACAACAACAAATAGTTACTCAGAAGCTATTATTTTTCTCTAAACAATTCAACCAGCTTAATTCATCTTGCCAGATCAACACAATTCTATAAATAAATTATAGTGACTACAGGTGAAAGTAGGTGAAACTTCCCTGAAAGCTATTTCTGTTCACTGTATCTAGAGTTACATTTTTCCCACTCCTGAGTATTACACAAATATTTTTACTCAGTATATATCTATATTGTCATTCATTCATTAGTAGAATTAAGGTAACAAGCTTAATGCAATGTAAGTGGATGTCAGTGCCTATGAAATAACTTGGTTAATTTGTTCTTTCTTGGGAGAGGTGAGTAGTGGTTTGTAAATTCAGGGCCAACAATAACAACCACTGGCTTTTCCCAGGTTATGGACCTGAACCACAAAGGAGGTATTGTACATATTAGATCTAGGTTTTTGCCTTAGATAAGTTGAAACACAGCAAGTGTGGGGGGACACTATTATCTTTGGTTATGGTCAGATCACTCTTTGTTTTTGGCATCATGGACCTCTCCAGGGAAGATGGACCCATTCAATTAGTTTGTCCAAATTCCTAATGCCCATATCAGATTGAGTAGGAAATGCGGAGGAAATCCGGACCTGATGCCTAGAGACCATTAGGAAAAACTCACTTAGACTTAATCTCAAAAAATGGAGTGGCAATGTATTTAAAAGGTAACTGACTCCAACTTGCATTTCCTGTTTCCCGGAAGAGGTTTTGCACAAACTACATGTTATGCAAACAACAATTGGTGCATGTTTTGCACCAATTGTAGCAATTTCCAAAATAGGATACTTTGCCCGTATCACCTTGCACGTGCATTACTGCAATGCGTTTTACGTGGCTTTGAAGGCTACCTAGAAGCTTTTGCTGGTGGAGAATGCAATGACCTGAACAGTTATGGTATACCTAGATTTGCCTATGTAACTATCACTACAGAAAGAACTGTACCAGCTGCCAATTAGCTGCAATTCAAGGTATTATTTTACATGTTTAAAACCTAACATGCCTAGATATCTATGCAATTACTTCTCTGGGTTGATTCTGCCAGTTGAGTTGTATCAGGTAGGGAAGACTTACTCAGACATGTGAGACTGAGACTATCTGGAGCACTCCCTTTTTATTATGTTTCTGAACAGTGGTAAAATATGGCTGTTCAAGAGGGCTTTGGGGGATAAATGAAGACTTTCTTACCCTTAAAATGTGATGCACTGTATTGGAGATGTTATGTAACTGATATGTAATTTGCTGACTCTTCATATTGTGTAGATTTGTTGTTAACAATCAGAGCCATTATAATTGAGGGCAGATAAACCAGAGCAAGCAAGAAAATGAGCAAAGGAATATATATTTCTATGTTATACAATGGCATAAACGTCCAATAATCAATAAGGTATCACTTTACTTGGACCAAATGTTTCAATAAAGTTGGCATGGAATAGAAGTATTACATTAGATAAAGTATGCAGAATTATATGCAGTGGCAAAATAACATTGTATGAGTAATAACAATTACATGTTAGTTTTTAATGAATAAAACTACAACACCCTCTATTTTTTCATATCAATAACTGCAATATTAGCAATGAGAGATGTAACACTGCAATGCCAACTCTTTATTTTTTATACACACACAAGATGCACATGCACATACAAATGCATGCAAATGCCATCAATTGAATAGATGGTGTATTTCCTCTACTCAATAGCTTTCATTTTTTAAAAACTAATAATCAGATGCCAACTTTTTTCACACACATATGCACAAGGACAATGCAAGCATTATCCTTTACAAAGGAAATAGGTTTGCAGTAGTCTAATCACACCTTTAAACATTTTTTGCCACATTAATATTTGCCAACTGTCCATGAAATCATTAATTTATTTATCATAAAGAACTTTAATACCCAAGCATGCATGAAATCAAGAATGAATTACATAAAATGTGTATCTATTTGTACATTTGTACAATATCTGCGCAAATATTGTACAAAATGTACATATATTTTAACATTTAACACATTTTTAACAATATTACATATGTTTTACTGCATATGTACACAGCTATCCAAGACATTGGAAAAACTAATTATGGAAGAGCAGAGGCATTCAAGCAATTTCACCCTGCCATATGCACTAGAACATAGTTCTAGTTACACCATATATTACTGTATACATTATCTGGATTCAAGGTTTAGGCTAAGATTTTATTAACTATGATTTGTGGAACAAGTCATAATTACATATACCGGCATTATGCTAAATCCAAACCAGGCAAACTGTGTCACAATGCAATATGAACATTTATTTATACAATTTCCATAGTGCTTCAATACAGTCGACTCTAATTTAGTTAAGATATGATGGTCATTCCTCAAAGTCAAAAGAAGTAGACATCATTTCGTGCACATTTTTACATAATATGACACAAAAACAAAAGCTAAGAATAATGTAGTTAAATCCATATTTAAGAGATCCATTTCTGTAATAGTTTTGAGTCACTGGTCTTCTTGAACATTAGCAAAAATGGAACAAGTAGGATTTTTTTTTTTACTACTGACAATTAAATTTTTCTCTGAATTAAAAAAACTGTTGGACTGACAAAATGATACATACCATTCACACTTGGCTACCAATATATGCTACATAATTTACTGCAAACAGTAAATAAAAACATGTTTCAATTACACTTGCATAATGAAACATAATATGATATAATGAATCATCACAATCTCTCTCTGCTAGCTACTATGATCTGTAATGGAATTTTTAATCGATTAAAGGCTAAAAGCCAGGGGCTTCTCAGAACAAACAAATACACAGAGGCTTGGAGATAAGTAAAAACGTGGCAATTAATTATCAATTAATACAAAAAAAGCTAATTAAATTTGTAATACTTATTTTATATTGATATTTTTGAAATGATTTCTTCTAAATCTCGAGTTACTACTTCTTCATTATATCCAATTTGGGAGAAATTTCAACATGACTGAGTGATAAGATTAGCAAGAAGAACCAAATGCCTAGGTATGGACTAGGTTAAAGTAATATGCTTATTCATGGTTAATTATCTCTACTGAATGTTTTGGGTTCACCTACAGAGAACCATTGATAAAACATTAAGACCAGTACATTAAGCACATTTTACTGTCATAATATCATCTCTTTTAATTCAGAGCTGATCCTGTTAGAGAACTAGAGCATAAGATCTCAGCTTTAATATTTGGTATTGCTATAAATTGTAACAAATGATAATTCTGGAAAATTCCAGTATCCAGACAATATGATTCAATCAAAAGTAGAATCACAAAAAATGTAATCTGAAAGCTACTTACATACATCATTGTTACTTTCTCTTGCTTTCCTTCACTACAAAATATATATCCCAAGGTTTGATCAGTGAAGATGTGCAGAAGCTGTACAAATGTGTCCTGAATGCCAAGTCTTTTACTGCCAGGGTGGGCAATTTCCCAAGGGCCACATGAGAAAGTGGGATTGTTGTGGAGGGCTGCCGCTGCCCTGCCACTGTTCCCAATCGCAACCACTGCAAGCTGGATAGGGACAACCAAATGTCCAGATCTGTTTTACTGATAAAAGCATCCATGAGCAGAAAATAATGTTGTCAGTGACAAAAATAAGATTTTAAAATTTTTAGTTGACAGCCTCTGCCCATCTCTGTTGAAAGGCTTTGGAGTATTCTTCCAGTTAGGGAATCTGCATGAAGAACAGGCAAAAACTGTCTCCATCTTTATCTCAGTTCTAGGTCAAATATATTCATGAGAGTTCCTGTTCACAAAAAGGGGCTTCAAGATTTATGGCAATTCCTTGTGTACAGCAGTAATGCTCCAAAAGCACTGGGCAACTCCCAATTCTCCGCATGACTAATTTTTTTTTTGTAACAACATATTTCCTACTACAATGAAGTTAGTTGGGGGAAAGGGCTTTTTAAAAAAAATTTACTCATGTCATCAATGCTACAATCCCATTTAAAGAAAAGTCTTATAAAACTGCTACTGCACTACACAAATAATAAATGCAGGAAACTTCTACTACTTTACAAAATCAGTATTCAAACATGAGAACTTCCTTCAAGTATACACTTTTTAAGTTCCTTCAAATGACACTGAATCCAAATTGAACTGACATCACGTCCACAGAATTAATAACATATGGTCCATTAAACATTAACTGGTATACTAATATTTCAGAGCCATGTTCACTGCCCTCTTCCCTTTTGAAAAAGAATAGAATACACATATTTCTGATATTCAAAAGGCAAGAAAAAAGAAGACTGAGTGGTAAAAAAGACAGGTCTTCCAAAGTGATTGAAAACTGCATAACTAATTACGTACCAACTTCTAACACACAATACTTGCTATTCTAGGGTTTGTTATCAAGTTTATAGCTCAAGGCAAGCAGACAATATAACCCTACATTCAATTTAATTACAGCTCATGGCTTTTGCAGCAGTTGGCACATTTCAAAGAGTTTAGCCACTCATTTATTTCTAGACCATACATAAAATAAGGCATCTTACTGTCATAGAAATTCACCAATTAAAACTGAACATTTTCTGATCTCTTGGCCTCTGCGAAAAGAACTGAGCAAAAAAGAATCTTTTTCTACAGCAAAAGCAGAGAATCCTCATTTAATAGGCAAATGCTCTCAGGCACCTAGTGTGCTAGTCTGTGAAGTTTTGATATTTGTATACTGTAGTAGTAAATTATTTAATTATTTGAAAAAGTGGAATTTATGAGATGTCACTGCAGCACACCTGATAGGTTCCACAGATCGTTTCAATTTAAAACAATACAAAATTAAAAGCTTTATCCATTTTTAAAGAGAAATGTTGATGAACTATTATGACTGAAGTTGCAAAGAAATTACTACTATAAGAGAAATACAATTACAAGTGAAAAGATTCTAGAATGGTTCACATGACACTATACTCCTGAACTTCAACATCTCAAATACTCTTAAAGGAGAGATTATCACCTCTGCTCTCTTAGATAATATTTTTTTTAAATCCACATGTATCTAGATTAACTTACTATAATATATTCAGTGTGTGGTTGTCTTTCATGATTACCTGTAAGTTTCAATTAGTCAAAATACGTTTACAAGTACTGAAACTTCAGAGTTATTCATAGATCAAAATACATTAACTTTACTAGCTCGCTATTTCTTTCCAACATCCATTTACTAAAAGATTTAGAACAAGTATAGCTTTAAGGTAAGAGAACGTTTTCTTGTTCTCTACTTTTAATTTAGCTTGTTTTCTTTTGTTTCAATCATGCCATGACCACCCTTTTTTGCTTCTTGTTGGTTTGTCATGTTCTTCATGTTTTAAATTATTTGTAAACCACCAGTGTCACTAGAAGTTGAGCAGCCTATAAATTTAATAAATAAGAGTGTCAATTGCAAAAGGCAGTTTTACTTGGAAAAGCTTACATTTTGCGACAATACCTTTAATATCATCAAACAACAAAATCTGCCTATCCCAGGTTCTTGGGAAGGGCTTGATAGGTTGATGGAAGTTCCATGGCTAGTCTAAACATCTGGCTGACTGTGTAACAAACCATAATAATGACTGTGACAAAAGAAAATGCATCCTGCAATGATACATTTAACACCATCAAACATCCACATCTGCCTAGCCCAGGTTCTTGGGAAGTACTAGGGAGATAAATAAAAATGCCAAATCTAGTCTAAACATCTAGCTGGCTGGATGATGAACCATAATAAGGAGTAAATAAGCAAGAAGACTAGGGCATTTTAAATAATGGTACCATGACTCTGGAATAGACCTACCTATGAAGTTTTTCAAGCTCATATTTAGCATTTCTTCACAGAAATTTAAGACAGTTTTTGGCCTTCTAAATAGTTACAAAACTACCCTGTTTCCCCCAAAATAAGCCCTCCTCTGAAAATAAGCCCTTCCCGAAAATATTGCAACCCAGCAGCAGCCATGAGGTGACCATGCTTTCCACCTCCTACACCTCAAAAATAATAAGTCCTCCCCAAAAATAAGGCCAAGAGCTTATTCCGGGAAAACACGGTATTAGTGTTATATATTTTACTTAAAATTATTAAATTTTAAATTATTAAAATCTTCTTTTAATACTGTTTTTGTCTTCAGCATCCTTCAGGTACATAAAGCTGGACAAATATTGTTAAATGGTTAATGTAAAATATTTATGACCTGGGGCAAACTTGCTTTCCTTATATGCAGGTCCTAACATGATAAAGCATTATTGGAATAATCTAGCAAAACAACAACTTGTCTGCTATTTCTTTAACAGCAAGAAAAACATTTGTGACAAATAAGATGAAATAACATGCTCTTTCATTTCTTTTGCATCCAAATTCTGGAGCAATCATTTACAATAATCATCAGAGCACATGGAAGGTGTAATATCACTCAGATGTATTTCTATACTTAGCAATGCTTTTAAGTTGAAGATATTCTTCAGTTTATGATTTCTAATAATTAAAATGTTAGAAAGTTTTTGTGCTTGTTATCTAAAATTAGATAAACATTTCAATATGCCTTTTCAAAATTCAACTGCTGTCATGCATGAAAGAATAAGGGAAAATGTTCTATTAAAGTCCAAACACATGACTTCTGAACTTTCAGTACTTTCATATTGAAAAGGTTATAATTATGTTCTGTAATAAAATTTCTGTTTAAAAAACTATGGTATAGCCATCCTTGATTTTATGCTAGTTATATTCTTCAAAACCTTTGCACAAAGCAGGTTTCATAAAGCAAGGAAATGAAGGGGGGGAGATTGTGAGGTATCAGATCAATTTTGTAACCCCAATGCATTAACAAATATGCTTTAAAGAGGCTCATTCTTAAGTATTATGTTACTCAAATATATTTTCTTGCCTATTTATTTATATACAGTGAAAAACGTTCTTTCCATCTTTCTACAGATGATTTTTAATGTGAATGTTTATAATGGCAGATAAAGAGATAGAATTGATCATGGCACTACAAATATTAGCATTATTTGTTATTGCACATGGTAGATTCATGGATAAATATCTTAACTGACTGCTTAAGTTTGACACATATTACATTCAACTTTTAATGTTGTAAGCCACCCAGAGTTGCTTTCAGACAAGATGGGCAGCAAACAAATTTAAAAACAAATAAAAACTTTGTTTCTGGTCTTAGAAAGAACCTTTCCTGCTGAGACATGGGGGTTGGACAAAATGTTCATAGCCACTTTGGCTCCATAGCAATAGTACAGTAGTGGCTATTACAGGTAGAAAAATAAGTCAGAAACAGGACACAATTAGAACAACTCAAACAAAATGGTAGATGTGTGGCTATGGGCACAAAGGGATGTGGAGCCTTGTATTGGAAATTATTCAAGTGTTTTTGGCAGGAGGAAGTCTTGGCACATTTCCAGACCTTTGATGCAAATTAACTATGTGGTGTAAACTGCATAACAGTATTTTTTCTCAATTAAAGTGAATGCTTGGGCAAAAACTACAAAATAGCAAATTTGCATAAAGCTACAAAATCTTGTACATAAACTTTGACCATGCTTCTCTGTGCAGGTATAATTACGCAGTGACTACATCTAATTGCAAATGGTGACTATTTCATAAATCTACATTACATATGTGGAAAACACTGTAATGCATGAAACCACTGCATTTCCCCCCAGAAACTATGGAATTATCTTTACTTAGTGGTAATGCCAAAAGAATCTAGTAAACAACCCAGATGCCTTTTCTTCTCTGCTCTGAAATTCCCAGTATAGTTAAATCAGAGAAACTAATGATGGTTTGATTTCCATTCACAAATCAGAGCCATCAATTCTATATAAAAATTCTATTCTATATTGGTATAATGATCAATGCATAAACATAGTATAAACTTATCAAATTCAATATGATTGTATATATCATAGCACAGTCACATTAAGATTAAATACCAATATTATAATAAATTAGATAATTGTTAAATTCCTCAAGTACTTCTGGGTGAAGTTTACCTTCACTGGTTTCAGATGAATTTAATCTTTTGATTTTGTTTTTGATTAAACCTAGGGAGGTTGATTTACCTATAAATAGCAGTAAGTATATCTTTACAGTATTGATAGTCAATAAAGCTTTAATTCTATGACCTTCAATATCTCAAAAGGTATCATGAAAGCAGCAATATGTTTCAATCATGGAATTCAGTGGCATGATACTTCATAAAGTCATTTCAGTTATGACCTGAAACATCTATGTTTACAATTAAGCATAACAATTATGGGCCTGGTCATCTATTTCAGTTAATGACCTGTTGCTGGCCTTTGGAAATACTTCAAGGCTATTAACCCAAAAAGTCATTTATTTCTTTTAATGTTCAATGAAAATATCATTGTCTTGTTTATATTAAAAGGGTGAACATGTATCTATCGATTATTGTTTCTATTTTGACATCTGTACTTAAATTAGTAAGGCTATATATAAATGTGACAGATTTTGCAATTATTTAGGTAAAATTAATTGTGGATAATTAGCATTTAAAATTAAACCTCATTGCCATGCCCTAAATGAAGTATTTTTTTAAATCTTCCCAACAGTTTTCTGTAGAAATGGGCAAATAGCAAATCAGCTTCATCCAAAAGATGGTAGTATTATTAAGCTATCTCTATAAATCTCATTAAATGTTCAATTGTTGCAGACTCAGGCGGTACTAGCACTACATGTTTTTATTCCATTTGAAATTACTAATTTAAACTGTTGGCATTAACACTGACTAAACCTCACTTTCAATATCACTCACTTGGTTGATATCACACTTTAGACAAGTTAGCTATATATTTATTGAATATAATTATAAATTATTAGATTAAAATCCATATAGAATATCTGGCAGAAATTATTCTCAGTTTAAAGAGCCTCTTGCTAATATCCATGGTTTATATTAATGAGCTAGTTTTATTCCAGTATACTTATTCAAAACAGATTTCCTTTGCATTATTAGCAGATATGCAACACAAGAACAAAATCTGAGAAAAATATTTTCAGTTGTCTACAACTTCATTAATTGAAATACCTTTATGCAGATAAACAGAATATTTCATAACTAACTTTACCTACACATCAGTGGATTTCTAATCATTTATGCTGTACAATACTCTACTTAAGTGGCCCCAAACTCCAAACAGAGAAGTCACATGTATTTCACAGAAGACAGATGCTGATGCAGCCATTCACAAAAAGGCTCTTTCTTCAGTCAGCCTTCAGGCTAGCTGATTAGCTGGCAAACTCCTCTGAAAGGGTCAGTTTGTACAAAACTGGTATTTCTACTCTGGAAATTGTTCTGACATGTTATATACCTGTATCCACAGAGCACAACACTTTTAAAGCTCAGTTGAATTTGATTAACAGTGAAGCCCAGCTCATTGATAATTGGAAGGATCAACTGCAATGATTCTGATTTTTCAAATTTACTTTATGGCTCTACAAAGAACTGTGCAATTTGATGCTACAGGAACCAATTTGATTAAAATCAAATTACTTAATATAATTCTTCAAGGTAACTTGTATACTCCATTTAAAAAAAACTAAGAATGATTCTTGACAAATCAACTGCCTAGGGCTTTCAAAATTTGAAATTATACCAGCCACTGCAAACTGAGAACTTGCTCAATTTCAGATACATAGCTTGGTGACATTTTGACAAGACTATACAGATCCAGTAAGGTCCTCAAGATTTCTGAAATATTTCCCATTTCTGAAATTTATTTTTTTAAAAATTCAACTTTCTAATAGCTACCAGTCCTATAACTTTTTAATAATGTACATAAAGTTGTACGACTTTGGCAAAGATGCCAAACATCCCAAGTCTTTTCATCATCATCTGATGGGACATATAATAATAATAAAACCTTTCTCCAGTTTCATGATACCTAATGCTACATGCAGTGAATTAGTACTGCCATCACAAGAGATGAAGGCAACTAGTAAAGTTTCCAAAGTTGCTTTTAGCAGATACTCCAAAAAGCCTGCTTGAAATCAAGGGCAAATTCAAGAGCCATTTACTTTTTTCTTTTTTTTTTGGGGGGGGGGGGGTTAGTTAAATCAATTGGCGAACCTAAGAAAAGGAGAAAAAAAGGTGTATATATGGGTGGGCGAGGAGGAGGAGGCATTTTCTTTTGGGTTACCTGTGTGGGGGAAACCATTGCAGGTGAAATGACTGTGGGAGAGTTGGTACTTCTCGGCCCGTTGGCTTCAGGTATGAGGAGAGGCAAGGGGTCGTGTTTCACCGAGACCACCACGACGGCAGCGGTGTCGAGGGGCTCGGCAGGCCTGAGACAAAGTCTTTTGGGGGACGAGGAAGGGCCGCAGGCATCTCCCACTACCGCGGCCCCGCCCCCGGCAGCGTACATGGCCTCGTGGGAGCGCTTGGTCGGCACCAGAACAGCAGCCGCCTCGGCCTTGACGCTGGGGTGGTTGTCGCCGTCTTTGGGGAGAATGTAAGTATTGTTGGCGGGAACGGGGGGGAGGCGGCCTCTGCCGTTGAGGCCATAGAAACCTCCTCCGCCGGTGGTCCCCGAAGTCAGCTTGGTGCCGATGCCGGCGATACTGTTGAGGGTGGCGATGGAGACTGCGCCGATGCAGTGGTTAGTATAAGTCTTGGAAAGCTTGGCCGCCTTGGAGAGCATCTGCATGCGGGTGCCCAGCAGGTTCTTGCCGATGGCCTTGTTCTCATACCAGGTGACGTCGCCCTCGCTGCAGTGGTCCCGCGGGCGCTGGAAAAAGGCCTTGCAGAGCGGGTTACGCTTCGCCAAGTATTTCACAAAACTGGCGTAAGGGCAGAACTCCGTGCCGGTTTCGTACATGCGCGGCAAATTCTCCTCGTCGCTGCTCTCGGCGCGCTTTTTGCTCCAAGATGACGAGCGCGACTTATGATACGGCCCCAGGGCCTTAAAGTAGACAAATTTGCGCCCGTCCTCGTCCATGGCCAACCCGAAGGAGTCCTCCTCCAGCTCGCGCTGGTTCTCGCGGCCCCGCGTGCAGAAGTACATGCACGTCTCGAACCAAACCTTGTTAAGGAGCCCGAAGGGACTCTGCGTGCTGAACACGTTGCAGGTGTAGAGCTTCCTAAGGTCAGCGCGCGTAATGGCTTGTTTTTGCACCACCGGCCCGGCGCCCTGCTCCTCCAACTTCCGGATGACAGCGGCCAGAGTCAGGTTAGCGGCGCGCAGCTCCGGATCCTTGGTGAGGTCGAGGGTGCGGCAGTAAGGAGGTTCGTTGAGGTAGCGGTTGAGAGAGCTACGGATGCTGATGAGCGACGACTTGGAGTAGAGCTGCCCGCTTTTGGAGCGCGCCTCGGCGTAGAAAGAGCGTAACACGCGGCACAGCGCCCCCTTGTCCATGGTCTCGAAGTCGGGGCTTTGGGCTTTCTCGCTCAGGTACTCGCGGAAGATGCGCACCGCGTACCGGGTGGCCAAGCGCGTGTTCTCGCTCAGCCGAGCCCGCTCGGGGCGCTGCAGGAGCAACTCCGCCTCCGGGTCTGAGTCCTCGGCGGCAAGCGGTGCCACCGCTTTGCTAACGACCGAAGTGGTCATACCGCGGGCGCTCACCG
Organism: Thamnophis sirtalis; assembly: GCF_051295495.1. NCBI lineage: Eukaryota > Metazoa > Chordata > Lepidosauria > Squamata > Natricidae > Thamnophis > Thamnophis sirtalis. The sequence goes on along the minus strand of NW_028261382.1, from coordinate 148,217,755 downwards.
GCACCGAGGGGGCGCCACCTGCAGCGGCCCCGATGGCCCCTGTGCCCCCTCTTCTGACCCCTCCGAGGCTGCCCCTGACGCCGCAAACAGCAGCCGCAGCTTTATCCAGCAGCGCCCTGGAGCTTTGGTCCATACGAATCATATGGCCCGGCTCTTCCTCGGGGTCCCACGCAAGTCCCATCATCACATCGTCCTCTTCTTCTTCCTCGTCGTCGTCCAGCAGCAGGAGTCCCCCATCGGCGCCCTCCTCGTCCCCCGTTATTTGCACCTCCTGAATCTCATCCTCGTCCTCCCCATCCTCGTCCTCTCCCGCGCTGCAATAATGAAGAGGCCGGTGGGGGCCACCCCGGCTGGGCTGCCGGTCCCCCACATTGTGCTCACCACCTGCACCACCGCTACCGCCCCCGGTGCTCCAGTCTCCGCTGGCGCCGCCGCTGCCAGGCATTCTCGCCATATTGCCGTCTCCCTGCCAGTCCTCGGGCAGGGCGCATGCGCTATATTGGACCGCAGCGCTGGAGAGCTTTTGTGTTTAATGACCTTCAGCTACCGGGAGGCAAAGCTAGGCTCTTAAAGGGGCCGCGCGCTCCCAGTGGCGGTGGCTGCTGTGCGATTTATTGGGTGGGGAAACAGAAGGGAGACAGAACTGGGAAGGAAGCGCGGAGTGGTGGCGGGGAGAGCGCTCACCAAAATAGACACAGCTGCCCCATCGTATGGGAAGCTAGTGTAGTGCATAGGGTTACTTTATATTGGCCCGTGCAAGCACCCGCTTAAAAGAGACTGACATTCACTTACCCAAGCCTCGGTACGGTGCCAGCTGCCGTCCGTTAAGTGATGCCCGAAGAGCAGCACGGCAACCCCGGCACGCTCATTGCTTAGGGAGGCAGGGAAGACTCCACTCCACTCCCACCGGCGACTGAAGGGATGGGATGGGTTAGGGAGAGAGCAGCTGTATTAACGGCGGCGGCGGCGGCAGCAGGTGAGACCCACCAGGAGAGCGGGAGAAGAAAGGGGGCAGGCAGCTCTACTGAACAAGGCACTCCTCCCTTTTGAATTCTGGCACCCGGTCGCGGAAACACGGCATATTTCGCAGCCCCCGAATCAGCGGCTGAGGGCAGCGGTTCGGAGTTGTCCCCAGCAAAGGATAAACTTCTCGGATCCTCATCACTTCGAAACGACTCCCTTACCGTCCCCTCCCTCCGACCATCCCACCAACCCTCCTCCGCCCCCCCCCCAAAAAGAGGATTACTCCGACTGCATACCAGGCGCGCCGATCTCGCTCCTCCTCGAGTTCACGGCGAAGGCATCGAGCGGTCTTAGACGAGCAGCCAGACGCGACAGGCTGCAACCGGAGTCGAAGGCGGCGGGTCACGCAAGACAGCGGCTGGTTCGTCCGAAGACAGCAACCAAAGGGGAGAGTCGAGCAGATCCCCGGAGGTTTCTCCGTCGCTTCTCGAGCGGCCGCCGTTGCTGCAGATCGGGAGGCAACCGAAGCCTGCGAATAAACCGGGCTCGCTACAAAAGAAGTTAACTTGCTCGTTTCCTGGCTGGCGCTGGTAAGCCGAAGGAAGCCAGCAGCGACTAACATAGGAAGCCGTCAGGGCTAGCAAAGCCCACACAGTCCGCAGCCAAAAGGCAAATCTACAGCTATTCCCCAGCCTGCGGGGACAGGCAGCTGCAACACGCGCGCACACACATAGGCTGTCTCTCACACACACACAAACGCGCGCGCACACACACACTCACACACACGTGGCACAGCCTAGCCCTGTAGAACATAGCTATCTACATGTCTCGTTCTCATAGACGCTCATGTGTGCCTCTTCTCCCGGTTCCCGCCTCACTTTTCAGTCCTCAAAACCATTTCTAGCATCTCCCTCGGGCCAGGCGGGACTCGGCAAGCCCTCGCGTTGCCGCCAGCCGCCCTCAAGTTAATACCTGCTTGGAGCTCTGTTACCGAACCCCCCTCAATTCCCCGCCAGCCCCAAATTCTCTTCGCCGCGTATTTCCAGATGATGCCGCCAATCCTTCCTGCCCAACTTTCAGCAAGAGGGGCGTGCCGGCCGGCCTGCTCGCCTTCGATTTGACTCTTTTCGCTGTTTTACGACAACGGAGGATGGTGCCCTTGAGCAGTGGGCTTCTCGACAAAAGTCAACAAAGCAAGCCTGTGTGTACGGGCGCCCTCGCGGTTCCTTGCTGAGAGAACAGGGAAAGCGAGTCTGAATTTGGGCGCTCGCTCTCTTTTTCCATACACACAGCAGACATCACTAGCATAAACACGCGCCGCTCACAAACTTGGCGGTATCAAACTGACGCCACAGTGTCGTTGCGCTTCCTTAGATGGAGCAAAATCCCTTTCCATACACACACCCTGACACCCGCCTCCTGACAATGTGCTTCAGTGAAAAAAATTGTGGGGAAATCTTGCTTAGCAGCAGACAAGTCACAACAAACCAGCGCAACACCCTAGATATGATTCACAGATAAGGACCAATGTGACAGTTTATTGCTATTCTGATCCTTAAAATGGGCTGGAGACAATTTTAACAATACTTGAGTACAATTTCCATGTGTGCGTGCGTGTTTGAAAAAGTGAAATAAAGCCGAGTATTTTGGGAAAAGGTAGATGACAACAGTTCAACAATTAATTCAAAACACAAACTTAAATGCTTGAGTTGATTTTCAAAGTTCAAGCAAAAATGATATCACTGTATCTATAAGAAATGCTCATTTACTTCCACAAAAAGAATCCCATTTTGCAGTAGCTAAATGCTGTGTGAATAAACAGAGTCACAAAACTCAGAGCATTTCCAGAAAAGCTGAGAATAGCGTTGGAAGGCTTCTAGTAGGGTGAGAAAAGCTGTTTTCAAATTTGGAACAACTGTTTCAAGCTTAGGATAACACATGTTGAGCTCAAAATGTTTTCTACTGAGAATGTTTTGCATATGATTTGTGTTTTTTAACTAGATCATCTTTTTCTCAGCAGAGATTTGAACATGTAGTAGAACATGAGCCTAATTATATTTGGTAACCGCAATGAGCTTAATCAGCCAGCAAACTTAGTTCTAATGAAGATATTTCTATCTTACAAAGATAAAAATAATATAAAATATTTATAGTGAAAGACTTTGTATTACAATGGGATTTTGCTATTTATAATTATTTTGGTTAAAAAAAATTCATATAGGAATATGGTATCAACTACCAATCATTACATATATATCTTACAATTTATAACAATATATAAATTATTTATATACAGTAGAATGAAGTACATTTATTCATACAGTGACCTTGTTTTATTATGAGTTATTAAACCTGTACTCATATAGGCAAACTACACATACCATTTATATGTAAACCTGCAATAAAGAACCAAAAGAAGATTGGCTGAACAGAAGCAGAAAATTGAATAATTTGGAAAAGAACACAGAATTATAGGGGAGGAGTTGAATTAAAAGGCAATTGAATTGTAAATAAAATGATGTAACTGTTAAATATGATGACACAAAGATTGCACACAGATGACACACTTTAAGATTAATGATGTAAGAGTGGTTATGGAAAAAGAAAAAAACTTTTCAAAAGAAGATTGGCTGAGAAATATGTGATATGTGATGCATGAAGCTTAGTGGCATATATAGTTTGCTTTCATGAATATTGGCTAATGCCAATGGAAAATTCCTGTCAGAAGGAAATCCATGTCTGAGTCACATTTTCACATGGAGTCAAACTGATATTCAAATACAGCAAACAGGTATTTAGCTTAAGCTTCAGAAAATTACCTTAATAAAACTGCAAGTTCCCAAGACGTGCTAAAATCTTGTATTAAAACAACTGAAAAGACCAAGGAAGAATAGCAGCATTGTGTCAGCATGTTTTTGTCTTGGCTCTCCAGCAAAGGCAAAATGATAGAATAGAGACAGGTTTATTTTCCTACCACTTTTCCTGAGACAGATTATATTAAGCTTTTAAAAAGGGCATGAAAAACCTGACGTTTCAAACAGGCCATGTGCTGAAATATTTTGTAAGCCTGCCATGCCATGACTGAAACTGGTTATTAAAAAAAATACTTCCCCAAAGCATCACTTCATTTGCATATCTTGTATTCTGATCATCATCATCATCATCATTATTATTATTTTTAATGTAAGCTGCTTTAAGTCATCACCAGCATCATCATCACCCAGCTTCATCCCAGAAGAAGCCCTTCATTGGGTCTCCCTTACTGCTAAGGTCATAAAGGAACAGGGACTATAAGTACAATTGACAGAATGAGAGCAGGTGAGGCACTGAAGGCATGAAGGAAGCCAATTCACTTAAAAGGAATTCTAAACTCAAATCTGGAGGAACTCAAAAGACAAATACAGATGTTTTGACAACTTTTGTATTGTTGTCAAACTCCACCTCCACCCCCACCCCATATACTCCCCATATAGACAGGGCTGAAAACAGGTAGGCAACTTTGAGTGCCAGATGATTATCTCTCCATGTCAAAAGATACAAGTTACTGGGATGGAAAAACTGAACTTTTATAAATAGATCTGGAATCAATAATCCAGATCACAAAAAAGGCTGGTCATTGATACTGTCTATACTAAAAGAAGAGTTCCTTTGCAGTTGAAGCATGGAATATGAAAAGTACAAACCAAGGGAATTTGAAATTCTTAAAGTGAAAAATATGTATATACCTGTGAAACATGGAGTTTGGGGGATGTGAGGCTAAATGTACGGGGGTGGGGGCACTTTAAGTATATTTTGCAAGAACTAGAATATGAAACTTAAGAATGGAGTGGCAATGATATTTAAAAATGACATCACTTAACATGTGCCTTGCTTATATATCCCAGTGAACAACAGGATAATAGTTATTAGAATTAGTGGATATAAAGAGAACAATACCCCCTCCCCTTCTGATTGTTAGCCGCCCTGAGTCTTCCGGGAATAGGGCGGCATACAAGTCAAATGAAACCTAAAACCTAAACTTAAACAATAATCTTTTTGCTAAGCATTTTGGAGTACAATCATCATATTTACTCAATTGGACAGGCCTGAAGGCCAACGAGATGAGGTGGTGTCTTTAATGCTTTCTGGGATTCATATGAGTCTATGGATCTTGATGAAGTGAATAGAATCTCTGTGAGGCAAGTTCTCTCCCTTCAGGCTAAATCCTGGTACAGCTTACCAAGGAAGAAATGAGGAGCTGGGTTTGTTGAATGCCTCTGAGTGAGAAGTGAAGTCACCAGGCTTAAAGATGAAATGGCACACCTCTTTCTCTCCTTCAACTCATTCATATTAGACACATATCACTACAGAACGACCACTATTTAAATTATCACTTTTGGGGAGAAAATTGTTAAATGGTAGGGCTGTAGCCACATGAGTTCTTGGGTGAAGACCCTTTTCAGTCTGGATTGAGGCTTCGGCATGAGATGAAAACTGTATTTGTTATTCTTGTTGATCACAGTGGGATTTAAGATTGTACTTGGTCTTGTTGGACTTCTTCCATTGTCTGTGATATATAGATGCTATGTTGTACTATCTACAAGGATTGAGAAAGGGACACCATTTTTCAGCGGCTGATCATTCTTGAGCAAGTGTTGCCAGAATTAGGGAGGAAAGAAAAGTTGAGCCCTTGATGAGTCCTTTATTGAATGCCCTATTGCACTGCCTTTTCTGTCGTACTATTTCACATCTACCTGAAGCCTTTTAGCAATAGCAATAGCAGTTAGACTTATATACCGCTTCATAGGGCTTTCAGCCCTCTCTAAGCTGTTTACAGAGTCAGCATATCGCCCCCACAGTCTGGGTCCTCATTTCACCCACCTCGGAAGGATGGAAGGCTGAGTCAACCTTGACCTGGTGAGATTAGAACCGCTGAACTGCAGATAACAGTCAGCTGAAGTGACCTGAAGTACTGCACCCTAACCACTGCGCCACCTCGGCTCTTTTCTGTCATACTATTTCACATCTACTTGAAGCTGTTGGAAAAAGTCATCCATTAGCATGTGATGATGTATCAGGATGCTGCTGAAACTCAGTAGTACGGTGAAAGAACACTAGACCTAATATCTGAAAAGAGTAAGTGTTTGGAAGAGAAGAAACAAATTCAGATCTAATAGTAACAAGATAAAGTGGTTTTTGATTCAGAAGCTATTCCATACTAGAATGATTCCCGATTTGATTTTGGATAGGGTTGCATTCCTCCTGAAATAATAGGTTTATTCCTTATTCCCTTGGTATGGGAGGGTTAACATTATTCATGCTTTTCATATTTATTTTGCTTCTAAGGAGCATTCATAATGAACTAGAAATTAGTGTAAGCAGAATGGTTAAGAATAGGAAAGGTTAAGATAAAACTACATATCATCATACTATCTAATTAACTTAGAAAGTAAATATAATAAGAATATAAGACTGTATCAAGCTTAGGCAAATTGTGCAGTGTATCTCTCTGACAATCAAAGATCAAAATAGTTAAAGCAGTGGATTTTCCAGTTGTAAAGTATTGTGAAAGTTGAACATTAAGAGAGGAAAAAAAAACATGCCTCTTCAAATTATCTGGAATCTGGAAATCTTTACTAAGAGTCTCATAGATTGCAAAAAGAACTATGCTTCCCAGACACAACAGTCCATTAGTAGAAACTGTACATGTACAATGTGGGTTATTATAGGCTTATGACAGAAAAAACTAATGCTTGGCAAGATTGACAAAAATAGAAGAAAGGAAAGATAACTGCAGGTAGTCACTGGACAAATTGGGCAATTGTCCATATAGTTACCAGAGTTTGGTATTGACCTCATAGCACCTAAATTACAAACTTCTCAAAAAAAACAAAAAACCCCAAGTACACTGGAACTTAGTAATAAAAAAATAACATTGAAGCCTCATCAGAGGGTTACTACCATTGATATCAAGAAATCTTCCTACATGATTTCCTTGATAATCTTTACAGGAGTCATTGTAGGGAGGAGGTGAGCCAAAATTGTTTACACTAAATATTAAAGTTTTAAAATAAAGAACGTGGTTTGTGACAATGTTCTTTACAGTATAGAGTTTCATCCAAGTTTCTAAGATGAAACATAAAATAAATTATTTCTTCAGGTTTAAAACTGACTCAATTAATAAATGATACAACAGAATGGAATATGAATGCTGTAAATTTATCTGCCAAAGCAGTGGTGAATAATATTGCAACACATCTTTGTGGGTGAATGGGTGATAATTGCTTGTTTGCTTAACACTATGCTTGGAACTCATGAGCTAAAGATTTACAATTGGGCAATTCATTTCACCTTCCGATCTAGAGCAACAAAGCTTATATGTTCATTTATATTTGTATTTTGTAAGCCTAAGCTTTATTTTTGTTATTGCTTGCTATTTATTTTATATCCCACACAATCACATTAAAATGGCCATACATTTATAATTGCCATAATGTGCAGTTTATAGAACTGAAACAGGAAAAGTACACTAAATCTATCTCAGATCTGAAGCACTATTTTCACTTCCGGTCTGAATCTGAAGCAGGAGAGGATAAAAAGCAAATACCCAATATATGAAGCCAAGATTTCACACATTCAGAACTGAATGTGAAGTGCACATCTTGACTTTGTATATTGAATATTTGATTTTTCTCTCCTCATTCTTCACAATCTATAATTACTGTATTTTTTGCACTATGACTCACTGGACCATAAGACACACATTAATTTTAGAGGAGGAAAACAAGAAAAAAAATCTGCCTCTGCCTCCCCGCATCCATCCGGTATTCATCTGGCTGGCATCCTTGCAGCAAACAGCCTAGTCAGCTTCAGCACATTATTGCAGCCCCAGCACGTGGCTCATCAGGTCTCTGCTCCATTGTGCCCACCACTAGTCAACTGAGCTGAGCTGCTGCCACTGCCAGGGAATGCTGGAGCCTTCGCTGCAAAGCTGATTGGTGATTGGATTGGTCACCCGGAATATTGCCAATCAGCTGTACTAGGTGGCAGGGATCGCCATTCGCCATCATTGTTCTCCATCACCGTTCTCCACCATTTGCCACGGCACCATCCCCCCTCCCCTCCACCGCAATATTCAGTCTATAAGACGCACAAATATTTCCGCCCACTTTTGTGATGGGGAGTGTGTCTTATAATGCGGAAGATGCAGTAATTCTAGGCTTTTCAGCTACCTTTCTGTTTCTCCCTTTCTCTCCATCCCCAGTTTTATTTTTCATTTTGCCCAATGGAAAGGATTCAATAGATTGCACCTGTGTTTGTTTGTTCATTCATTCATTGAATATCACCTTTTTATTAATAACTCAAGAGAGTGAACATACTTAATTCTTTTTGATTCTCCTATTTTCTTCGCAGCAACAAACCTACAAGGTAGATTGGGCTGAGAGAGAGTGACCTGTTTAAAGTCAGTTGGATTTAGATTAACCAGTAGACCAGCAGCCACCAGTCTTTTGGGCACCAGGGACCAGTTCCATGGAAAGAGATTTCTTTGCAGACTGGAGGGGGCATGGTTTTGTGTGCTGTCTGCATCCCAAGGATGGGCTTCACTTATTTGCATGAGCCAGTTTCTGGCATGCCACAGACTGATTGCTGTCTATGAACTGGGGGGAGGGCGGGACCCCTGCATTAGACCAAACTGGTTTTCTTTTTTTCTTTTTGCTTTTTTAAATTGTTGTCTTTATATTAGCCTAGTAAATGTATTCCTGTACAATAGTGCAAATTTTTGGAAAGTTACTGTTGTAATTATTCAGAACATAAGGAGGTCCGATAGATTAGATCAAAGATACATTTAGCCCAGCACTATATGCCCTATGGTGGTTAACTGGATGCATACTTTCTCAGCAATACTGCTATTTAAGGTATAGCCGGAGGAGATGCCTAGAGCACCGATGGAGGTCCGATAAGTCCGAATCGAACCGAGCAATGGTAACCACCAGCACCAAGGAATACACCAGGGCACTTAGGGCAGCGAAAAGATCTCACATAGCCACCTTGGTTGCGTCCGCTGAGTCCCGCCCAGCCGCCCTGTTTAGGATAACCCGCTCCCTACTAAATAAGAGGGAAGCGGGGGAACCCTTGCAGGGTAGAGCTGAGGATTATGCCCAATTCCTAGCGGACAAAATTGCTCGGTTTCGGTCGGACTTGGACTCCATCCCTGCAGTTCCAGCCGAGGCACAAGAGGATCAAGTAGACCATCTCTGGGTTGAGTTTCAGGATGTTGCCTCCGGGGATGTGGACAAGGCCATGAGGGCTGTAAGCGCCTCCACCTGTGTACTGGACCCGTGCCCCTCATGGCTGGTTACTAACAGCAGTGGGGTGACACGAGGCTGGATCCAGGCGGTTGTTACCGCCTCTCTTCGGGAGGGGAACTTCCCCGCCGCACTGAAAGCGGCGGTGGCGAGACCCCTCCTAAAGAAGCCATCTCTGGATCCAGCTGTTCTTAATAACTATCGCCCAATCTCCAACCTTCCCTTCCTTGGGAAGGTTGTTGAGAAGGTGGTGGCCTTCCAGCTCCAGCGGTCCTTGGAGGAAGCAAACTATCTCGACCCCTTCCAGTCAGGCTTCAGACCCGGTTACAGCACAGAAACCGCTTTGGTCGCATTGACCGATGATCTTTGGAGAGCCAGAGATGGAGGACATCCCTCCATCCTGGTTCTCCTTGACCTCTCAGCGGCGTTCGATACCATCGACCATGGTATCCTTCTGCGACGACTGCGGGAGGTGGGAGTGGGAGGCACCGTGTTGCGGTGGTTCTCCTCCTACCTCTCGGACAGGTCGCAGTCGGTGTTAGTGGGGGGGCAGAGATCGTCCCCTAGGCCCCTAACATATGGGGTGCCTCAGGGTTCGGTCTTATCCCCCCTACTATTCAACATCTACATGAAACCGCTGGGAGAGATCATCCGAAGGCACGGGATAAGATACCATCAATATGCGGACGATACCCAGTTGTATCTGTCCGCCCCGTGCCAACTCAATGAAGCGGCAGACGTGATGAACCGAGGCCTTGAGGCCGTTATGGACTGGATGAAGGCTAACAAGCTTGTACTCAACCCAGAAAAGACCGAGTGGCTGTTGTGCTTCCCTCCCAAAGATTCAACCAATATTCCATCACTCAGGCTGGGGGGTCAAATTTTACACCCCTCAGAGAGGGTTCGCAACTTGGGAGTCCTCCTGGATCCACAGCTATCTTTCGACCACCAACTGACGGCTGTGACCAGGGGGGCATTCGCCCAGGTTCGCCTGGTGCGCCAGTTGCGACCCTACCTGAATCGGGAGGCTCTCACAACAGTCACTCGGGCCCTTGTGACCTCTAGGCTGGAATACTGCAATGTGCTCTACATGGGGCTGCCCTTGAAGAGCATCCGGCAACTTCAGCTAGTCCAGAACGCGGCCGCGCGAGTGATTGTGGGTGCACCTCGGTTCACCCACATAACACCTATCCTCCGCGAGCTGCGCTGGCTACCTGTCGATCTCCGGATGCGCTTCAAGGTGCTATTAGTCACCCATAAAGCCCTGCATGGTAGTGGATCTGCGTACTTGAGAGACCGCCTTCTGCCAATTACCTCCCTGCGACCAATTAGATCTCATAGATTGGGCCTCCTCCGAACTCCATCGGCCAGCCAGTGTCGGCTGGCAACTACAAGGAGGAGGGCCTTCTCAGTAGTAGCCCCGACCCTTTGGAACGAACTCCCCGTGGAGATTCGTACCCTCACCACCGTCCAGGCCTTCCGCACAGCCCTCAAGAACTGGCTAGCCCGTCAGGCCTGGGTAAAGATAGCCGCCCCTCCCGAATGATGAATGAATGTTGCTTATTATTTTTATTATATGTGTCTACGTCATTGTCTGTATCCCCCTTCCTGATTTTATGTGAGCCGCCCTGAGTCCCCTCAGGGAAAAGGGCGGCCTACAAATGTTAATAAACATTCCAAACATTCCAAACATATTGCCTATGATGCACTGACAGTCTAAATTTCTATGAATTTAACCACTCTGCTTTATAATTGTATGAATTGATGGCTAGGACCTTATTTGATGCCAGTGAATTCCACATATTGATTATAAATTAGATAAAGAAAGACAAAAGTAATTTATTTGATGTTGGGTAGAAGAAATTTATTTGATGTTGGGCAGAGAATAAATGTTACATTCACTATTATTTTTGTATTTTATTATGTTATATACATGCTTTGTGAATTGTGTACTGTATCAATAACTGTTAAATATTTTATTCTTTTTGATGATATGATCTTATAACATTGAATAATAAAATAAGAAGCTGATCTGTTTCATTACTATGAGTTGACAATTATATAGACTGAAATAGTTATAGAATCTTTTTCATTGTAAGTTCTGAGTTCATAGGAGCTGCTTGTTAAATAAGCAAACAATAATTATTATTCTCTAAGAAAAAGACAAAGTTGCAATTAAAATTTGCAACTGTATATTGTATTCATTAACACATGTTGGAAGAAGATGCATTAAATTATGTCAAATTATTTATTTCAGTCTATAGAAGCATTTAAGGGATTGTGTATGGGGTTATTTCTATAATTCAGCCAATTAGAGAGGAAGTTACCTGATATCAAGACAGACCTCTAGCTTATATTTATCATTATTAAACATGCAATAATATATACAAGGGCTGTTATTTTAAGCTATCTTTATAACATGACCCTTGTTGTTTCTAACTGTAACATGTTATGATTTGCTTCCTATAAAATTCTTAAAGCCTTAAAAGTATTATTTCTCCTTAAAAGTTATTTTCCCATGCACTCTTTTGGATGTTGGTGCAAGAAGCAAAGGTTAACAGGACTTGCATACCATTTATAAATGTATAAAAAGGGAATCAGTTTTTTAACTACTGCATGACAAGTAACAAAAAACAAAACTATCTATGCACAGCAGAGTTCCACCAATTTACATTGGCAATATTAACAGTATTTGTCATATTGCTGCACCTAGCATTTTTTCAGTTTAGAACTACTAATTTTAACACAATATTAAGAATATGTGATCAATGATGTAGTTTGAAAATAAATAATTTTACAACATAACAAATAAGCATATTTGTCACAGTATGTTCACGCTATGATAGATAAAACCTGTCCAGTCCTACCTAAAGTTTGCCACTATAATGCATACTTACTAAAGAATGTGTCAAACGACCAGATGTTTTTCTTTTTGGGGATCACTGTAAATAATGCATCAAGACCTGCCATCATATAGAACATTTTGCTTAAGAAATAAACCAATACTGTATATAAATTGAGTTTTTAAAGATACTGTAGTCTCACTCCAAACAAAATGGTGATGTGAAAAACATTTCAAATTAAAAATACTTAAAATTCAGAACAAGAAATAATCCAAACATCTGTTTCAAACTTGGGACAGAGCATTTCAAACTTAAAACATTTTGAATTTCAATCACTTTCTATTGAGAATGTAGCCTTTTAATGTCTGTTTTTTTAAAGTTTAAGACAGTTGCTGCAACTATTTAAATGATGTTCCAAGGTTAATGTAACCATGTTTTGAGTACAGTATAATCAAAACATTTCCAGAATCCTTAAAATGTAGGGCTTTGAACTTGAAACATTTTGAATTTGAAACATTTTGCATACTTCTAAGAAAGGTTTTTTTCTTGATCCACATATCTACAAAGCAGAGTTATGTGGTTGATGGTCTATAAAAATATCACAAAGTCCTGGAAAAGTAAATGCAACTGGATTCATTCCTTGTGAAAATCCTGAAAAGGAAGTAGATTAGTTCATCCATAAACTTTTGACCTTCTTATGTATGGCAGTCTAGGCATACCTAGTATTCATCAACACCAGACACTGAAAGCCTATAGAAATTATTTAATCTTAAATCCTTTTTTAGTGTGCTATGAAATATATGAACCATTACAAATGTCTTGTAATGTCTGCATGGGGAAATAGAATGCACAAAGCACTATTTGGGTAGTCACACCAAAATTACGAGCAGTAAAAAAAAAACTTGTAAAAAAAGATGTTAAGCCATTGAAATCAATTATCTAAGACATGCATTTTTCTCTTAAGACCCAAGAGAGCAGGAAGGAGGAGATGACGGGATTTTGTCTTTCAAACTGCTATTGACCTATAAACTGCTTAAGGGAATAGAGGTGAATAACATTTCAGGGGTAAGACATTTATGTGGGGGGAAATCTAAATATTTTTATGTCTGAAATAAGGTATTCAAATGGATAATCTGAACTGGTCTTTCATCAAATCAACACTGAAAACATATAGTTCTTCAGTTTGATGTACTATGCATAATATTATTTATTTTAATGCTGTGATAAGTAAAAAAAATGCTGTTTTACTTCCAGAACTATTGTTTTGTTCTAGATTTGGAATTCTATATCCTCTGGTATGTTTACAGTAATTCAGATCCATGGTTTAATAACAAACCTTCACAATTGGTGATAGTGAGATCTATCAAAAACATAATTCACTGCCACTTCATTACAATAGTTCCTAAATCTCACATTTCACTTCTGGCTCAAATTGACTATGCAGAATCTCAAATAAAAAGGAAATAAGTTTATAACATTGTGTGTGTGTGTGTGTGTGTGTAAAATGCTATAAGTTTATTTCCTGCGTGTCTTTTTGTGTCTGTGTGTGTGTGTGTGTGTGTGTGTGTGTAAAACCACACACCAATGGTGGGTTCCTACCAGTTCGGCCCAGTTTGGCCAAACCAGTAGTGGTTTGGCAACCTGGGTCGCTGAAACCGGCAGCGACTCAGGCCTGCCACGCCCCCAAATCAGTTCCCTGGGCGGCCGCCAGTGGCGCTGCCATCTTGTTTTTCAGTTCTGTGCATGCACAGAACAATTTTAATTGCATTGATCCTGCGCGCACTCAAAGCACGCGTGCAAAGCACACAGACAAGTGCCGGAACCCACCCCTGACACACACACATCCATATTTAAAAATAAACATTACGGGCAGCCCTCGACTTACAACCATAATCAGAACCAGGACTTCTGTCCCTAAGCAATGGGGTCATTAATGAGTCATCACGTGACCTTACATTTGCTGCAAGAACTATTTTCCTAGACATGTAAAGAGACTGAGATTCTGGATTCATGCATTCAGCTTGGATTGTTTAAATCTTGTCTGTTGACACTGATCCTGGGTTCAGGCTGATAGACTCACCTGAAATTGTGAAAACAGCTTTTCAAAATAGCTTCTCAAGGTCCTTGTTCATTCATAAAACAGCTCTTATGGGAGATTATAACCAGTTTAGAGCACTATTTTGCCAGAATGCTACCTATTACTCTTACCATATCATATCTGCATTCTTTGTTTTGTCTTTTTTCTACACAACTGAGCAGTTGCAAAAAAATGTATTGAGCCAAGCTTATGGGGATCGTTTTTCAGAAGCATTCTGGCATTAAAAGGTTTCTAACTTTAAAAAAAAATAAAAATCGTGCATTCCAACCACTCTTGAGAGCATCAAGAGGGGTTGTAGGAACACCTTCTTACCAACATGCTGATAAGTGTTAATCCATAAACCACAGTTTACCAATCCTAGCAACAGGATTCACACAACACACAAAAGTCCAATTCAAGCAAACCACATTTAGCTTAGCAGTATGCATGAACCCAACCAGAGTATTACTTTTAATGTTGCCCCTATTCACACAATCTAGACTGCTACACTGTGGGATAATGAAGTTGGGGTTGCTGTTTATTTCTGGGGAAAGTAGCTTCTATTGTGCAGAAATACTTCCCACTCCCACTTACCCAGATATAGCTCATCTTATCCTTTCTTTATTTACTGCCCCAAAGGGGAGTAAATGTTTTACAGATCCAGAAACCTGCAAAGAGATGGGCTCATGCTCATTCATTTATTCCCCCATTCACAGTTTGCTCAAAAGCATCCATATCAGTATTCCAAGTATCTGGCTAATTGAGCATTTCAGGAACTTGGCAGTATCCATAGGTAGCTTCAGCATCCCAGGCCCTTAGCATACAAAAAATTGTGCCTAGCAGAAAAAGAACAAGCAGATAAGGAAGCAGGAAGCAATGTATCAAATGTATTCCAGGCAAGCAAGAGACCTATCATTCAACTACTAGGTTCACAAGCTATTTTGTAAGCAGCCAATTGTGATACGGATATGGAATGTGGTATGATTCCTGCCTGGAACTTAGCTTAGAGCTTGGCCTGGAACTTTGTAGAAACAAGAAGAGGGGCAACCACACTGAGGCCGCACCCAATCTCAACAAGTGCAGAACTTTTGGAGGAAGGCATCAGTTAGATGCCACTTTACAGATTTGAAGACTTGTACTTATATATATAAAGACTAACCATCAAACACTTATTTATATAGCTCAAGGGTGAGTTCCAGCAGGCACTACTGCTGGTTTGCTTGCATGCGCGCTGTGCTTGTGCACAATTAAAATTATTCTGCACATGCGAACCAAAAAATAAGATGGCAGCACCTGCGTTGCTGCCCAAGAACCAGTTCGGGGCCGTGGCAGGCCTAGGTTGCTGCCAGTTCCATAAGGTCCGAACCAGTAGGAACCCACCACTCATGTAGCTACAGAAAACTGCAACTTAGGAAAATGGAGTTAACCCAGGGCAATATGT
The DNA here is from genome assembly GCF_051295495.1 of Thamnophis sirtalis. Classification (NCBI taxonomy): domain Eukaryota; kingdom Metazoa; phylum Chordata; class Lepidosauria; order Squamata; family Natricidae; genus Thamnophis; species Thamnophis sirtalis. The sequence continues at coordinate 148,202,146 of NW_028261382.1, read as the reverse complement.
GTGGTTCAATAAAGTACTTCAAACAGTAATTTTCTGTCCTATGATATGACTAGTCCTTGAAAAACAAAGAACACACACACACATTTCAAAGTAAGACATCTTTTACAAACACTGAGTAGCTAAGTTGTAAATGTATAGACATGCAAAATAAAGGTAATCTTGTAGGCGCCTGACAAATCTGGTAGATTAGACAAAGAGATAGAAGCAAGTATTAAAATAATAAGGCAAAAAAGGGAATAAAAAGCAAACCTTACAGTGATTCCTTCATTTTCCCTTTCTACCTTCCAGTTTCAGAGAGAAAGGTCATCTGAACAATTATATGTGGACAAGGAGTCAAATGATTGCATTGTTTCCACCGAGAGAAAATTAGGTTATCTTGGAGCTTGAGGGCAAGAAAACGGAGAGTTTTAAGTATAGCTCACCGACCTGGCATCAGCGCTTCTATTGCCATTGCTTCATTGCTTGTCAGAGATCTGAAGACAAACAACATAGGTACTACTTGATCTAAACAGGTCACAAACCATATGCAAAGAAATCAGTAGAATTTCAACTACAAAGAATAAAAGTCAAATGCATGCTCTACAAATCTCTTTCCCATTAAAAACACAGAACCTTGAAAATAAGCTTTTGTAAATGTCATTGGGACACATATGGAAAAATGAGTGTCTTTATGCCTGGTTCAAAGTATTTCTACTAAACCAAATAAGATGTAAATTTAATGTAAGAAACAAACCAGGAAGTAACAGTGTGCAGCCTAAGAGAATTCGAATGCCATAAAAAAGCTGCCTTCAATAGAAACTGGGGCAGTCATCAATTCCTAATTTTGTTTGCTGAATGTTCACTTACATATATTTCAGATTAGATTAAAACACCTATTTTATTCCAACCTAGCCTATACAGATAGTCCTCAATTTATTATTTGTTGTTTAACTAGTCAAAATTACAACACACTTTTAAAAAAGCAGCTTTGCTCATCCTGCCCCTCCTGCTGCAGTCATGCAATCACATTTGGGGCACTTGGCAACTGGATTTATTTTTTAAAAAACTGTTCAAATTCTATAAATATTTTAAATAAAAAGACCTATCCTTCACCAACACCATTCATACAATTTAGGATTTTACATTGGATTTCTATTTTTTAATCTAGGATATAAAATAATAAAAACTCTACCGATATAATTATGGACATGTAGCAGTATAAGTTAATATAGTGTTTTGATATATCCTATAAGCTAATCAATAAATTAAGTAAATATAGTGCTAAGACGATCAGAAAAAATGAAAGCAACTACATGTTTCTGAACATCCATCGTGTATTCAATGTCTTAGATCACTCACATAATCAACAGCCAAGGAAACTCCACCTTCTACTTCCTGGATATCATCACAAGTGGATCATGTTTTTCTCCATTATCCAGAAGAATAAGCTGATTTAGCTGTCTAAGTTACAAATAAACATAGATAAAAACTGGACATGCAACTCTATTTCTCTAATGGATTTCTCTTGGTTGGTGCATTCAAAAGAATCTGTGAATACATGAACTGGGATTCACCCACCCCTATCAATTGTTGTGGTCTCTATGTACATTTCTGCTTATGAGCCACGAAGTACTGCCATATAGTTTGGCAGACAGAATGATCAGAATTAGTCTGCCTGACTTGTTTCAACCTGCCCCAAGTTAAAAATAGCACAATTATTATGTTTCCTTAATACTTGAAATTCAGCAATAAGCTTAGTATAAAATCTGAGGGTAGAATGAATATATGGCTGATAGATAGGTTATTCATTTATTTGTATTTATGTATTTTCTTCATAACTTTTCCCCTTTCAACACTGTTGTTAGGTAGTCTGAGGTGATATAAAGTGATTGTCTCAAAGCTACCCAATGAATGAATGACATGCTCTAAAATAGCTGAACATGTCCTGAAATAGCTTTACAAGAATCATGAATATTCTGGTAATTCCAGTTTAATTGTCACAATGAGTTTTCTATTGCCTTTGAAAACAACCAAAAATGCCAAATGATCCAAGAGAATGTGGTAAAATACTCTTACATCAACAATTTATCTCAAAGTTTTGGCAGTGTTTTGTTCCTGTTATCACTACAAATTATTTCTGCTATAGTATTCATATCCAGCTTTCTGTTAAGAACATGACCATGCAAATAAGTTATTATGTATGCAACCAAATCACAGGATTCTTGCCAATTCTTTTATTGTAGTAAAGTAAACTTTCAGTTACGATGTTGTTAATATTAACATCATTATAAACAAATCATTATGGCTAGCTTGGAAAAAATACTTTTCTTCTTTAATGTTTTAAAAAAACATTTCAGTGACTTTTAGGCCACTTCAGTCTGACTGCTCTCCTTTCTGTATGCTAGAGCTATTGAAGAAGGCATCAGTAGCTCTACTACTTCTTTTTCTTCAGGTTGAACATGCTCAACTGTTTCAAAAAGCTTATAAAAAACACACTAGAGAAGTCCTGAATACTCAGATTATATGGCTGATGTCAGCAGATATTTTAATGCCACTGTATCTTTATTATTTAATTTACACCTCAGCTTCCTACTTATCTGACAATCAAGGAAGATTGCAGAAGCCATACATGGTAAAGCCCTATTTTAAACATTCATATGCTTTTTATAACATTTATAACATTCCTAAAATTAAAGAAATGTTTCTAATTTCAGAAGTGCTGTGTCATCTGTATGTAAAATGTAAAACATAAGCTATATTAAAATATACTTTTAATCAACTAAGTGCTTTAAAAATAAAATGTTTATTTGTAATTCCACCTGTATATTTTCAGCTATTTTTTAAAGTTTCTGATTTGACTAAATAGTCTGATCATTTTACCTTTGAACTGAGTTGTGTCCACTTATTTGATATAAACATGTGACTTGTTAAGCAGAAAAGCCATAAAGGGTAGATTCATTTCATGTAAGGAGAAATATGTGCATAAAAGATTTCCATCTTCTCATAGCTACAATTCAAAACATGCAACATACTTCAATTAATCACAATTTAATGCTTACTCCCATATAAATGAATATAAAATAAGACCACATATATTTTTCAGTAAATGTCCAATCCAAGTGATAGAGCACAAAACAAGGCCACAGAATTATAATACCTGACAACTTGGTATTCTTTAAGGGACTATTTGCATTATTTTCAAAAACTGAACTACATTGTTAGAACATTCCTATATTCAGTTCTGATTACTTAACCACTCCCCACAGATGTCCTTTACCAACCACAAGGACAGAATACAAAACATTTGTTGCCATATTGCTATGGGCATTGACAGAATGGGACAAATTATGAAATACCCATTATGACATCAGAATACAAACTCCATTTTTTTTGTTTTTATATTGCAATGTTGCACACAAATACTGCAGGTAAATGCCGAATAGGATATTATCTGTACAATCACATTTTACCATCATCTTAAGTTAATCATTTCAGAGGTTTTAGATGATAAAGGGCAGGAGATAAACAAAGTCTTGACTAACTTTAAAGCAATTGCCAGAGACAGAAAAATAGGCTCCCATATTACCTTCCTCAATCAGTCATCCCAGAAATCCAGCCAAGACTTCGTGTTGATGATGTCAACAAGCTGCTGAGAGAACAAGCAAACCAAACAGGTTGTAATCCCATATCCCTCTTTCAACATATGTCATCCAAGGACTTTGTTTCAAATTGAGGTTCGATTCCAGATTAAAATAGATCCAATAAATTTCATCCAAGTGAGCCTGCAGTTATTAGACACTATTTACTTAAGCAGCTTGCTAGGAAGCTGAAGGTGGCAATCAATTATAACTGCTTTCCTGATATGGTACAGATTAGATTCTTAATCTGATCAAGGTTTCTAATCTGACCACTACCTCATTCAAAGACGTCGCCACTGCTTCTTTTTCAAAGGTACATAACTGCCAGGAGAATCAAGGTCAAGACAGCAAATGATTAATCCAACTTAACTGAGTATCTTATCATTATCTGCAGTGTCAGGACTCAGAAACAGAAAGCCAACACATCTGAACAAAATGTTGTATACTATATACAGTTTTATAAAATATATACTAGTATAATTATACTAACTATAGGTTTAAGGCAGGAGAGAAAGAAATAACTGTATTTCTGGGGCAGACTTCAACAGATCCATCATCAACAGAAAACTTTGGCTGGGTAGCAATGTAGAGATACAATGGATTTCCCCGTCTCCACTGTAAATACAGAGAATACAGGCTCTTATTTGTTTATTTGGATTCAGCATGAATTTTCTTTTTCTTGCATCCTACTTGCTTAATCATGTTAAAGGAATATGAAGGAGTGACATGAAATTAGAAAACAGAATGATTAGGTACTGTCATATCAACTCCCTGGGATGTTAGGTTTCAGAATGACTTATTTCAAATAGATGAGGGGTCCTCAAATTCTGGTCTGTGGACCAGCACCAGTCTGTGGCATGCCAGAAACTGGGTTGTGCAAACAAGTAAAGCCCCATCTGTGGGATGCAGGCGGGATGCAGGCAGAAACCAATGAAGAAAACCTCTCTTCACGGAACCAGTCTCTGGTGCCTGAAAGGTTGGGGGCCGCTGCCATAGAACATCAATAATGGACCTTATTTTAAGAATTAACATGTGATGATTTATTATCACCCTTTTCACTGATCTCTCAGTATGGTTATCATTTATCTACTTCATACCTATATATCCATCCAGGGCATATACCGTCGGGGAGGAGGCAATTGCATTGCTGAGATGAAAATGTTTGATGTTGATGTTTATTGGTCTTGTATCTTGTATAAAATATATCCTTAATATAAAATTAGGATATTACTAATTCTGTGTTAGCATAACACATTTCATATAGCTAAAGAAATATCCACAAACAACAAAACCCATGTTTTCCTGCAGCAATCATGCCTATTTGTCTCGTAATTACATGAAAATAATATAATACTATAAATTAGATTAACTTATTTTGGATTCAAGACCATATAGTATGCTTGAGGTAAAGTGATAACAAATATTCAAAATATTGATTATTATCTGATTCTTATATATTATAGTAGTTCTATATAGTAGTTCTATAACACAGATATTAGTGATTGTGGATCCCAAAGCTTTGCAGATTTTATCACTTGATGATTAAAAAATGGTGTCAGACAAGGAGGAGATTCAGAACAGTTCTAAGTAAAGAGGTTAGATGTATCACTTGTATCTAACTAAATACAAGTACTGTGTGGAATCCCATGTTACCTTGGCCAAAGAGGGCTGGGAATTCAGGAAATTATCATCTCAACATATTTGAAGGGCAAAAGATTGCAGGAGACTATATTAGAGAAACAGATATTTTGGTGTGGAAATTGTCATTATTAAAGCTTGCCTTCTGTCTCTCAAAGCAAAAATAAAATAAAAAATAAAATAAAGATTGCTAAGGATCCCCATTTTGTTTTCCATTAATGTGAGCTTGGTCAAATTTAAACAAATGTAGTAGGCATCAAAGTACATTGTTTTATGTGCATTATTAAATCAACCTCTGGTTTGACAAAATCTTTAAAATTCCTTTTTCAAGTGTCCATCTTTGAATATCTTTGTTTCTTGTGCTCTTTAAACTAAATTTATTACATTGATTTTTAATTCCCAGAAAGATTTTTATACATTTTTAATCAATCTAGTTACTATGATTTATTAATCATGGCTTATGGAATACTCAATTAATTTTGACTTCAAGAAGTTACGCTTAAACAAAACTTGATTGAGGAAAACATTATATAGCATGAACTTATTCAGTAAGTGCATTCCATTCAACATAATAAATGGGTGGTGGTTAATATATGCAGATACTGTACTTTGAAAACCTTGATATAGAACTGTACTGTATAAACACAGCCATTTAGAGTCAATTGAGGGTTAAAACAAGAATTATTGATCATTATGTTCAATGGTGTTCCAGTATCAAATATATAACTTTAAAAGCTACTCAGTTTCCTTATCGGGGAGATGGCATCATACACATTTAATAAATAAAAATAATACATACACACATACATACCTACAGGGACACGGTGGCTCAGTGGCTAAGATGCTGAGCTTATCGATCAGAAAGGTCAGCAGTTCAAATCCCTAGCACCGTGTAACAGAGTGATCTTGTTACTTATCCCAGCTTCTGCCAACCTAGCAGTTCGAAAGCATGTAAAAATGGAAGTACAAAAACAGGAACCACTTTGGTGGAAAGGTAACAGTGTTCCGTGTGCCTTCGGTTTAGTCATGCCAGTCACATGACCACAGAGACGTCTTTGGACAGTGCTGGCTCTTAGTCTTTGAAACGGAGATGAGCACCGCTCCTAGAGTCGGGAACAACTAGCATATATGTGCGAGGGGAACCTTTACCTTTACATACATACCTACCAACCAGGGGTGAGTTGCTGCTGGTTTTACTACTGGTTCGCAACCCACACACATGCCAGATATGCACTGTGCGTGCACATGCGCTTGTCAATTGAAATTGTTTTGCGCGCATGCCCAGAACAATTTACAGTGAACTGCGTATGCGCAGTCACTAAAATCCAACATGGCAGCGACATCAGCAGCGGCGAAGGAACTGGTTCAGGGGTGTGTCAGGCCTGGGTTGCTGTCCAGCTGAACCGGACTGAATCAGCAGCAACCCACCTCTAATACATACATACATGTAGCTTATCTAATGTTAACATTTTGATTACAAAATCTGCTATTTTCTCAAAGTTTACATTGAAATCGTGTTCATTTTATGTCAGAAACTCCATTATTTTGTACTGACATGTAAGTTTTACTTTTATGGATAAGGTTGTATAATTTGGGATTTCTGGCACAAGCAACAAAGATTTTTCATTTACCCTTTGAATAAATTTGATTTTGTGTTTGGAAAGCTGTTAAATAGGAATTCCAGTTCAATCTGTCTATGTAATCTTTGTTGCATAAAACTTTGGAGTAAGTTCTGAATATGTTTCACTGAACATTATTTTCAAAAGCCATTGGACTACTATCTGAAAGTTTTTTCAGCAAAAGTATTGAAAGAGGGATAATACAGTGGAATCAAAATAAATTAGTATATTTAATGATGCTTTAGAAGACCTCAAAGTTTATTATTTTTGCTTGAGTGCTGTTGTTGGCAGTATGTAGTAATGGTTGTTTTGAAATGCTGTATAGAGTACTAGAGTGCAACTGAGTTACTCTGCTAGTTAAAAAACTACTATCATCTCTAAAATTGCAGATAGATATCATACACTTCCATGGACTTACCTGAGATAAGTCCCCAGCTGCACTCTGTAATACTGCTACTAAAATTCAGGGGTAAAATGGCTCTACTTTGATGTTCTTCTCAAAATTAAGAATGTGAATGTAACCAGCAGATCTCTAACTCTCATAGTCTGAAATCACCATGGGTTTTGAGCAGGGTTGGGCAGATGTGGCCAGCCAGGGGTGGGATGTGAAGGTTCTCCAAACCAGCCAAAACATTAGCTACAGGTTCTCCTGAACCTGGGAGAACCCACAGCAGCCCACCCCTGGTTTTGAGAATAGAAAGCTGTTTTGGCAGTGAATTACTGCCACATTAAAGAAATGAACAAAAACAGACTGGAAAAAAATAAGTCCGGTCTCCCTGTTCTAGTAATATCACCTATAACTCTGAATGACCTTAATACACTTGGAAGATTGGAAGTCACAACCCCCAATCCCTGTTGGGTATGCTGTAGTTATAGATTCATTCCTTTGGCCGTTTGATAGGCTACATGATCTCCAAGATCCCTCATGTTTTATTATTCTATTATATGCTTCGCACGTGCATGCACAGGTAAGCCGCGTGCGCATAAGCGGGGAGGGCACACACATGCACCCCCGCACATGCACATGTGACCCCCATCCTCCCGCCTGCTTTTTGCATGCGATGGCACAGTGGATCCATTTTTCACCCTCCCCAGCCCTCTACCTCCCACTCGCAGACCCTCCAGAGGCTGGAAATGGCCCATTTTCTGACTTCCGGTTTGCCTGTTGGGACCGTTTTTCGCCCCCTCGGAAGCTTCAGGGAAGCCTCCTGAAGCCTCTGGAGGGAGAAAAACAGTTCTACAGGCAAACCTGAAAGTCCATTCCCAAACTGTAGGGCTGTTTTTCTCCCTCCAGAGGCTTCAGCAGGCTTAACTGAAGCCTCTGGAGGGGGGGAAAAAAACAGCACAACATGCCTGGAAGTCCGTTTCCAAACTTCCAGTTTGTGTGTTAGGTTGTTTTTCACCCTCTGGAGACTTAGAAGTGTGCCATAGGTTCACCATCACGGGTATAGGATTTCCTGCCTGAGGAAGGGGTTTGACTAGAAAACTTCCAAGGTCCATTCCAACTCTGATATTGCTATTAAAGCTCATTAGTCATGAAGTGAGTTTAACTATAGTCTTTGCTTTAATTCTACCCTGGCTCTATCTCTCACATATTTATGGCCATTGAAATATAGTAAGTTAATCTTTATTGAACTATCTGAAGAAAGACCTATGTTCCTTCCAGTTTCAGTTTAAAAGGTTAAAGAGGAGGTGTACTGTGTACAAAGAACTGTACTCTTACTTGAGAGACCGCCTGCTGCCAATTACCTCCCAAAGACCTATTAGATCCCACAGACTAGGCCTCCTCTGAATTCCATCTGCCGGCCAATGTCGATTGGCGACCACTTGGAGGAGAGCCTTCTCTGTGGCTGCTTCGGCCCTCTGGAAAGAGCTCCCCGTGGAAATTCGGACCCTCACCACCCTTCAGGCTTTCCTCAAAGCCATTAAAACCTGGCTGTTCCAGCAGGCCTGGGGCTGATGAGTTCCCATCCCCGCTCGAATTGTGTGGCTGTTGATTGTTTTTAAATTGTCTTTGTATTTTGTTGCTTGTCCTTTGTTTTTTGTTTTGTACTACCCCCCCCCCCCCCTTGGTTTGTTAGCCGCCCTGAGTCCCTCCGGGAATAGGGCGGCATACAAGTGAAAGAAACCTTTGGAAAAGGAGACAAACATTCCTTTCCCGGGTTTTTTCAAGTTATGTATATATTGAAACCTTACAGAATTTAAAGAGATGTTAAAATAAATTCTGGACCAGTTACATAAATTTGTGAATGGTCACTTAATGGAATTGTTGAGATTATATTCTTTGGATTCCCTTAACTGTACTATTTATCATTTTTTCTTTCTCTACACTCATATGAATTCATGCTTGACAACCCAGGATAATACACATTTGATGGAGTAGATGCCAGTCCATATAATGTTATGCTATAATGAAAGTTTCCATTTTTAGAACATTACATAATTCTTAGTTGTTTCCATAATTCAGGTAATCCATAGAACAACTTTGAAATTTTAAGTAAATGATTATGTAGTATATTCAATTTAAGGATTGTTTTCTTCAAAGGAGCCAATGCAGCCAGCTATGAGAGGCAATGTTTGCCCAATACATGTAATCATTGGGGGGGGGGGGAATGGGCCTATAGGATCTTATATAATTTATCTAAGACATTTTGTACTGTAGTAAGACAAGGAAATAAATGCCTCTAATAAATCACATTGTAATTTATTTTTCAGTGTAATTTATTTTCAGTGACTACATACATAGATCAAGTGTTTATAACATGATTTATTTTTTCATTATCATTTAATAGACAGATACTTAAATATACAGAATTTTTTTTTTAGAAAATAAGCAAAATTATTAACTATAATAATGGAATTAAAAACTGCCAAGTCAGAATCTCTTTATAAATTAACATTCATTCATTCATTCACCCTTTTACACTCAGGGCCCTGCTATCTCATAAGACCATCTGGTACTCTTAACTTTTACTGTCTAGAAATAGCTCTACTATCTCATTGACTTCTTCTAGGCATAGAGATTGAAGTTTGAACTACTGAGAATATGTGCTGCACATGAGACAATGCATTACACAGAAAAGGAACAAAAAAGAGAGAGATTTTCTTTTTGCTTCTCAGGATTATTTCCTTAACTCGTATATGATATATTTAAAGTATCTGGATTTCTTTATACATATTTTCCCCAGATTAAAAAGAAAGCATAACAAAAGAAAATTGGATAAAAGTACATACTAATAAAGCAATAGAATTGGATAAAAGTACAAACTAATAGAGGGAAGTGGGGGCTCAATGGCTAAGACGCTGAGCTTGTCAATCAGAAAGATCAGCAGTTTGGCGGTTTGAATCTCTAGCGCCGCAAAACAGAGTGAGCTCCTGTTACTTGTCCCAGCTTCTGCCAACCCAGCAGTTTGAAAATGTAAAAATGCAGTAGGAAAATAGTAACCACCTTTGGTGAGAAAGTAACTGTTCCATGCACCTTAGGCATTTAGTCATGCCAGCCACATGACCATGGAGACATCTTCGGACAGCACTGGCCCTTCGGCTTTGAAACAGAGATGAGCACTGCTCCCTAGAGTCGGGAACAACTAGCACACATGTGCAAGGGGAACCTTTACCTTTACATACTACTGGTGTGGCTCAACTCACTTGTCCATGGGTTATAACCATTCAAAACCATTCACCTGAAATTGTTTCAGCTAAACAAAAAAGTTTGAATACTGTTCAAGTATAGTGTATTTTCTTCAAAACTTTAATAAGGTCTCCAAATTTGATTAATAGCATTTTCAACATTTGGAACTCATTGTGAGTAGGAAGCAATGAGGTTTCCAATATGAAAATAGTGCTCTATAGACACATAGTACAGTGTAATATCATTTTAGGAAATGTCTCTTACTAAAAAAAATTAGGAAAGTGCATTCTTCTATTCTATTCTTGCAGAATAGAAGAAATAAGGTTGCCAGCAAGGCCATGTATTTTTGATAATGCTATTGATTAAAATAATCTATTTATGAATGTGTATTAGTCTGTCCATTTTTCACTTTTTGTGTTTTTCACACAGCTTTTTAAAAAATTGCTCCTTTCTGAATCAGCCTGAGACCAGGCTTTCCTTCCCATCTTTCTCTCATCTTAGCTGGTTGCCCAATTTCTAAAAGATTTCAGAAATTTATCTTAATAAAATTATTTTTAATCTGTTTAAATTCTTTCTGATCAGCTTCAAAATACTTATAGATGTGACCCACTCACTCTCTGAACTTGACACCCATATCTTAATTCAAGGATGGGTCAAACTCAGGTACCTCTCAGCATAAACTGTAGCACCAGAGCACTGTGGTAATGCAACACCAAAACCTGGAGGACAAAAAGTATTGACTTTAAGCAGCATTTTTCAAGTTTTATATTTTTTAAGGGGAGGACATCAAGAAGGAAAAATAGTTTGATTCTAAATTTGTTACTTTGGTTCTTTTTCTTAGTACCTTCACTAACAAAGCCTGAGAAAATCACAGAAACTTTTTGCTCTCTCTTATGAGATACTGCAATCTCCTATGTGAACTGTTCTGTAAAATGCATTGCTTTTCTTCCAACAGGATGTGGTTTGCATCTTAGTTCCCAAAACAGTACAAAATAGAAACATCAAGTAAGAAATCTTCCCATTTGTGTTTATCTTTACTTCATTTAATTTTCCTCTAACGTTTATTTTAAGGGAGATGCACTTATGATTGGGGTAGAGGAGAGATAATTATCTTCAACAAACGGTGAGATCCATTTTTCCAGATTCATGCTTCTGAAATGGAGATGGCGAGCAAGATAATCAACAATCTCCTGGTGTCTGTAAAGTGGATCAGGCTATTTGCAAATTTCAAGTCAAACAATTGTATATGCAGATATGCAAGATGATACGGTATACAGAACAGAGCTGCCTTTAAACACAAGAAAGTATACCATACTTTTACAAAAATACAATTCAGAATAAACTATGTTTGACAACTTTTTTTGAAAGAGTCCTAGTGACCAGATTTACCAAATTGCCAAAAGAAATCCAGTAAAGAAACTGAAACACATGCAAAGAAACTGAAACACATGCACATCACATACACACAGAGGTTCAATTCAAAATTCAGTCAAATTGTGCTTCTTAGAGCAACCTTATATTGCACACCATAGATCAGTCATGGAGAACCTATGACACACATGACAAAAGTGATACACCATGTTTTGAGTAACACACAAGTCTTCACCAACACTCAACAACTATTCTTGAAAGTACACTTTATTTTCGAATGATTTTTGTAGGTAGCAGAGGCTGAGAGAGAATGGAGTGTGCTCTTGCGTAGCCTCTAGAATAATGATGGCTAACCTTTTTCCCATCGCGTGCCAAAAGTGGAGGAGCGCAGGGGGGTAATGAGCAGTCGTGCCCACACCCATAATTCTATGCGCGCAACCCCCACCCTCCTCCCACTTTTGGCCCGCGATGGACCTGTTTTTCACCCTCCCTAGGTTCCAGAGGCTTTCTAGGAGCTTGGGGAGGGTGAAAACGGTCTCCACTACCCGGAGGCCCTCTGGAGGATCTGGAGGCTTCCCTGAATGGCCCTATGTGCAACCGTTCGGGGACGGACTTCCAGTTTGCCCATAAGCCTTTTTTCGCCCTCCAGAGGATGATTCAGGAGGCTTCCCTAAAGCATCCAGAGGGAGAAAAACGACCCAATGCACAAATCGGAGGTCCGTTCCCGAACAGCCCAAAATGAAGGCCAAAGTCACAGCCGAGCTGACAGGGCAACGTCTCACGTGCCCTAACAAATGGCTCCACATGCCACCTGTGACACATGTGCCATAGGTTTGCCATCACATCTCTAGAACCTCCAAAAGTTGCTTGAGAGGGCCCTGCTCTCATGTGGCCTCTGAAATTATGTGAGAATAGTGTTTCCATGCAGTTTTTAGAGGTTGCAGAGCCTGCAGAAAAACATTTTCTGAAGCTGCTTCAAGAGCAAAGGCCTTCTGCAACTCGGAGCAGCCTCCGGTAGCCACAGGGGTCTGTCAAAAGAAAAAAAACACTGCCTGAAGGTAAGGGGCATGCAGAAGATCCTGAGGACCCTGGTCTGCAGAAGATCAGAAGATTCTGGTCTGCAGAGGTAATTGCACCACTCCCCAAGGGAGTGATTCAAGGTGGCCAGCAGTGATGTTAAGGCTGAAGTCGAGGCCCATGCCTCAATTTCAGGTCCAGTCTTGGCATTGCTGCTGAGTATTGCTGTTCAAGTGAGCTAGATGGAGCATTGGGGGTTTTTTTTTTGTTCAAGGGTGGCAGTGACATGCCAGCAGTCAAGAAAAAAGCAGGGAGCAAAGGTCATGACCCCCACTGCATTGCGAGTAAAGGGAAGGGGCAGCAGTTAAAATTACAATAAAATTTGCATTTTAAATGATTTTCTTTGAAGCAGAAAAAAATAAATTATAACCTAGAAAAAGTAGGACAAGGAAATAATAAAGTGTAATAGTAGGACAGAATAATTCTTACGTATTGGCAAGTGATACACTAAGCTGACTGAAGATCCAAGAAAAAGTAAGATGCTATCCAACCTTACTTGTAAAATTATAATGAAAGCAAGCACTTAAATAACTTTGTGTCTGGGTGCACAAATAAGGATTTTCCCCTTCCTCTGGAAAATCCAATGTGCCTCTACGTAGCAATGGATGGATGGATGGATGGATGGATGAAAGAAAATAGGGATTGGAGAATTTTTTTCTGAACAGATTTCCCCCCCCCCTTCAAATGTAGAGCAGAGAGTTGGACAACTACAAGAACAGCATTGCTAGTGAAATGTGTGACAATCTGTGTTTCTGATCATTTTGTGTTTGAGATCATGAAGGACAATATACAAACATTCAAAACGGTCCCTCATTGTTGTCTTTTGCTGAACTATAGCAGAGCAGGAGTCTGACAGACGGTGTAGTGGCTAGATTTCACTCTCACCCAACTCTCACATTTTTACTCTATGCCATAAGAGCTGGAACTTTTTAAAATGACACATGTAAGTAAGGTGATAAATCCCTCACCTACTTTATAAATGATTATACCTTCATGAGCATAATTGTCGAAAAGACAATGTTACACTTACAGCGAGTGTGGAAGCCCTCTGACATGGCGGTGACACCTACAGTTTGCTCCGTGGTGCATTTGTTCAGGGGAAGGAGCGACGGAAGATGGCGGAAATACGGGTGGGGACTTAACGTTTCTTCAACTGATGCACCTCCCCCCTCTTCTTCAATCCGCCTCAGCTACCCCGGACTCTGGACCCTTCTGTTATACCTTTCCAGGTCTACAGGAGAGGGGGAAGACGAGACACTCTCCTGTATACCACCTGTATACCACCGCTGGTTCTCAGCTATTTCGAACTACCTGCGCGAACCTTCTTTGTATGTGGAATGTTTGTTGTATGCATGTAGGTGAATGATCCCACTTTTTAAATTAATTTAATTTTTATACTCTGTTTTATTGTACCTATATGTTTTTAATGTTATAGTGGGGTATGCATGTGGAGAATGGCTGTTTAGTACATATAAGGGGACCGAGAGCGTGGCCTGGAGCCCCCTCCACTGAGTGCAGAAGCAGAAGTGGATGGGGGCCCGGATCCGCCTCTCGTCCCGGAGTGCATGGTGTGAATGGTCTGCCAGGGAGAGCGGGGGCCGTGGGAGGGGAGGAGGGGTCTACGGGGATGGGGACGGGACGGAACATCCCGATTATGTTTGGGAGAGGCAGGTACCACGGGAGCCACAGGGCTAGCCATTACAGGGGAAGGAGGGTTCGCTACGTCACAGCGATCCCTCGTTCCGGCCCTGATAGCTCAACTCAAGGACCAGGTGGCAAGAGATGTCAGGGCCCTGGTCTCAGGTTGCTGTTGCTAAATGCCAGGTCTGTGATTCATAAAGCTCCCCTCGTCCGGGACTTAATATTAGATGAGGGGGCAGACGTAGCATGTATTACTGAAACCTGGCTGGGCCACGAGGGAGGAGTCCCCCTCTCAGAAATGTGCCCAGAATGGTTTCAGGTGCTCCACCAACCACGACACCAGGCAAGGGGTGGGGGAGTGGCAGCTATCATCCGAGAGTCATTAGTCCCTCATGGGATCCCTGCTTCGGAGACTGCCAGGTGTGAGTGCCTTCTGGTGAAGCTGGACCTAGGGGGTCAAGTGGGCTTGTTTCTAACGTACCTACCTCCCAGCTGTGTTACAACAGCCCTGCCTGCGCTCCTAGAGTCAATAGCCGGACTGGCGGTTGAATTCCCCAGACTGACAGTACTGGGGGACTTCAACCTGCCATCTCTCGACGAATGCTCAGATGGGGCGCAGAAGTTCATGGCTTCCATGACAACCATGGACTCGACCCAAGTAATTCAGGGTCAGACTCATACAGCGGGACACACGCTCGACCTTGTGTTTCTCTCGGGGCAGTGGAGACGTGATCTGGAACTGAAGGGCATAGAGATCTCGCCCTTGTCATGATCAGATCACTTCCTACTGAGGCTTGATTTTCGGAAACTACTCCCCCACTGCAGGGAGGTGGAGCCGATTAAATGGTTCCGCCCCAGGTGCCTGATGGACCCATTGGGATTTCAGACAGAGTTCTGAGAGATACCTGACTCCCTTGGCCACAATCCGACAGAGTCCTTGGTCGCTGCTTGGAATACAGCGGCGGCTGAGGCACTAGACCGGATTGCGCCTTTGCGACCTCTCCGTGGCAGTGGACCCAGGAGGGCCCCTTGGTTTACCAAGGAACTCCGGGAGATGAAGCGCCAAAAGAGACACCTAGAGCAATGCTGGAGGACTAGTAACTCCGAATCTGACCGAACACAACTAAGAGCCTTTATTAGGACTTATTTAGTGGCAATATGGGCGGCAAAATATACTCATTTTTCCACTCTTATTGTGTCCGCAGAATCTCACCCGGCTGCCCTGTTTAGGATTACTCACTCCCTCCTGAAAGGGAGAGATGCGGGGGAACCCTTACAGGGAAGAGCTGAGGAATTTGTTCAGTTTCTGTCGGACAAAATCACTCAGATTCGGACGGACCTGGACTCCACTTGGACAGTACCAGCAGAGATGCCTAGGGTGGGCCTTGATGGGATTTCTTGGAGTGAGTTCCAGCTTGTCACTCTTGAGGAAGTGCACAAGGCCATGGGAGCGGAGAGTGCCTCCACCTGCTTACTGGACCAGTGTCTCTCCTGGCTGGTCTCGATCAGCAGGGAGGTAACACGAGGCTGGCTCCAGAGAATTGTTAACACCTCTCTACAGGAGGGATCTTTCCCGCAGCCTTTGAAGAATGCGGTGGTAAGACCCCTCCTTAAGAAGCCTGCTCTGGACCCAGCTATCCTTAAAAACTACCATCCAGTCTCCAACCTCCCTTTTGTAGGGAAGGTTGTTGAGAAGGTGGTGGCCTTTCAACTCCGACAGACCTTGGATGAAGCAGACTATCTAGATCCCTTTCAGTCTGGTTTCAGGCCTGGTTACTGCACCAAAACTGCTTTGGTCGCGCTGACCGATGATCTTTGGCGGGCCAGGGATAGAGGACATTCCTCTATCCTGGTGCTTCTTGACCTCTCAGCGGCCTTCAATACCATCGACCATGGTATCCTTCTGCGACAGCTGGGGGAGGTGGGAGTGGGAGGCACCGTTTTACGGTGGTTCTCCTCTTACCTCTCGGACAGGTCGCAGTCGGTGTTGGTTGGAGGACAGAGGTCGACCCCTAGGCCCCTTAAATATGGGGTGCCGTAGGGCTCGGTCCTGTCCCCCCTCCTATTTAATATCTACATGAAGCCACTGGGTGAGATCATTTGCCGGCACGAGATTAAATACCACCAATGTGCAGACGATACCCAGTTGTATCCGCCCCGAGCCAACTCAGCGAAGCGGTGGAAGTGATGTGCCAGTGCCTGGAGGCTACCAGGGTCTGGATGGGAGTGAACAAGCTTGCACTCAATCCAGACAAGACCGAGTGGCTATTGATGTTGCCCTCCAAGGATAGTCCAGATATTCCATCCCTTAGCTTGGGGGGTAAAATTTTACACCTCTCAGAGAGGGTCCACAACTTGGGTGTCCTCCTGGACTCACAGCTGACATTAGAACACCACTTGTCGGCTGTGACCGGGGGGCTTTTGCCCAGGTTCGCCTGGTGTACCAGTTGCAGCCCTACCTGGACCGGGAGGCACTTCGAATGGTCACTCATGCCCTCGTCACCTCAAGGCTTGATTACTGTAATGCGCTCTACATGGGGCTGCCCCTGAAGAGTGTTCGGAGACTACAGCTGGTCCAGAATGCAGCCACACGAGCGATATCGGGTGTACCTAGATACACCCATGTTACACCTATCCTCCGCGAGCTGTACTGGCTTCCTATCGGTCTCCGAACGCGCTTCAAGGTGCTGGTTATCACCTTTAAAGCCCTACATGGCCTAGGACCCGGATATCTCTGAGACCGCCTCCTGCCACATACCTCCCAACGGCCGATAAGATCTCACAGGCTGGGCCTCTCCGGGTGCCGTCAGCTGGACAATGCCGGCTGACGACCCCTTGGGGGAGGGCCTTCTCTGTAGCTGCTCCGGCCCTGTGAAACGATCTACCCGCAGAGATGCAGACCCTTCCCACTCTCTCAGCCTTCCGAAAAGCCACTAAAACCTGGTTGTTCCGGCAGGCCTGGGGCTGTTGACCACATGAACAAGGTCCAGCCCCACCTAGGTTGAGTGTATGGTGTGTTGCTTTTAAATCTGTTTTCTCTTTCCCTATATTTTAACTTTTTATTTTTAGTCTTGTACTTTGTAAGCCGCCCGGAGTCCTACGGGATTGGGCGGCATATAAATTTATTAAATTACAATTACCGTATTTTCACCCATATAACCCGCCCACGCAAATAACCCGCCCACACGAATAACCCGCAGGTTTTCAAGACCATGTAAAATATTTTCCGTATACCCCGCCCACTTATATAATCCACGACGAGTAAGGGAGAAGGGAAACTGCTGAGATCGGGGGAAGGAACGGAGGAGGAAGCCTGGGCAAGCTGGGGAAGGGGGAAGGAACGGAGGAGAAGGAAACTGCTGAGATTGGGGGAAGGAACGGAGGAGGAAGCCTGGGCAAGCTGGGGAAGGGTTGGAGGAAGGGGAATATCTTCCCGATTCCCCCATCTCCTCGCCCGTAGAACTGAAACGAGAGCTGCCCAAATATCTCCCGGCCCTTCAGGGCTGCCGTAGCGTGGAAGAATATACTCCTTCACTTCAGAGCGGGGCTAGGAGAGCTTTTCCTCCCACGGAGTTCAATAAAGTAGATGGAAGGGAGGGAGGGAGGAAGGGTCCCTCCCTCTTACTTTCCGCCCATTGAGATGAACCAGAGCCCTTCTTGAACCAGAGCCGCTTGCTTTGATATACTGTCCATCTATCCGTCCATCCATCCACCCTTCCTAAATAACACCGAAACCTTTTACAAGAAAATCCGCTCAAATCCTCTTACAAATATCTGGGGATATGGATTTTTTCTTCTTTGGGGAAAAATATTTCCTTCCACTCCCCTCCAGAAGAACGGAGCTGATCTCGGAGTTTGGATTCTTAGGACTTGGGAGTCCCAGGGCGGTTTTCTCTCCCCGTAAAATCCCCCTTTTCTCCCACGATCCTTGCAGGCAAAGCGTTGAATTCCCTGGCAAAGAACAAATGGCAGGAATGGAGAATCCGGCTCCTTCATCGTAGCAAACGTTTCTGAGGTTTATGGAGCTTAAAGGTTCGTTTCAAATCAAGGCAGAGATCTGGAAAGGCGGGGAAAGCTGCATTTATTTGGAAACGGTGTTTCTCTTCGAAAGACGATTTCCCTTCCTGCCGTTTGTTCTTTGCCAGGGAATTCAATGCTTTGCCTGCAAGGATCGTGGGAGAAAAGGGGGATTTTACGGGGAGAGAAAACCGCCCTGGGACTCCCAAGTCCTAAGAATCCAAACTCCGAGATCAGCTCCGTTCTTCTGGAGGGGAGTGGAAGGAAATATTTTTCCCCAAAGAAGAAAAAATCCATATCCCCAGATATTTGTAAGAGGATTTGAGCAGATTTTCTTGTAAAAGGTTTCGGTGTTATTTAGGAAGGGTGGATGGATGGACGGATAGATGGACAGTATATCAAAGCAAGCGGCTCTGGTTCAAGAAGGGCTCTGGTTCATCTCAATGGGCGGAAAGTAAGAGGGAGGGACCCTTCTTCCCTCCCTCCCTTCCATCTACTTTATTGAACTCCGTGGGAGGAAAAGCTCTCCTAGCCCCGCTCTGAAGTGAAGGAGTATATTCTTCCACGCTACGGCAGCCCTGAAGGGCCGGGAGATATTTGGGCAGCTCTCGTTTCAGTTCTACGGGCGAGGAGATGGGGGAATCGGGAAGATATTCCCCTTCCTCCAACCCTTCCCCAGCTTGCCCAGGCTTCCTCCTCCGTTCCTTCCCCCAATCTCAGCAGTTTCCTTCTCCTCCGTTCCTTCCCCCTTCCCCAGCTTGCCCAGGCTTCCTCCTCCGTTCCTTCCCCCGATCTCAGCAGTTTCCTTCTCCTCCGTTCCTTCCCCCTTCTCCAGCTTGCCCAGGCTTCCTTCTCCGTTCCTTCCCCCGATCTCAGCAGTTTCCTTCTCCTCCGTTCCTCCAACCCTTCCCCAGCCCGAGCCACCGAGCCAAGTCTCCCCAGCCCTTTCCAGTCTGGTTGCATGTGCCCCCGATGGAGAACGGGGAGCCGAGGTAAAGCTGCCTCCCAATTCCTCGAACTCCCAAGCTCTCCCTTTAGTTAATCTGCGTAAAATATTTCCTGTATACCCCGCCCACTTATATACCCCGCGGGGGGCATGCTGCGTATGTAAAAACCGCATATAACCCGCGGGTTATATGGGTGAAAATACAGTAATGTTCATCCAATGATACTGGCAGGGGTTTCACAATGCACAAAAGCCTTCATTGCATAAATTAAATTAAAGAAGAAATATGTCATAGTAGTGGTGAAAGTTCAGGAAAAATACAGGATCAACAAGCTAGGATATGGTCCATCATTACAGGATGGTGCATTAGATGGATTTATGGCATTAGCCATCTTGTCTTTTCTTTATGCATGCTTTGTAATAGCAGGATAAAAATACAAATAAACCTGGATGAAAATATCTGAACATATGCAAAACACAAATATCTATTGTTGCTAATACGTAAATCAGGGGAAAAACAGTATGCTTGCTCCTATAGTACCTTTAACTAAACTTGGTTTGCAAAAATCAGCTATCATTTCCCATGGCATGGCATGGATTAGAACTATTTTTCATATCACTGTTCATAATATACTGAATGCAAGGCCCACAGTTTACCTTCACTTTACCTTCCCATCACTATTGCACATATAACAGAAAATCAGTGGTGGTGAAGTAGTCTATAAATATATGCACTAAATAGCTCTGAGTACCAACAGAAACAGAAATTATGCAAGATTCCCACTGAGGTAGAGCACCAAAGTACATACAGCAGCACATAAATAGTCATATTATAGCATCATGAATGTGGAACTGGTAGGTACTATTCTATTTACTCCGCTAAAATGGCTCTTGGTAAATGCAAGCAGCACATGAACTACAATTAATCTTTAGTGTCATATAGCAATAGTTAGGCTTATATACCGCTTCATAGGGCTTTCAGCCCTCTCTAAGCGGTTTACAGAGTCAGCATATTGCCCCCAACAACAATCTGGGTCCTCATTTTACCCACCTCGGAAGGATGGAAGGCTGAGTCAACCTTGAGCCTGGTGGGATTTGAACAGCCAAACTGCTGAACTGCAGTCAGCTGAAATAGCCTGCAGTGCTGCATTTAACCACTGCGCCACCTCGGCCCTATATAATTTTGTAACTGTGTAATCATTGAATTAAAATCCATTAGTTCTTGAGAAATGGCTGTTAAAGATGTATTGTCATGGATTTACTTCACTTAACAGTTTACCTGCATCTTTTAAATCATCTGTATACATTACTAAGTAACACTAAACATTATTAATAAAGACTAAAACAATCATCCAACCACATGTAAACAGTAATTAATTAAATCTCCCTCTTAGTTTTCTTGGATTCTACTGTAAACAAAATACATTTTATTTGTACAAAAGTATAAATGTTTGTTATGAGGTAGATTGGATGGAACCCGTTAACTTATTTCCATATATTCATGATACAGAACATCCATTTACTAGATTCCCCTAGCATTTTAAAAAAAATCAAGGCTAGTATCTTCATTTTAAAGGTGCAGTATTTCTCAACTACTTTCATGGCTATACACTAACTGCCTATTTCAGTGAATGTGTATTAACCTTCATTCTATGCAGCACTATGTAAAAAGTACTGAGATAAATGTATGTGTTTTAAGATTACAGCTCTAGTTGTTATTATTCAAAATCAGATGAGAAATAACTGTAAACAAGATGCATTTTAGCTACGAGGGAGACCTCTACTGTGCTAGAACATCTTGTGTCATGCTTCAGGCATAATTAATACACAAAATCACTGCAGTCATTTTGCATACATGATATTAAATTTCAATAAGTGTCTCTCAGAGTGAATTCGTTTTAAATGTCCTCCTAAGTGTGCAGCTTAACTTAAATGGCATCAGACTAAAACTGAATAAAAACTCAAACCTTCCTTCTGCACTATGTCCGATCAGTTTCCGTGATTGGATTTTTATAGCTGAATGATCAAAAGGTCACCAGCAGTATTCACACCTTTGTATCCAGGACCACAAACACTTTGCCTAACAGTGTCTTATATTCCTGCCAGACCAAAACTAAAGTACAAAAGTAACAAGTAACAAAAATAAAGCAATTTATAAATCTAGTGTTTATCCTATTGAACGCTATAGGGTGGATTTAAAATAACTGGTTTCTGATTTATTTAATGACCAGTAATCAGTATGCATGTATAAAACTAAAGAAAATAGGATTTGGAATTAATGCCTGCTTTTAAATCTGATGTACTTTGGGGAGTAGTGGATGTGTGTGTTAAATTCAGGAAGTCTTTTAATGTGGAAGCAAAATGGCAGTATCCCAGTATATTTACATTTCTACATAATTGGAATATCATCATAAACATAAATTTGCAAATGATAGAGAAGTATAATTAAACATAAAATTTCCAACAAACAACTACAAGTTATTAGGCCATAAAAATACTGAAAGAGTTTAAGCCTATAGCTTATAATCATTTCTCTATTTTGTCCACTCTGAAATCTCTGGTCATCAGTTTGGCTACTATCAAAGGAACGTAAAGTGGAGATGGTGAAAGGCAAATGAAAACTTTAAAGTGACAGTTAAGGAAATATGGACAAATATTTGGGGGTCCTGAGGTCACAGTGGTTAGAATGCAGTATTGCAGGCTAACACTCCCCACAGTCCCTAGTTTGATCCTGATCAGTTCAGTCTTCCATCTTTCCGAGGCCAGTAAAATGAGGACCCATATTATTGTTTTAATGTTTTCTGGTGCATTTTATTCAATGTCTTTGAGCTGCCTGCCTTTGGAGAGATTGGCAGCATACAAGTTTGATTAATAAATAAAGTCGTGTAAAATTAAAAGGTTAAAAATTAAATTCAAGAGATCTGCCTTGATTCGGATAAGTATAAGAGGAGGGTAAGGAAACCTTTGGAAGACTTTTCTATTATTATTAAGCTAGAACAATAAAGCATTCTTGGGATCTTCATGAATTCTATTTCCTGACCTGGCCTACTTCAAAAAGACTCATTGGAAGCTTATGAGAAGCAGAGAGAAATTCCAATAAGCAGCTCATGGGAAGTTACCAAAAGGAAACACAGAGTATAGAAGAGAGATAGACAACATTTCCTTGGCCAAAAGAACATTAGAAATTGTAAAGACCTGTGCTCAGCATGCCAAATGGCTGCCATATGAGATATATGTAATTAGGAAGAGCATCTCCAGCCATAAAATATCCATTTACCTGAAGGCAAACTCACTTCCCTCCTATGGAAACATATTCAAGTATTCTTATAAAGAAATATGATCCCAGAGGCCCGTGCTTTGTAGCAAACCAATGTCCTACTTATTATCTATTCATCCACCCATTGTTCTTTTTCTCTCATTATTTCATTTAATTCATTCAGACTCCCTTTAAGAAATGTGAAAAATAGTTAGTGGATACCAAGGGAAGTCCTGTGGACTCACTCTACACATGACATGGAGTGTCAGTCTCCTAACACTCTTCTGGAGGAGGGAGATGTATTAACATGGTACATGGAGTTTTTTTGTGTGTGTGTGTCTTGTTCCTGCCATTATTATACTGGGAAATTATATAAATAGAATGTAAGGAGGATGGCAAATTAACTAAAGTAATTATTTCAGGCTCAGGTGTTTTAGTTAATCCCCATTTCCTATATGTACTCCCACTTGAACTGCCTCATTTATACTTGAGTGTTGTAATGCTAATTCTAGTGGGACTTTTCTTCTTGTGGTTTAATTGCTCTTCATTGAGAAAACAAAAACAAGAGACACCCTCATCCTTATTCAAAGGAGAGTACAGAATGTCCTGGGGGTGGAGATTATGGTAGGAAGCAACAGGAATTTTTGGTAAGGCCACTCTGATGGCTATTTTGTGAGTGAATCCACAATACTCTCAAAATTCTAGATGTGCAAGTTAGTCCAGAAAAGGTTTAATTAAATTTTATGGAATAAAGTATATCTTATGGATGCATATACACACTCAACAGACCAGATTCACCATAGTTGTATGTTACATAATTCTACAACAGCTTGTATCTCTGGCTGTTTACTCGTCCCGCTAAATTCAAAGGGCCTTACTTCAAAGTAAGTTGTACAACTACTCTTTCATTAACTGTGCATTTGAAATACTTATATAAACAAATCTGCTATATAAATTATTTTAGGTATATTAGGAAATCCCCTTCTTTCCTCATTTTTTTTGTTTGTTTTTCCACTTTCAAAGTAGAAGGACTCTTTAGGAGTCTAACTGCTGAGAAGGTAAAAGCCATTTTCCTTATTTTTAATTTGCTCAAACAATCCAAGCATGCTTGGTGGCCAGAGGGTATGCTCAAATAAACTTGTATGTGTCTGCCAGTTTTGTTGATTGAAACCAGAAGGCGAACATTTCTGAGAGAATTGTGATGTTATAACTGTTTCCTTTATTTCAACAGAGAAAAAGGAATTAGAGAGAAGGGGGGAAAAACAAGCAAAGACTTATTTGAAGATAACTGTTTGCATGACTTCCAAAGAACATTAAGGCATTTCATTTGAACTAATTGTGTTTTATCCATTGAGCTGATGCCAGGGAGACTGAAGAAAGCTTAAGCCAGTGATACTGGATGGTATATCTACTTATAGTTACCTTCAAGCAGCAACTTTCATTGCTCCATCCAATCTTAAATACATAGCTCCTCACTTTGGGCACTCCCTAAAGTCCCACAATCACAGTAAAATATCAAACATGCCTTCAAATGTACGTTATTAGAAGTAGTCTTTTCAACACTGTACTTCAATTTTTCAAATTCCTTCATCAATACTCAAATCAAGAAACCAACCCACCACCATTTTTGACTACCACGCATGGTTAATTTACAGATCAATATTCTGTGATAGGGGTAAAATCGCGGTTAACTAAATTATGAACATCCTGCAAACGCAGCCTCTACTACTGAGCAATTACTCTCTTTTGGATCCTTGTTTTTCATCTGCTTTTAACCCCGTACGCTTCCCAAACTCGTTTTGAATTGGGCATCCGGGCAAATTTAATAAACCAGTCAAATCATCCTCCCACAATTGTCGGGGGTGTTTGTATTTTGCAGAGAAATAGGTTGGGAAACACAAGCCTACGTTCAGGAACGCCGTGAGTTAGCTAGCGCGGCCAGCCTACCTACGACACGTGTTCGAGCATGTTTACACCGTAGGAAATCCCCCACAAATTATTTCCTTATTCAAGTCCATTAAAAACCACTAATTTCTATCTCCAGTGACGCATCGCGAATCCGTTGCACACCCGATGGATTACCACCCACCACTTTCAGCGGCTAGTTTTTGAATAGGCTTTCTTCCCTCCCCTCCCATCGCAGTACGTGGCGTACTATGCAACCGAATAAAGCCTTCACCGATTCCTTAGTAGTCCCTTCCTGAGAGTTTTAAGCAGGCTCTGGCTCTTCTCGTACAAGGCAGAGTTCCCTCAAGGCAAAGCTCTGGCCCTTTAAGATGCCCGGTATTACAGCTCGGCAGGCAGGAAGGCAGCGACAGCCTCGCCAAGGTCCCGCGACTCGCAGAGCCGTTGCAGGAAGCGGCAACGCGCCCGTTCTCCGAGGAACCCGCCAGAAGGGGGCAGCCGCGAGCGGCGCGCTAAACGGAGACGAAAGGACGCCGCAGGAGGAGCGGCCTCTCCCAAGAAAGCTCGGGTCGCCGTCGGCCTGCAGAAGGCGAGCCTTGTATTCTTTCGCCTCAGCCTGAACCGGCGCAAGAGGAAGAATCGTCCGAAGCTGAGGGAAAAGGGGCAGGGCTGGCGGGGGCTACCTTTTTAGCTGGCGCGCGGGGAAGAGCGCGCGCCTCCGCCAGCCCGCCCAGTGGGGAAGAAGGCGCCTCCTGTAACACAGAAAAGCGAAGGACCCCGGGCAAGAGCTGAACACACGCACGCGCTTTTCGCCCATAATGGCGTCCCTCCTGCAGCCAGCTGGGGCGCTTGGGGGCGGAGAGAGAGCGAGCCGCCGAACAATACTAGTCTGAGGCTTCGCTTGCGGCCCGTTGTTCGTTCCCCCGCTTGTTACTCCGACGCTCTTCGGAAAGAGGCGGCGGTTGCCTGCCTGCTGCGTGTGTGTGGGGAAGAGGAAAAGGAGAGCGAGCAAAATAAACAAATCCTCCTCAAGCCCCGCCGGGAAAAGCAACTGGCGCGCGCGCGCTGTAGTCCGGCTAATTGCAAAAGCAGCCGCTTATGGCGACGCCACGCAACGGGATGTATTGGCTGCTGCACCTTTTTGGAAGGAGGGTGGCGAGGAGGGACGAGGGTTAGAAGCATCGGGGGGGGGGGGGAGAGAGAGAAAGTGACCGCTTCCAAATCGGTAGCCGCTCGGACCAAGCGAAAAGGCTGCGCGAGGAGCCGCTGGGAGAGATGCCAGAAAGAGCGTTCCCGTCGCAGCCCAGCCCGCCCTCGCAAGCTCTCAGCGCCCCAGTTCCAGTGAACCGGGAGGCTGGAGATTTGCCAGTCCGGTGTCTCTCCTCGTCTATTTCTAGAAATGTGCGGCGCTAACCCATTGCCTGGCACATGCGTAAAAGCGAGTTGCGCCTGAGTCCCAAGCAGACCCTTCTTAGCAAATAATAACAAACCCATCCAGATCTTACCTGAAACATTGAAGCCGCGAAGTGTGTATGTCTCTTTTTTCCAAGTCCTTTTTCCCCCCTCTCTTTTTTCCTTCCTTCCTCCCGATATTTCTCTCTCCCGGCAGCGATCTGCTCTCTTCGCTATACCAGAGAGAAATGCAATAGCTTGGCTAAGGTAGACAGAACAAAATACAAAGAATAGTTGCTCCAGGGGTTTTGAAACCCCTCAAGGCAAGGATCAGGATACAATTAGCTCATGTCTCTACCTCCAGTCTAAATCAATCTCTAAAATAAAAGTTAAATTAAATTAACTGATCACACGGGCATTGAATTGATCTCTTTCAAAATGCACACGCACATGTATGTATTTTTTCCAGATATTTCTTTTTTTGTTGTTGTTTGGAAAAAGCAGGCTCATTCCACCCTCCAACTTGCTTTTTACTTTCCTCTTGCACAGAAAAGCTGATTTTAATCGTTGTGATTAGTTTTGATGTAACGTTTCCGCGGGCGATTTCTGCAAATGGATGGCGTGTTTCTTTGCCAGAAGAGGGAAAAGCAGCAGATGATGATAATTATAAGGATTGTTGGTTGTTTCTTTTTCTTTTTCTAAAAGGGCATTTAGATCGGTCTCTACGCTTTTCCCAGTTGACCTAACATTACCACTGCATTGAGGTCGCCTAACTTGTTGATTAAGATGCCCTTCTAATTTGAATAAAGGATAGGTGATGATTTGGCAAGGGAGCCAGGCATTTTCTGATCCTTTGGCTGTATGACTTCCCAAATGACATATATAAAAAAAATAAAACAAGCACATGGAATCTGCTTTGCCCCAATCAAGTCTGAATCAGTGCCTGGGGGTGATACAGAAACTCATTTTGAATGTTCAACCATGCAGAATTGTAAAAAGATTGAAGGAGTTCCACTGAATTTTTATTCCAAAACAGCAGAATTAAAACAAAATCTATGTAAGCCATCTCAGGAATTCACCATGAAGGGATCACATGACCCTGTCATCAATTGTGGCTAACTTTCCCCAATTATCTAATTAAACTGGAAGAGTTCTCCAAATATGCTTGGCTGGTAACTATGGTACTTCCTGAATAACCTGCGGTTAACTACTTGAGTAGTTTTATTGATTTTAATAAGACGACCCCAATACTGACTGTTTAACTTTTAAAGTTTTTCCTCCCCATAGTAGAAGTTAAATTTATCTAAAATCTACAGTAACTGGAATATTTAATTTAAAAATGACTGAGTTGTATCTGAGTTTATAATACGAAGAGCACAGAGATGGGATAAAAATTGCAAGGTAAATGTGACCATGGCCTTGGTCCTGCACCCTATAGTCACTACAGGGTGAAATAAATCAAAGAATTTTTTTCCTCACAGCTTATTGACCAGAATATTTATTGTAGTATTCAAAATGTATACAATGTATAGCATGTATTATGGAAAACTTAGAAGCGCTACTTGGTTGCAGCATTTAAATGCATAGTTCCAGCATATTTGTACAATCAGGTAACATTTATTATGATTAAAAACAAATGCAATGGGATTTTTCCTATTAATTCAATGTCATCTCCCACCTCCTGTATTCTTCAACAGTTTATTGTACCTGATTGGTACAAAGAGTTTGAGATTCTTAAAGTAAGACAACTTTTCAAGCTAAAGATACCTAGTATATTGTCTTGGATAGGATTAGATGATCCAATCTTATGAAGATAATTGATGTCTATTATAATTTAAAGGACTTAGAAGTGGACATCTAAAGCCACTGTAAATAATACTTAATGTTAGACCCTATTTTCCCAAAAATTTAAATTACAGATTTTAAATTGTGAAAAAGAATAAAATGGAGTGAAAATAATGGTTTTAAAGCACACTTCAACATGTTAGTCAATGTTATTTACAAGAACAGATTTAATAAATCAGATTATTTTTAGTGTAAGTGAAAATTTAAACACATACTTTACAGTAGCAGGTTTATCTATAGTATATTAACTTAATTGTATTAAAGTGAAAATTAAAGTATTAAAATGCTTTTATTTTTCTTGCTAGTCAAATACTTGATACAAAAATCAATTTAAATAACAGTTTATTAATTTCTTCTAGCCATATAACACAAATATAATTTGTTACATATTTTCTAAAGAAACTGTTGAAAATAACCAAAGTTTGGGAGGATAAAACAAAAGAGTTTGTCTTTCTGATGGAGCATTTTGCACTCAATAGTAATAGCATACTTCTAATATAGGAGTGTCAAACTCCTGACAACACATCACGTGGATGTATCACAACTTTTTTCCTCTTTGCTAAACTGGAGGTGGCTGTGGCCAGCACATGATACATCTGTCTCACAAGTTTGATATCCCTATTCTAATACATCATGTATCTTTTCTGTCCTGAACAAGTTACTCAAACATCAGTAAAACTACATTAACTGGAATCTTACCAAGGAAAAGTACATCTGAAGACAATTACATACTTCCCAATTTTGTCCCTGACACCTCACCATTTTTGCCTGGAATTTATCACACAGATCATACCAGACCTGGTGTCACCAATCAATACCTTGTACCTTGATATCTGGTTCTTGCTGAGAAACAGCTTCTCCAATAAATTCCTTTTGTCCTTTCCTTTCTGCAGGTATTTCTTTAGCAGGCAATGGGTGTTTTCTGCATTATTTAAAGTAGAGTATCCCACTTTGACATATGGACTATCCTATGTACATTCCCTCTTGCAGGTTCACTATAAGCTTTTCATATTTACCGGTATTCACATACATTTTTCTAAGACAGATTTACAAGACATTTGCCCTACATGCCATCTTCTTTGGGGTTTTAGTTTGGTGCCTGAGAGATCATCCTGTTGCTCCTATTATTTCCATCATAACCTGCCTTTCTTCCAAGAAACCAAAACCTCTATGAGACTATTTCCATTTACAGTGTTATTTATACAGCAATCAATGTGTATTAATTTAAGAAGAATTAGCATAAAATGGAGCTCAGTGAGAGAGTATATAGTTGCATACAGAATATCCATTTATCACTCCTTGGTATCCCCAGAAATGAACCTTTGCTTGAAAGCTTAAAGAGTCATTGCCAATCAATTTCAATAATATTGGGTGAGATGACCAGTGATCCAATTCTACTTTCCATATGTATTTTGACAGATGTCTCCTTGGTTGAACCCAAATAACCAGAAGCATGTAGCTAACCATTCTTCAAAAAGAAGTAGGATTGGACTTTGTTAGTATTCATATGGAAGATAGCCTGCAAATCCCAAGGCTTAGGCTAAATTAGGTCCTTCCGATGCGCCCTAAAAAGTTGGGTTTTCCAGCAAGCCAGCCTGGCCTGAACAAAAAATATATATTGATCACTGTTAATTTTAATTTGATTTTTTTTTAAAAAAATGTCATTGTCAATTTTAATTGGGTTTGGGATATTCTATTTAATTTTTTTTTAACTTTTGTATTATGTGTTTCTTTTAATGTTGTACACCACCCTGAGTCCTTGGGAGAAGGGCGGCATATAAATCTAATAAGCCTAAACCTAAACCTAAATTAAGAGGCTGGATAAACATACTGGAAAAAGGTGATGGCAAACAGCTTCTACATGCTATTGGCAAATATCCTACCTGGCTGTATTCATATAATGCTGAGGATCAAGCTTGAGTTAAAGGAGTTCTAATCTCTTTCCTCAAGAGTAATGTACTTCTGATTCTGACATACATGCTTTTCTGGACATTGAAGAGCATATAGTAGCCTATATTATACTATATTATGTAATAGTGTGTCAGAGAAAGCATGGGGATGTTTTTACAGATACATGAAATTAATAAGATGGCTAGAATGTATTTTGAATAGGAATAGTTGTTGAAGAAAAAAACCTTCATTACTAAAGCCAGCATAATTATTCTAGAAATAATTTTCTCAGTTATTCAAGAGTTAAATTTGTTCTTGACAGCAACTGCCATAGCTCTGTGTTTCTATTTTTAGATACTGTTTAGTTGTTGAATATAATTTTACTGGAAAAACTATGTTCAATTTTATCTGGCATTAACTTTGAAGGGAAATTCCTCCTGTAGATTTTACATAAATCTGGAACATGTTTGTGAAACAATCTGTGAACTCCAACTGAGAGAGGTATTTGGATTTTGAGTTTTTACTTAAAAGTCTCATCTGGTTATAATTAGTTCATGGAAAACTAATATCCTCCATCCCTCATGTCATCATCAATATTAACCCTCAACAAAATGGAAACTTTTTCAAAGAGAAATTTTTCTTAGCCTTCTACTAGAACTTACAACATTGAAATATTAGGGGGTTTGACTAATTCTGGAAGCTGTTGCCCTGATGCATTAGAAAGATACCAGATTAGGGTAAGGTTGTAAAGGATTCAGACAATATGAACCCATTGCATTTTTATTTGGCCCTTCTTGTAAAAAACAAATATCAAAACTAACTCTATGAGTATGGGTTTTATATTACCATGTCAACCTGACCCTAATCTCAGAAATATATAACACTTAAGCAGAAAACATACAAACAAATAAATGCAAGCACCTCTATCTAGCAATCAATGTCTAAAGTGTACTTTAAAGTTTAAGAACTGCTTATAAAATAGTTGTGTTTCCTTTCAATTTTCTCTCCAAATTTGTCTTCAAATTTATGGAGGCAGTATCTTTCCCCCCAGCTAGCATGAGGTAGTAGATCCTTTTTTATTTCTTACCATTTGCTTACCCGTTGCCATTATTCACTTCCAGGATCTCATGTGTACTCAAAAAGCTAAAGTATGAGATTAGACTTTACAGTTGCATGGTTCTCACTATTACACAGATGCAGCTTGAATAATGTCACTTATTTTCTGGAGAGAAAAAATATCCATATTGGATTGTTCACATTAATAGAACATCAGTAGTCAGTACTGACCGCCTCCAAGCAGAAAGAAGGATAATACATTGATGGAATAGAAGGTGGCACACTGTTCACAAATGTGAGATTTAACAGCCTCCTTTATTATTAACCTTAATATATAATAGGGGGCTTCCCATGTCATGCTATTATAAAAGCAATGGAACTGTAGCAACCTGTAACCAAACCAATGTTTTGCTATAACTTTTCAATTTTATATAACTTGTTTACCTATTTCAACCAAGGGCCAAGCAATTGTTACCTTAATGATATAATTTGGAGTTTGAATATAACTTTTGCCCTCTCCCACATAACTCCATTGTGTGTCTCTATATCATCACACACACACACACACACACACATATTCTGAATATATATATATTCTGAGGTTTTCGCGGGTGTTAGTATGTAGGTCTTTGGTTATTCAGGTTTTCTCCCACGTAAAATTGGAGGTGTCTTGGCGACGTTTCGACGAAGTCTCATTCATCATCTTCAGGCTTCGTGCTTCCAGGAGCAATGTTCAGATATATATATATATATATATATATATATATATATATATATATATATATATATATATATATATATATATATATATATATATATATATATATATATATATATATATATATATATATCATGTCTTTATATATGACAAAGAACTATTTTCAACTGGTCCTTAATGAAACTGTAATCTCCAAATGTGCAAGAACTTAGTGTTTGTCTCAGGTTTGTACATAGCTTCGATTTATGTGACAGATGGTTCTAATTAGAGACTGCAATCAGGACTGGCCCTCACTAAGTTGGCACTATAGACAACATACATTTTCCTGCTACCCTCAGGCTTCTCAGGGACCAATATAGAAACTCCATGGCTTTTCCTGGCAGTCTGATCTCCAGTACTCAGTGTCTTTAGTTAACAAGTTATTCCCCCAAAATAACCATCAACAGATACTGCTCTTGTTTTTTTTAAGTACTGTACAATGGACAAATTGGTGGAGGAGAATATTAAGATTTATTTCATGAAGAAAAGTAGGAATTCTGATGGGGGTTTTGAATCCTTGTGAATGCCCCAACACTGGAAGTCTTTAAGATGTTGGATAGCCATTTGTCTAAAATGGTATAAGGTTCCTGCCTAGGCAGAGGGTTGGACTAGAAGACCTCCAATGTCCCTTCCAACTCTGCTATTGTATTTGTATTGTATTGTATTGTATTGTATTGTATTGTATTGTATTGTATTGTATTGTATTGTATTGTGTTGTAATCCTGGAAGTGGGATGGAAATGACAATCAGCTCAGTCTAAAGATTATGCAGTGATGGAAATGACAATGTGTAAAGTAACTACCCTCTTTCTATTCTTAGAACCAGCTGTATCTACAGTGATTCACAACTTGGGGGTAGTGTAAATGATATATTTTATCTAGCACTTTAAAGATACTATGGAGTATCTGAAGGCAGTTCTGTTTGTAGCACAATCTGTCTTGTTTGCAGTTCATCTGGTATAGAACCACTTAGCTTTGCTTCATTGTCCTATTGCCTGAACCAGAACTGTTCCTGAGATACCTAATAATGCAACAGAGTTGCCTTGAAGGCACTATATAAATTTATGTAAGTGTATCTCTTTGTGTATCCTTTGGGTGTTAGAAATTCTCAGTTTAGCTAACCATGAAAATAACTGTCATGTAATTCCAATATAGGTGCAAAATATTATTTATTTATATGTACACACATAAATACATACACACATACACTATATACACACACACACATTTAATACACATGCATACTATATATACTATATACTATAAACTACATAAATATATACTATATTCTATCTATCTATCTATCTATCTATCTATCTATCTATCTATCTATCTATCTATCTATTTATTTATTTATCTATCACCTACCCACTATATATACATTCAACAAGATTAAATATATTATCCCAATTTTCTATGCAGTATTTTGTACTCTTAAACTTCTGAAGCATCATAACAGGTAATATGAAAGTTCTCCTTTATTTTACAGCTAACATAAACACATCAGAACAATTAGAAAATAGAATTACAGTACTCAACCATTTTATTATTGAGATAACAGGTACAGTAGAATAATAAAGAATGAATAAGCTTCAAATATATAAATAATTCAAAAGGCAGATTTTTTTTTCCAAAATCAAGTTTATGTTTTTTCTACAGACATCATACAATGGATGGAGTTTGATACCTTGCATTAAGAAGGAAGCAGTTTGAAAAATATGATTGTTTATTATCATGTAATAGAAGTACATCTTTATTATGGAGCAGAAAAATTGAAAGTACATCATAATAATGGTCTAATATACTACATGAATGAAAGCTGTTGAAAGAGAAAGTCAGCAAAGATGTTATTTAAGACAGTAGATTTGGAAGTCTATTTAAAATTGCTGTTTATTTAATATATTGGTGTGTAATTCTGAAAGAAAAATCTATGTGGGAACAAACCCTATTTAACATATCCAAGTAAACAACGATTGTGCTTGCATAAATAAAATGGACTCTCTCTGCCACAGGGGACTGAAAGACGGGAAATATAACAAATAAAAAGACTGAACAAAGATTTAATCCAATTAACAAGTAAATTATTTCAGAACCACCTTTCCTATTTTGAATGTTTTACATGCATACTCACCATGCAAATCCTTTTAGTCAACTAGTGTCCTTCAAGGAATTTTCTTTTGCATGAAACTGTAATGTGTGCCTTCCAATAAAGCTGAAGGATAGAACAGTCACAAAAACAAAAGGAAATACTTTGTCATTCAGTATATGGTTGAATTCTCAGATTTGGTACTATAACATAGTGAAATGATTGCCAATTTGAACAACTATAGAAAAGAATTTATTCAGTTTATAAAAGATAAGTTTATCAATACCGGTAGCTGGTAATTAATTCCAGTATCAGAGCAATTAAGCCTCTCAATACTAGCAGCCATGAAACCTAAGCTGTGCCCTTGTAGACCTCCTATAACAAGTCATTTTCCACTGTATGCAGAATTAGAGAACTTGTCTCTAAATATTGATGAATCACAAATTCCAGTAGCCCTACTGACATGTTGAGCAATGAGAAAAGCTAAGAGGTCTAGTTCAGCAACACCATAACTGGAAAAAAACATGGTATCTCCACCTCTGCACTATAGGAATAAAGTAGCTTCAGAGTCTAGCCCAGTATTTTTTTGTCAAGGGCCAGAGTATACAGTATTCATACTGAGTGTGTACGTACATAGTAGATTTGCCCCATATGATATTCTACCGTTGTGATGCAATCATACTGGACCCTTTCTTGTCAGTGGTTTCCTCTGTATGTATGTGAGTATCCCCACCACACACATCTAATTGCTCATGTTATGCACTCTATTATAGGATACTTAAGAGCCAGTAAGTTCTGGTGGTTAGAAAGGCTGGAAAGCAGGAGATCATGAATTCAAATCCCATCTTAGCTATGAAAGCCAGCTGGCTGACTTTGGGCTAATTGTTCTCTCTCAGCTCACCTCACCTCACAGGATTGTTGTTGTTGGGGGAGGGGGAACAGGAGAAGGAATGCATGTTGGATATGTTGGCCACCATGAGTTATTTGGAAAAATAATAAAAGCGGGATACAAATAAATTAATAAAATAAAATAGAAATAAAGTATGATTTTTCTGAATACAAGTCACCCTGACCTTTCCTAGTCTACTGTTCAAGGTCCTTTAACTGGAGGTGCTACACATCTATCCTCAAAAATAGTGTGTACAAGACATGTTTTGTATGCTGTTTTTTGCTAGTGAATTCCAATCTTTCTTGTATGTTTTTGTTTAAGACTAAAAATTTTCAAAGCCCACTAACCTTATTTTTCATAAGTATGTTTTTCTTGCTTAACAGTCTAGGGTTCTTCTTTAGTTATATTTTATTTTATTTTGTGCAGAAGTATATCAACCATCTGTTTCTTTAACACGATATTCTAAAATAGCTCAGGGCAGAATTTGTAGATTTAATTCCTTTTTAAAAATGTTGCCCTTGAGATTGTTAACTTCTTTCTATTGCTTGATGTTACTTGAGGCATTTGCACAACATGTTTATTTTGGATAAGTTAGATATCTAGTATACTGTAAGAATTCAAAAAGTGGTCAAATCAAAATTTTAAAGAAGAGCAATTTTACTTTTGGGGTATTCAAAGCTTTTTCCTTTTATTATATTCTATTGTAAAATAAAAATCTAGTACTTTCTCCAAGAAAGTTCAGAAAATAAAATGGAAATGTGGAAAAACTGAGAACACAACATATTCCATAAAAATTGCTGTCATATATACTTTGACTTGCTTGGTTTCTGAATCATATTTTAGCAACAATTTATATATAAACTCTGAATGCAAAATTTAAACAGAATTATTGATGTGAAACAATGAAAATAGAAACCATGGAGGAAAAATATCACATTTACATTGAGGTAAAACTGGTATTTGCTGGTATTACTCCAGTCTTAATTGCCAAAATATCTAATATAAAGAAAATTGCTGGAAATGTAATAATAAAGTTGGACCATTCTTTAATATCTAATGGCATTGTCACAAAGCACAGCAATTCTGGAAGACAATATGATTGTCTTCTTTTCAATGATAAAAATTCTAAATACAGAAATTCTTGTCAGGAGCATTTCTATTCACTAATATTTACAATAAATTGCCACAAAGTATACAAAATGGCATTTCAACAGCTGGTACATCTGCTACTTAAAAACCACATTCAGTTTTGTCATTGGTGTATAAAACTTTTGCAGTATGTATCAATATCAAAAATAGATTCATATAAAAAAATAAGCATATGCCTTTTAATAAAATTTGTTAGGCAGACAAGGTGCTGCCCGACTCCTGGTGTGTTGTCTCCTGATATGATGTAGTTAGCTATGCATGAGGTTTTATCAGTTCCTATAATGTGCTTCTTGTAAATATTTATTTAGAAAAATGTAGAACATTTATTTATTTAGAAAATTTATATGACCACCCATTTATCATACAATAATGAACAAAAACAAAATTATAAAACCTTTACCCGCCAAAGAAAACAAGATTAAAATAATCAATAAAGTGAAACAAGTCCAATAACTAAGGATACACATCATGAACTCAAACATACAACCACACCTATACCTATTACCTCTTACTCTGATCCTTGAGGAAAAAGCCGGGTCTTCGTCACCTTTCAAAGAGCCAAGAGGGCTGAAGCCTTCTGGGTTTCAGGACCAACAGTGTGACACAGAACACACAGCTCCTTGACCCACAAATTGGTATTGCTTAATAAAGGGGACCTGGGGCATTCTCACCTGGTCAGAACTGGAGACAAGTACCACAATTCTGTAAATTACCTGGTCCTGTGCCATACAGGGTTTTAAAAGTGAAAACTAGACCTTTGGATTTTACTTGGAAGCCCACTGAGAACCAGTACAACTTGCAGAAGAGTGATGAAACCTGGTGAACATGCCTAGAACTCTGCACATTGCTGCATTCTGCATCAGTTCAAGTGCTTTTCAAGAGCAGCCCCATGTTTGTTTGTTTGTTTGTTTGTTTGTTTATTGGCTTTATATGCTGCCCTTCTCCCAAAGGACTTAGGGCAGCATACAACATTAAAAAAAACACATATTACAAAAGTTAAAAAGAAAATTAAATAAAGTATCCAAAAACAAACCCAATTAATATTAACAATATAATTTTAAAAATTAGATTAAAATTAACAATTAAATTAATCATTTATTTTATTCTGTTTAGGCCAACCCGGCTTGCTGGAAAAGCCAACTTTTTAGGGCGCATCGGAAGGACTGGAGATTAGGGATTATACGAAGCTCCGGGGGCACTCATTCCAGAGGGAAGGTGCTCCCACAGAGAAGGCTCTCCCCCTGGGGGTCGCTAGCCAACACTGTCTGGCCGCGGCACCCTGAGGAGGCCAACTCTGTGGGATCGCACTGAGCGGTGGGAGGCTACTGATGGCAGTAGGTGGTCTTGCAGGTACCCTGAGGCTAAGCCATGGAGCGCTTTAAGGGTCATAATTAGTACCTTGAATCGCACCCGGAAAACAACCGGCAACCAGTGCAGGCTGCCTAAAAGGGGTGTAACATGGGAGCACCTAGGCACCCCCATGTTAACCCATGAGGCCCCATTCTGGACCAGCTGAAGCCTCCGGGTGCTCTTCAAGGGCAGCCCCATGTAGAGAGCGCTGCAGTAGTCCAGGCGAGAAAGGACGAGGGCATGAGTGGCTGTGCACAGAGCATCCCAATCCAGAAAGGGGCGCAACTGATGTACCAGATGAACTTGGTAAAAGGCCCCCCTGGTCACGGCCGTCAGATGTTCTTCTAAACTAAGCTACATATCCAGGAGGACTCCCAGATTGCGGGCCCTCTCTGAGGGGACTAAAATTTTTCCCCCTATCATCAAAGATGGAACAAGATGCACAAATCGGGATGACGGAAACCACAGCCACTCAGTCTTGGAGGAATTAAGCTTGAGCCTGTTCTTCCCCATCCAGATCCGCACAGCCTCCAGGCATCGGGACATCACATCGAGGGCATCGTTTGGGTGCCTTGGGGTAGAGATGAAAAGTTGGGTATCATCAGCATATTGATGATACCATACCCTAAAACCATGGATGATCTTGCCCAGCGGTTTCATATATATGTTGAACAGGAGGGGTGAGAGAACCGACCCCTGGGGCATCCCACAAGTGACATGCCTCAGGATCAATCCCTGTCCTCCAGTCAACACGAACTGCAACCGATCCGACAGGTAGGAGGAGAACCACCGTAAAATGGTGCCCCCCACTACCAACCCCCCAAGTTGTCGCAGTAGGATACCATGGTCGATGGTATCGAAAGCCACCGAGAGGTCTAATAGGACCAGGATAGAGGAGCAGCCCCTGTCCCAGGCCCGCCAGAGATCATCAACCAACGTGCCCAATGCCGTCACTGTGCTGTACCCAGGCTTGAAACCCAACTGAAACGGATTCAGGTAGGCAGCTTCATCCAGGTACTGGGGAAGCTGACGTGCTACCACACTCTTGACAACCTTCACTACAAAGCGAAGGTTGGAGACCGGACGATAGTTGGCTAAAGAAGCTGGGTCCAGGGAAGGATTCTTAAGGAGGGGCCTCACCACCGCCTCCTTCATGGCAGTGAGAAAGAACCCCTCTTTCAATGAAGCATTGGTAATCGCCTGGAGCCAGCCTCGTGTCACCTCCCGGGAAGCCGAAACTAACCAAGAGGAACATGGGTCCAGCACACAAGTGGCAGCACTGAGTCTCCCCATAATCCTCTCCATGCCCTCGGGGGTCACAGGGTCAAACTCATCCCAGATAGTCTCCACAAGATTCATCTCGTCGACTCGCCCGAATCTACCCAGTCAGAGTCCAAGCCTGTCCGGATCTGAGCGATTTTATCCTGCAGATACTGAACAAATTCTTCAGCCCTACCCTGCAAGGGGTCTTTCCCAGTTCCTCGGTTAAGTAAGGAATGGGTCACCCTAAACAGGGTGGCTGGGCAGTTATCTGCAGATGTGATGAGAGCAGAAAAATGTTGCCATTTCGCCGCTTTTATCGCCACTAAGTAGTTGAGTTGAGTTGAGTTTATTGGTCTTGTATGCCGCCCACTCCCGAAGGACTCCGGGTGGCTTACAATAAACAAGGGAAGGGGGATAAATAGACAAAACAACAATTTAAAATACACAACATTCATAGTTACCGTGGGGCTGGGTACTTCAACAGCCCCCCGGCCTGCTGGAGCAGCCAGGACTTAGTGGCTTTGCGGAAGGCCGGGAGAGTAGTAAGGGTCCGGATCTCCATGGGGAGGTCGTTCCAAAGGGCTGGAGCTGCAACAGAGAAGGCTCTCCCCCGGGGAGTCACCAGCCGACATTGGCTGGCAGATGGAATCCGGAGAAGGCCTAGTCTGTGAGATCTGATCGGTCTATGGGAGGTAATTGGCAGGAGGCGGTCTCTCAGGTACCCAGGTCCGATGCCATGTAGGGCTTTATAAGTAACAACTAGCACCTTGAAGCGAGTCCGGAGACTAATGGGTAGCCAGTGCAGCTTGCGGAGGATAGGTGTAACGTGGGTGTACCTGGGTGCACCCACAATGGCTCGTGCAGCTGCGTTCTGGGCTAGCTGAAGTCTTCAAACACTTTTCAAGGGCAGCCCCATGTAGAGCGTGTTACAGTAATCCAGTCTTGAGGTCACAAGGGCATGAGTGACTATCTGAAGGGCCTCCCGATCCAGGTAGGGTCGCAATTGGTGCACCAAGCAAAC